>NC_070606.1:71721160-72026250 GCF_027172205.1 Podarcis raffonei
GAACTGACCATTCACCGTCAGTTTAGGGGTACATGTCCCCCCAGAAGAAAAGCACTGCATTTGTGCCTGTTTAATAGTAACATGTATGTAAATCTGCCCCTCTGTTGACATGAATAAGAGAGCTCTGCAAGCACAGGAGTTCCTTGTATGCAGCAGATCATATCTGGGGCGTCAATCAGATGTGCTGCTTGGTCATTAAGTCCCACCATTGCATCAGGTCTAATTGTCATTTTACACATTAGCAGAATCTCTTAAATATTTAAATGCTTCCTTAAAATTGGGGGGGGGGGAGAGAAAACTATAGAGCCATAAATCTCTCTAAAGTGCAAGCAGAACATATCCTGTGGGACGAGTGAATAATTTCTCTAATAAATAAGAACTCAGTCTCAGACAATTGGTTTTCAAAATATACTTAGTGCCAAAATAATAGTTAATTGGTGGTGATGATGCATAGCTGTTTGTTTGTTACAAGACTCTTCCAGGCCTTCCCAGGAGAACTCAGGATGGAAGATGATACTGGAAGCGGCTGACAAGAGCTTCTTCATGCTAAAAGCTCAGACATCAACATCAGGAAATCAAATGGGTTTATTCTGTTTGTGACTGATCAGGTTGCTTGAGATGATTCCTCCTTAATACCTGAAAAATAAAAGAATCAAGATGCCAAACACATATGGTCTAATTGGTGCACACGCATGTTGAAGGAAGAGTGCAGAAAGGATGCAATGCAGTAAAGATATTTCCATGTAGGGCAATTGAGCCAATGTTAATCTGCTGCACTCATTCTGAATGCAGCCCCATCTCTTTGATTCTGTTAATGTCTTCCATTCATTTGATCTCTCATCCAAGGAACTTGAGACAGCCCCCCAAATGTATCTCACAGCAACCAACTGAGGAAGGTTTGGCTGAAAAAGACTGTTACTAGACCATGGTTATAACCCACAAGGAGCTTGGAGAGAGAACCCCATGTGATAGAATCCTATTTTTTAAATGAATGTATCAATTCTATTTAAACCTGGAGAATGCTGTCCAAGTGTAACCTACAGGGTCAATCCAATACATTTTACCACCTGAGGCAAAGGAAAAAGAGGGTGTCCACTCCCAGAAGCCAACTCAACTGGCAGTCAAATTTCACTTCAACACTGGTGATGCGATATCATTCTCTACCACTCCTGAGGCAACAGGCCAGGTTAGGGCCCCCTGAAAAGGCCATCTGGCAACAGAAGGGAATGGCTGGGGACTTAGGAGAAAGATCTAGAGCTGCTGTTCCTGCTCGTGAGCAGTTGACACCTGAGACGGTTGCTTCACTCTGCCTAATGGTACGGCAGGCCCTCGTAACCTATCAGAATGCTATTAGCTGTTGTTCTTTGGAATTAATCCAATTAACTTTGATGACATAGCCTAGTTCCCTCCCTCTCCTCCAAATTCTGAAAATAGGACCATTTGGGGCTTACACATGTAGTCTAGCTTACTGGCTATTTTTACAGTTTACATTGTTTTGTGCATTATGTTATTACCGATAATTCTTGCAAACTGTCTTGTAAGGATTCCACCCCAAAATGAACATATTAAATAAATAAGCAACATAGCACTGTATTCATAAACGTTTGTATGAGAAGCTCCACTTTGAATTTGTGGTGAGATATTAGATTTATTTTGCAACACATACCAGAGCAAAATATTTTTAAATTTTATATTAATGTGCTAAAGCTGATGGCAGTTCTAGGCTTATTCTGATGTCAGACAACTGTTATGTAGCGCTAACCCCATCTCTTAATCTTCCAGGACTCAGCTTCCTTAAAAACTGAAGTCAAATCAAACCAACCTTTAAGAACTGACAATATTAATAGGGGGAAAGAAACAAGTCATGGATCGTGATGGAAGACAAATGTCAAGCAACACCAGGTCAGATATATTTAAATGTTTAAATATGATCATACCTGTCTGCCTCATCTCAGAAGCATTTTTCAACCGTTTCTGGACCTAAAATGTAACAAATGATGTGATTTTTCACATTTAAATGGCAAGCAATGCCACCAAGACAGAACATCCAGTGCTTCTGTGATTCTGGTTGCTAAGTACCCAGTGTTTATCACTTTGACTTAAGGTGGAAGTTTGTGAATCCAAAGATTTCCACTGTCTTCGCTAGAAAGCCATGTAAGATCTCTGGCCTCAGAGAATCAGAGCTTCTCTTACTAAGTTAGAGGGTTAGATACTGGCCCAGATTCCCTCCATCTCCCTCACCCCCCTGGTAAGCAGCTATTGATGCAGCTCTGCCCCAAGAGAGCCACAGGAACGGAATGGTAAATCTCTAGAATATTTGCAGGGGGTAGGCAAGGTTTTCTGACTCCCAGTTGTTTAAGAAAAGCAACAGCAATACAACTTTTCTCACCAAAATCAGGCTGTTACAATGAAGAAAGCTAGGCAGGAATGGACTTCCGTGTGAAAGCACTGTGATCTCAGTTCAATTCTGCTGCATAAAATAAATTCCTAGGCCCAGAATGTGCTCACAGGAACTTTGTTTTTCTGTTCTAACAGTTCGTCTTCCAAACCCTGGCTCTGACTGTTAGATCTTAGGGTTCTACCCCTGCCATGGTTTTTTAAAATATTAAATAAATAAATAATACATCACAAATTGCTGCAGAATGTGGAGAAACAAATTTAAGACTGGAAAAATGAGAAACTAGGAGAATCAAAACTCAGAGATCCTTCCATCCGGGGCTTTTTTTTCAGCTGGAACTCAGTTCCAGCATCTCTCAGGTGGGTGCTATTGCAATTATAAGAGAACAAGGGAGGTATTTGTGGTGAGTTCAGACACCTCTGTTTCTAGAAAAATAGCACTGCTTCCATCCTTCCATTAATGTCAGGAGCTTTTCACTTGGCTGGGAAGCTTGTGACATTGGCCCAAGGGCTCTGCAAAGTCCCTAGGCGAGCCCCAGATGAAATGTCTTCTAGCTCACTAGTCTGGATTCATCTGTGTCCATCCATTAGAAGGCAGGCATGCATGTGCTTTCTTTGCAGAAGTGATTGCCAAATTAACTTAGAGTCTCTTGCTCTCCCCCACATAGATATAGGTTGTGTGTCTTTATCTGTTTGATAAAGCACTCACCTGAAGGAAGAGTCCCTTGTCTTTGTTTCACAAACAAATGCAAAAAGCCGTGTGTATATTGCAAGGATGAACGTTAAATTGCCTAAAGGAGATAAGCAGAAAAGCTCCAAGTGGAACAAGGCAAACTCTTCATGATGTGATGCTTGTTTGAGCACCAAGTTCAAGTGAAGATGAAAGCCATGTGAGATGTTTGTATTGTAATGCTGAACTGCTCTCTCTCTCTCTTAAAAATCCCTTCGGATTTCATTTCCATCTTTCTCTCTCTCCCAAGAAACCCTTTCTGCCTCGTTGCTTTTAAAACACATCTCTCCCCTCCTTCAGATCACTCAGAGCGTCTAGGCCTATTTTGCATGATCAAAAAGCATGCTTAATATGACCCTCCCACAAACCGTGACCCACAGCGAATAAAGAGGATATAACTCCAAATAATAGTTTCAGTGGTGGTGGAGGGACAGGAATAACAGACCAGCTTTTCTCCCAATCTAATAGATGAATGTGCATTTGGGTATGGGGGGGGGGGCACAGCCTGTAAGGAATGAAACTGAAAGACTGTATTCATCAGTAAAGAAACAGATGATAGCATTTTGCTGCTCATCCATTGGGAAGAGGACATATGATGAAGCATTGCCTTGTGAAGGGCAAATCCAACAGGCAGCAGGATGAGAAGTCACAATATGGTGAAATCAACATACATAAGGAGTCAGGAGTCAATGTGAACCCACTGCAAATAACTCTGGTGAGAAACACATTTATGCAATTGAACAAAAGAGTTATCTAGCAGTGTGTGTTTATGACTTCACTGAACACAGATAGAGGACATGTGCATTGGAATGTCTGCACAGGGTTCCACTGCCTCTTACAAATTGCAAATTCAGTCTCTCCCCTGGTCCTTAAATGTTGCTTTCTAGCTCCATGGCTTTGCCAGGCCTCTTCCTGCCAGCCTGTTCCCAATGCTTCCCTGCTGCCTGCTTGGACTGCTTTCTTGGAACTGACCTTGACTTCTTGAATATTCATTTCTCTTATTCCTCAAGAGGGATGCAATGTTTTGAAATCAGAAAGTCCAGTATTGATGAGCTCAGAGCCCAAAGCAGGCCTGAGAGTTAGAACAAGGGGCACAGACTGTTTTGCTGTTTGCTTGTTCACCAGGGCCTAGATGCCAGAAACTTTCAAAACCATGGTCTATATCCAGCATTAGTCATCATCTGTGTAGACCCATTGAAATCATGGTCCTAAGTTAGTCGTGTTCATTAATTTCAATGGATCTGCTCTGAGGATGACTGCTGTTGCATACAATCCCATTATTTGTAAGAAAATAAGAAAACAATGGCAATATGCTTATTTTGTGTAGGCTGATTTTCTTCTTCTAAATCCTATACTAAGGTTGTCCAGGCATGCCCTTCTTCTTTTGTCCCTTACAGATTATTCAATGCCCCTATCTACTATTATAGCATCACTTGTTCACTCACTGTCACGAATTGTCCTTGTCCTCATTAATGCATTGTTTGGTGCAACCTCCAGCTGATCATTCTTGGACCTCCTCAGGCAATTTAAGCCTGTCGTCTGTCAGAATAGCATGTTTGTTCTTACTTACTCATACTTTTTTGCCTGAGACAGAACCATTCAATTTACTTTTAAAACATTAAACAGGGTTTTTAAAATTTCCTACTTTTACATTTTGGTCCTCAGATGGATAGCCATGGTACCAACACAGGCATTTCCCTGAAGAAAGTTAGCCACCCCTGTTTTACATCATAAGCATTCATTGTTCCCAATATTACATTACATCTGTTGGACTCTGACATCTTCAAAGCAGTTTTGCACAACTTGTCTACTGATGGGATAACTCTCCTCAGCTGGAACAGAACCAGCATTTTGAGTATGATTGGAGGAAGCTAAAAAAAAATTGTGAGTTTTCAAGAGTTCTTTATAGGCTTGTCATCTTTGCATCCATGCTTGCACAAATAAGGAGTATTTCTCAAGAAGCTACATACCAATGGATTGTGCTTAACATCATGTGTACTCAGCTTCAAACACCAATGTTAAGAGCATGCTGGAGACAGAGTCAGCAGTAGTATGCACACAGCCTACATTTTCCTTTTTTAAGCGTTCATGAAAATTCATCAGCATTTTTGTTCAAATTTCACCCAATATACATATTGTTTTCCATGCATTTTCCCTGTAATATAATGCTTTTTTACATGTGATTTTTCACTAGTAAGTGCATTTTCATGCACACTTTACCCCAGTATATGCATTTTTCTCCACAATACTTGGCTGGAGAATCGAACTATGAAATTCCAAGGAGGATTTCAAAAGTGGCTGTGTTTTGCTTTGCAAAGGAAAGCTGCCTTTAAATGTAAACTGAATCAAACTTCTCCCCCATTGCTAGAAGAATCCCTCAGAGGGCTGGACTCTCCTGGACTTATATCCTCCATCATAATGGCCATTGTTCTAGTAAGAAATAAGCAACAGGCAGTGTTTGTTGGGCACATTTAGAAGGTTCTTCAATAGTTTTGCCTGCTCCACACCTCCAAATAGATCCAGCCAGTCATATTAACTAAGCACTGGCTCCTCTGTATCTTGTTTATAGCCATTTTACCTCACAACACAGGGTGTCAGGGAAAATGCAAACCTTTTAAGCCCTTTTAAGAGGAATGGGGGTAATTGCAGCCAGTGGAAGGCTGCAGGCAATTCGGTTTTCATTTCTGAAGTCTTGACTGGGGAATCGGAGTTATTAGCTTAAAAATAAGAGGTATTGAATGCTTCTAGTGAGTGTAATTGCCATCTTGGAAGAACCTGCCAGGGGTAGCTTGGTATCACTCACCCTAGTAAATGGTGCTGAAACCATTCCATTCCATTGAGTCAAGGAAATAGAGAAATGGATATAGAAATAGCTCTCATGGCGGTTTTCTGTTGTGCCAAGGATAATGGAAGGGTCATTCCAAGCGCCTAAGAAGCAGAAGGAGTGAAAGGCATTAAGCTTCACATCTAGAGCAAAGAAATAGTCCAATGGGGCTGTGTATAGCTATATACATGGGGTGATAGAGCACTAAGCAGGACCACAGCACTGCAGAGAAAATTTAGCAGTGACCTCTGAACGCCCCAGAGAGGTTGTCAAATGAAATGACAGCCAAGGATGGCTTTCACAAAGGATGGAGCGCAGTTCTTTTATTCCCTTTCATCCCAAGAATTATCTGCTTCTTGCAGAAAGAAGAGTGAGAGAAAGATACTGCTTTTGTGCTAATCGGCTGAAGTGAGTCACCGCTCTCTACATCCATTCAGCAAAGCTCCATCTCCTGCATCGGTATGAGCAGATACCACTGAAATACTGGGGATTGTCTGTGTGTGGACCTGTGAATGCCGCTGGACTCACTGCTGGTATATTTAGAGATCTTTGAGCATGTTAGAGCCCCCCCAAAATTGTATCCGGTGTCTTTCTTAATTGGAAAAGCTTGCAAATACCAGATAGGCTTAGGATTTAAATATGTAATGTGATGAATTAATACATTTAAATGCCGAATGGGAAAGAAACAAAGATGTTAAGTGGTTAAGTGAGAATATTGGTTTTGGAAAACTGTTAAAATGATATACACTGAAATTCAACCAGGGGGATACGAGGAAGTCACTTAACAATGTTACTAAGATTGGTTTAAATAAGGTTATGATTTATGTTTGTTTGTTTATTTGAAAAAAAAATCCGGTGTGTGTGTGTGCATGCGTGTGTGTGTGCGTGCGTGCGCAGGGGAATTTTCATGTGTCAGAGCTTCCTCTCCAGTTCACTGTGGCAAGATTCACAGTGCCTTGAAGGATGACCAAAGAACAGACACTATGTATGACAGACACCTCCGGTACCAGGAGAAGATGAACTAAGGACCCTTGCCACATAGTCAACACTGGGTTTTTGTTTGCTGCTTTTTTGGCCTGGTTTCCCTAGGAAGCAGTGAGAGAAGGCGCTTGTCTAGGCCAGGGATGGGGAAGCTGCTGTCCTCCAGATGTTATGGTACTACAACTCCTTGATGATACACCATCCCTTAGGATTGGCCATGCTGGTGGGGCTGATGGGAGCTGGAGTCCAGTGACATCTGGGGCACCACAGGTTCTCCATCCCTGAAACACAGGTCAGATCTAGACCCCATGGCTGTTTTTTCTTTACATAAAAGTGGCTAGCTTAAGCCTGTTGCATGTGTTTTTAAAGGACAGACAGAGTAACACATAGTTTGCTTCTAGGTTGTCATTTAGATCTTCTTCTTTGGCAATCATTCATAGCAGAGTCAGATTGTCTTCCATGAACACAATCTTAACAGTGAGTCCTTAAGCGACTGTGGAGGCCAATTCTGTATCTGCACGTTCTTCCACAGTGGGGACATAAGTTTCCGGGCGGGAGTTGATCATGGTGAGGGTTTGCCAAACGTGCCTTCCTCTTAGCTGATTTCTCCCTTTCATCCAGAGTTTGAGCATCTTCAAAGTCCATGACACCTTTGGAAAAGGCTGTTCTCCAACTGGAGTGCTCACAGGCCAGTGTTTCCCAATTGTCAGTGTTTATACTACATTTTTAAAGATTTGCCTTGAGAGAGTCTTTAAACCTCTTTTGTTGACCACCAGCATTACAGTTTCCATTTTTAAGTTCAGATTAGAGTAGTTGCTTTGGAAGACGATAATCAGGCATCTGAACAACATGTCATTTAGATACACCTAGAAGGGCACGCAATATTTTTTAAAAAAATAATACAGTGATAATAGCACCTGTTTCCATACAACACGTATTGAAGTCTCTATTCAATATGGATGACATATGTACATCTATAAGGAATTGAAATGGAAACTTCATATTGTAGCTTAGAAAGGATAAACACATTTTATTTCCCCTTGTTATTTTTAGGACACGAGAAACATAATGAAGAGCATATTTATTTATCTCAGCAGATGCATAGGACTTGCAATGTTTGTAGCTTTTCCTCAGCTTTCCTCTTGCTCTCTCTCTCAGCCTAGCAGAAATATTTTTGTAGTTTAATGCTCAGGAGTTTAAAGTTCTGAATTACAAGGTAAAAGCAGCAATTAGATAGACTCCCTTTCGTGAAAACCTTTTGTAAAAATGCTACTGCTGTTGCTACCTGGTTGCTACCTTGACCTAAGATCTACCACTTGTGATTCAGCAAGCTCCATTTCAGCCCACTGAGGCCTCCTGTTTTTGTTGACTGGGATTGGGGGAAAAACTGGAGGAGTTTGACGAAGAACCTGGCAAGCCTCAAAACATCGCTGGTGGGCTGAATTGAGTCTGGCAAGTCAGAAGTTATCTTGACCTGACTTAAGACAACTTGATTAACTAATTATTCTTCCACAAGCAAAAGGGTAAAGAAATGCAGGAAGCATGTTTGTCGTGTGTTAATCATATTTCCGTAAAAGGTTATATAAAAACAACCCTACGGGGCAGAAAATGAATAGAATCAGCAGCTCTGTTACAAAAGGTTTTAATTGTTGACATTTGCAGAACTTACCAATGGTGTTAATGAACCTTTGCATATTCTGATGCCAATTACATCTCATCAGTTGCTTGGGTCCTTTATGCAAATGAATTCATTTTCTATCTCAGTGAGCTCTATTTATAACTCTAGTGCTGTTGCTTTGTGTTTAAATTGCTAGATAAGGTAAAAGGGTTTAATTAGCTAACAGTTTAGCTGGAGGCTATTTCCCTCTGTAACCATGCTTTAAATCCAGTCTTCTTCTTCTTTTAAAAACATCTGAAAATCATTTAAATTTGCAAGTGAAATTTGACACGAAACCATGTTCATATTAACCCCACAGAAATGGTACTGAATTCACAAATCACTTCAACGGTGAAAGACCAGAAGAATAGATTTACTCATAAATACACAGGAAG
This sequence comes from Podarcis raffonei, assembly GCF_027172205.1. NCBI lineage: Eukaryota > Metazoa > Chordata > Lepidosauria > Squamata > Lacertidae > Podarcis > Podarcis raffonei. The sequence continues at coordinate 71,730,145 of NC_070606.1, forward strand.
ACCCAGTTCTCTTGCTCAATTATTACAATACAAAAAGCATGTTTATCGGGGTTATGAACATGTCCAGACACAGCAGGTGAAATTCAATACAGCAGTAAGGAGGTAGCACTTGAGAAGTGGTTGGACTTCTATCACTCCTGTCCATTGGCCCTGCTGGCTGGGGATGATGGGAGTTGGAGTCAATGACATGTGGAGTGTCACAGCTTAGCTACTCCAATTTCTATGAATGTCTAGTTCATTTATTCCAAACACTTTAAAATAAACCAAAGAAGAAGCACTGGAATCCATTTCCATGCATGGGCACTTAGAACCACAGTAGGCAAACCACAGACGAAGAATGTTTCCTTTGTAGTTTGAATCCAAACTGTGCCTACAAATGGACTTCAAAGGAACTCACTGTAACAGTTGATCAATGGTTTTGAACTTTGACAGGTGTACAAGGGCTGCCCACATCTCAAAATTGGTTCATGGTGATGGGTAAGGGAATTAAAGAGCTGGCCCACTATCAGGATTCATCTCCTTGCCCCTAATTTCCAGTTTATGAGTTGATTCTGAAACATGCGTGCATGCAAACAAGTGATCATTACTTGCATAAACCTGTGCAAAGGAATAAATCGATTCCGAGAGATTTGCATTGGAGTAAACCTGCATAGGATGGCAATATACCATTCTCTCACCTTTTATGAGTGACCTCTTTGTCTGCCTCAGCTCTCAGAACTACCTCACTCTTACTTAAATTGCCAGTTTGCTTCTACACCAACTTTACAATTGCTTCCCATATGTGATAAGGAGGTTCCACTGGCTTGAAGGGACTGGCTCAACTTTACACCTAATTTAAAAGTAAAAAATAAAAATTCCTGAGCTAATCTCAATAAAATGAATACTATTCCCAAGACGTGCTGGGAGCAACCTTCTAACCACTATACTAGACCACCCTCTGCATTGTAAGGTTGCCCAGTAACCCAGAAAAAGCATTTAACTGCAAAAATGCTACAGCCTAAACACTATATCTTGATGCCTCTTAAGTTTACATTGGGAGTACTGTGGCGCTACACTGCAAAGTCAGTAGGCAGCATTGTCTACTGGTTTGACTATTGGACTGGCCAGCAACAGCAGTCACTGCCATCTTTACTTCCCCCGCCCAAGCCTCTGGGCTCCAACCCCTATTTTTGGATGGTCCTGGGAGCAGTACAGGGGGTAGGGTAGAGGAGTAGTGTTGAGCAGTGTGGGGATCCACTAGGGTGGTGCTAAGGAGCCCCCCAAAAAACCTGGCACCAGCCCCACCCTTATTTTCTTCTTCAGTCTAAACTCCACTACATTCCAGCTACCCAGATTTGTTGTAACTGAAACCGACATGAACTGGTAGCCTTCTCTGGAAACCCTGCTCAGTTTTTCATTCAGTTCTTTTCCTGAGCACAGCTGAGCAATCTGCAGTAAATCACCTGCATGGTAAACTGAATGCAACCCGCCGATACGGTTTCCTAAATGAATTATCGCTCACAGCGCTTGCAGAGGAAAGGGGAAGGTGGGAGATATCAAGGAGCAGGCAAGCTCTTTAAGACACAACAAATGCTGAAAGCAAAACTTCCTTTAAGAGAGACAAATTGTATTCATCTTCTGATGGCTGCAGGCAGAGCACTCCTAAGCGGGGGACTCATAAAAATTGTGTTAATATGTCGAGCTGTTGGTGCTTTGATGGTGAAAATAGCAGTAAATGTTAAATGGCAACAACAACAACAAAAATGTGGTAAAATATGCAACTGAGCACAGGCAGATCTTAATATAGTGAGATTAAACCCCTTCTCCACTCCTCTGCACCCGCACCTGTTGAAACTTCCTGCTCAAAGATGAGCCCTGAAATTAAAAGTTGTCCTCCTTCTTGGTGACAGTCTTTCGTTGAACAATAAGAGATGCTAAACCATTACAGAGAGGAGCAATGCTTCTGGCATGAAACGGAGATAAATGCTAGTGTGTGTTTTGTTGTTGCCATATGTAGAAGTAGGAAAATAATATTGCGGTCCTGAAGTGCTGCTACTAAAGCAACATCCTAAGATCAATGACTGGCCGGAGTGGCCTGTCCATCAGGCGATGTGAAGCCATTTGCTTCAGGCAGTGGATCTGCCCTTCTCCCTGATCCCTCCTCACACCCTCCCTCCCTTCCCCACCACTGTGCTGATACCAGTCTCACCAGGGCATGACCCACATTGCCAACCCAGCCCCATTGCCCTCGCTGCCTCTGTAGCCTTGTGGTGGCAGTGCAGGTGCAGATGAAGGTACAATTGGGGTGCTGAGGCTGGCAGCATTGCGTGGACATGACAGCGGAGGCAGGAAGGGGTGGAGACCCAGATCTGGGGGCATCATTGTGGGGTGAGGGCATTGCCAGGCAGCAAAACATCTCGGGCCAGCTCTGGTGATTGGGATATATCCCAGCATTCATCCTACAGACCAGTTTTAAGCAGAAATTGCCCGAATGGTGACTTGTACCCCCCCACACTTAAAATATTCATCTCACCCTTGCTATTTGGCTTGAGATACTTATAACTCAGACAGCACTGCTTTCGAACCAGCTTGCACGTGACCATGCGGCTAAAACTGAAATCTCGTCTGATCAAAGGAGGAAAACTCTCACAAACACACATCTGACATCTAAGGTTATTATGTGGCTATTGTTGCCATGGTCACAGGAAGAAGAGTCTGGGAGTAAAAGGGATGGCCTGATATTGAACTGAATCCATGCAGCGACTGTGTCTGCCTAGCTTGGCTAATGTTTTTGAGATGTTTAGAATGTCATGGTGGTGAGGAACACAGGACTCAAAAAATTATTCTTCTCCACAGGAGCAACCTCTGCTATGACAATAAGGATCATTTCAAAGATGTTATAAATAGAACTGAGCCAGAAAATTTCTCAGAATATTTCTGAGACTTCCCTTTCCTTTTCTCCTACCCTCCCCAAAAAATAAAAATACAACTTTGCAGAATTTTTTTGGCAAGAAAGAATCCCATTAAAAAACAACAACAGGCTGCATACACCTTGTGCATTTAAAACACATGTAAAGCACACTTAAAGCACACGACCCCCCCCACCGAATCCTGGGAACTGTAGCTTGTTAAGGGCACTGGGAATTGTAGCTATGTGTGGGATAGATTCTTTGTGGAAAGCAATGTGCTAAAACTGTAGGGTGTATATGCAACCACAGTAACAATTCTTCGCATCCTTAAGAATATCCCTTCCTGTGGTCCTGACTTAAGGTTTCCTTCTTGATCATCCCTGACTCCAGGCTTTGCCCCACAGCTCACAACTCACCATCTCACAGTATTGCAGAGTGCAATGAAAGCAGAGGATTATTCAGCTGTCTGGTGGGCTTTCATGACGTACATCCACAACTATATGTATCTTAACATGGTCCCTGCTAAGTTGCTCTGGAAACACCTCTGACTTTTACCCCGGCTACTTAACTTTTCTCTATGCATTTTGGCAAATGCTTTCATTCTCCACTCACTTTGTGCTCCTATCCTTTATTGCAAACCCTGTACATATTGCATTATCACTTTTATGTATGCTTAACATGTTCATAAGGGACACCGGAGGCGCTGTGGTCTAGACCACTGAGCCTAGGACTTGCCAATCAGAAGGTCGAAGGTTCAAATCCCTGTGACGGGGTGAGCTCCTGTTGCTCAGTCCCAGCTCCTGCCAACCTAGCAGTTGAAAGCACGTCAAAGTGCAAGTAGATAAATAGGTACTGCTCTGGTGGGAATGTAAATGGCGTTTCCATGCGCTGCTCTGGCTTTGCCAGAAGTGGCTTAGTCATACTGGCCACACGACCTGGAAAAACTGTCTGCAGACAAACGTTGGCTCCCTTGGCCAATAAAGCGAGATGAGCGCCGCAACCCCTGAGTCATTCACTACTGGACTTAACTGTCAGGGGTTCTTTACCTTTTTAACATGCTCATGCAGTTCTTTTCTTTGGTTGCTTCGCTGTTCTTGTTTTTTGTTTCTTCTTTTTCCCTTACCCAATGCTATATGCCTGTCAAAATAAAATAAGCTTTGTTTTAACAGAAAAAAGGAGAAAAAATCCATTTTGCAATGCAGGAGAAGAAAAGGCTAAGGAGTAAACCCTACACAAATCCCAAGTGGAGTCCCTAAAATGGTTGGTTGGCGTCTTGTATGCCTCTTTCCATCAACTACTGCAGCCAAGCTGGTGCCAAATCTCTTCCTCTGCTTTCCTTTGGACCACGTCAGCAAGACTGAGAGGAGGGCAGCCCAGGACCTCCACACACTGCCCAGACTTGCAGCAGAAACTATGCAAGAGACAACGGTTACCGGGTACCAGTGTTTCTCCAGCTGTTTGATTTCACCTCCCCCCAGAGGTGCACTCGATTGTCTTTCGAGACAGATGGATGCCAACAAGGCTAAAGTGTGCTTAACAATGCATATATTGATGAAAATTGGGAAAACTGCTTTGGAAGAATGTGTCCATTGGGCAAAATTGCACACAAAAGATGGAGCAATTTGCACTGAAATGTCAGTGAATTTTCACGATGACTTAACATCGCAAACTGATTTGTAAATGTGGCCAACTGAACTAAAGATTGGGGAAATGAGAAAGAACAAAATTGATAGATTCACCCAGACCTAATTGTGAATGATTAAAGTGAAAGACCAAAAGTATTTGTAGGGCCACAGATTCCCCATCCTTGGGTTTGTAGAACATTCTGCCCGAGCCTCACCTGCTTGGCTACACTTGACACTCACTTGTGATTCTATTCACAGGGAACCTGGTAAATATTGGAAATAAACTGAGTGCGTGAGAGAGTTCCATTCATCCTTGTTGCGCAGAACACCTGTGTGAGAGCCAAGAGAATGCAAGCAGTATTTATACAGCCTGAGATAAGGAGCCAAACAGCTGCCCATGAACTGGGAGAAATTAACATCTGCTTGAGCTAGCAGAAGATGACAGCGATGAGTCAGTGCTGCTGAACTTTAGATGGAGATTATCCTGGGATAACAAATAACCTTAGCAATAACCACCAGCCAGTTTGTTTCTGAAGCATCCCTAGGCAAGCGCTCCTTAAGCTGTTGTCTGTTTACCACAGTCACAATCTGACTGCTAACATTTAATGTCTGGTCTATTCTCAGACATCCTGTTCCCAATTGGCATAGCAGTATATTTGATAACTGCACAGTGCGATCAAGGTGTTGTAATACTAACAGTCCTCGGTGCAATGAAAGAAGTTTGGGACCAGATCATCTGGGAAAATTTTACTCATAGCACTGTACCCCACAGTATATCGAAGGACAAAACCCCCAGAATGCTCTGCCCTTTGGCATATGTGAGATATTGTACACCAGTTGCTTCAGATGCCTTCTAAAGACACATATTTTTGCTCAGATTTTCCCTGACTCATAAGAATGGACCCTGCTATCACAAAAGTCTTGTTTTCATAATATTATTTTTCTAGTTTTCATGTTGTGTCTCTGTTTTATGATACAGTTCTGTTATTTTTATATTGTATTTTTATATATAACTTAGGGATTTTAAGTTTTTAAGCAGTTTTGAAATGCTTTCAGATAGACAGAGGACTTTGGGTTCTTGTCAAGCTGAGTAAAATCATGTTAATAATAATACCTCAGGTGCAACTCCCTGTTCCAAGAGGTTGGGTCAGGGATGCATTCACTGTGAAGTCATTCACTAATATAGTCATTCACTGAAATAATATATTTCAGTGCTTTTCTCCTGCTGCAAAAACCTGGTCTAACATAGCAGTGACATGCTAATAAGTGCTGATAACACATTTGAAAGACACAGTGCCCCATGCAGAGATGATAGCATTGACTTTTAATATTCGCTTGTTCCTCTTCCTGCTGTGATTTTTTCTGTTGCTAAGGCAGGTTTCTAGGGCAAAACCATCAAAGTAAGTCGATTGTAAAGAGTAAATGTCCAAAACAAACAATCTTGACATATCAATGGCTTACTCCTTCAAGTAGAAGGATTGTGTGGTACAGAAAGCACTTTAAGATATGACCTTGGGAGGTGATTGTGTTTGATTTTTCTGGTCAGCTTACAGTATCAAGAAGTATGTTCCAGGATAAGTGGACGTTGGTAACCACAGAGTTTTGCAAGGATCTGAAAAAGTAAGGTTGTTCTGAAATTTTATAAGCCTCTTCTAAAGGACATAAAATATAATTTGAATTTTCAGACTAGGAGCTCATACTTCTTACAAAAACTATTGGTAGGAGAACTCTTGAACTGCATTTTGATGCTTTGGTTTTCCAGGCAGCATAATCTTGATCTGAGCAGTAGGGCAGGGCTGGGGAAACATTTTCATGCCATGGGCCTGGTATGAAACATTTTGGGGGCCACATGCTGGTGTTTGTTGGGGCGCGATCCAAATGTGGGGAGACAAGTGAATGGTAGGATATGATCCAGCCACAGAAAAATCACACACATCTCCCTCCATCCAGTAAAGTTCAAGGACATGTTCTAGCCAATGCAACCAAGGAAAGTGTGGAGCAAAACTGGTGTGAGGTCATCGGCAATGGAGAGTCCTGAGGGTTAGATAGAGGGGTCTAGTGGGATGCGTAAGGACTCTGAGCCTAAAGTTCCCAATTTCTGCAATCAGAGATGCCACTGGCAGCTTTTTTTCCAGGTCAACAGCTTGAGCAGATCAGTTTTCACTGAGATCATGGTGGAGAAGGTATAGTACTACCTTGCGATAAACTACCTTGCCATGGAGTCTGGAGTTTGACACAGGCAGCTGGGCACATGGACCAGAGTCAGAAGGAATGGTCATGAATGGGTTGGAGGCCAGATATCAGATCAGAAAGATCAGGGGGGACATAGTCATGGATAAGTTATGACTATGTCAATGACTAGACTATAGTCATGGACCTAGTTATATATTGGATTAGATAGATGGAGTGAAACCTGGCACCTCTCCATTGTGTTGCAAGGTCAACTGACCACCTTTGGGTTGCATGGCCAGCATTAGCGCTCAGGTTGCCACTTCTCTATGAAGCATTGGTGGCAGAGGAGATAGAGCCACCAAAGAGTGAAGGCCCCAATTCAATCCCCTACCTTACCTAAACCTTCTGTCCCTGCATGTGGCAGTCCTGATGAGTCCCCCTTGCTTTGGCCTCAATGGGGCATACCTCTGAGCAGACATATATAGGATGAATTGCACTGTAAAGAATCATGATCATGTGATTTATACTGTCTCCTAAATATTACTCTCAAACTCATTTTCCCAGGTCACCAAAGCCAACGCCTGTTTGCTTTACTCTTCTATTTTTTGTGATGAGCATTACGATTTACATGAATGACGAATCTTCTTGCTTGCAGCTGAAATAGACCCCATTTGCACATAAAAAGTCATTCTGTACACTTGACCATCTCCTCATCCAGCTGTAGTTTATCCTACTCTGTCATAGACAATTTTGGCAGAAGCATCTGTTTAAGACTTTCCTTTGCTGTCTAATTTATCTTGTGTTTTAGGCGGCCTACTGCAGCCTTCTGCACATTTTGCCCACAAGGACTAATGCTGCTCTCTGTGATACTGTGTTCTGTCAAACAATGAGAAGAACAACAATATGCATAAACTGTATTGGCCTGAATATAATCCTCACTTTCCCCCCCAATTCCGACTGTGAAAAGTTAAAGTGTGGCTTATATTTGTGACCTTACAGTATGCAGTGCGTAGTCCCCCGTCCTCTGCCCCAAGGCCAGGAAGGGAGAGAAACACACACTTGTGTAAAAGCTACTTCACTGTGGCATGAACATTCCAATTATGTCAGTGGTGCCAATCACATGTGACTGCTCTAGCTGATTGGTACCCGCTCTTTGGCATTGTGCCGAGTGGCTGGGAAACACTGACACAATTAGAATGGATATACGTAGAATCAAATCTGTATCATCCGGTCTATGACAAATGACACAGTCCAATAAAATCATATAGGGTTTACAGAGAACACAGCAATGCCAGATGAAGACATAGAAACTATCCAGTAGGCCCACATTACCTAAAGTGTAGGACAAGCCAGCCTGTTCCTTGATTTGCCACTCCCAGAGTAATTAACTTCTCAAATACATATTCCGCTTATGGTGACTGCTTCTGCTTAGCATCACAGGTTAGGGTTGCCATATTTCAAAAAGTGAAAATCCGGACACAACTTTTTTGGCAAGTTTTTGAGCATTTTTTGCAAAATCTCCCAAAATAACGAAGTTTTTGAGCTATTTGGGAGGGGGGAATTGCCCCAAAATCAACACTTCTGACATGGGTTGCCATATGCCCAGGTTTTCCCGGACAATTTTACTGAGTTTTGGAAATTCTGCCCAGACACTATTTTCGACATATGAATCTTGGATATGTCTGGGAAATCTGGGATGTATAGCAGCCCTATCACAGGAGCCATATTTCCTTACAACACAGCATGTTCCTATACACCTGGTCAATGCTCAAGACCATTCTGTCAATTGAGTGTTCCAATTATCACTTTATTCAATTGCACATAAGGCAAGGGAGGAATCAAGATAATGAACTATAGGAGATAAACTTTTTTTAAACAGAATTAAATGAGCACATGTCTTTCGTTATAGAAGAGGCAGAATGGAAGGAAAATGCCTTTAAAAACAACTTTATTAACAAATGTGTAAAAGATCACAGCCCACAAACAAAACATAATTCTTAACAATACTTCAGGAACTACATTAACAGATAACTAATTTGGAAAGAGATATCTAGCCAGGATGCTCCCTCTCCCCATTAATTTTTTATCTGCTTTTAAAAATATTGGCAAGCAGAATTAAATACCATCCTGATATTCAGGGCGTTGAATTTGGGGTGGGGGAACAGCATAAAACAATTTTATATAGCTGCACTGATTGATTCGATTAATACATTTGAGAGTCTATTGCAATACTCAGCAAATTGGGCAAAGTCTGAATTAATGCCCTTAGGCAATATCATGCTGTTGAACCAATTTAAGGCCTGGCAGTTTTGTATATGCTCTGAAACGCTAACTAATCTGGGGACTCTGATCCCGAAGGAAATTGGCAAAATGCTTAAATCAAATTTGATAAAGTAATTTCAGCGGTGTCCCTTGACTCGGATCAGTGGGAGGCCTTGCCCATGAAAATATGAGATTTATTCTTAAGATGAAAATTCTTCCCCAGTTGATCTACATTTAGAGGGGCATCTCTCTTTCTCTCTCGGTTATATATGTGAGATATAATAAATACACCATTCTGTAAATACATCTGGTGAACATCTCCCCTATGAGCGAATTCCTCTATACCTTGGCAATTCTCAAGTCCAGTTATTTGGCCTCTCTTTTTTTAAAATTAAAGATTTCTTGGTTTACAAAAGTATGTGCAATGTCTCTTTTTTCAAGTTGTGTTTTCTACAGATCAGTTTCATTTGTTGTGGGACATTAGTGTTACATTAGGAAGAAAAGGGGGAAAGAGGTGGAGGGGAGAATGGTGAGTGGGGTGGGGTGGGGTGGGGTGGGGTGGCAATGCTTCTATTCTACTTAGTGTATGTGTGGAGTTTTGTGTCAGAGTCACTTGTGTGGGTTCTCTTCACTATTTGCTTGTATTTCCTTGGTGGTGAGAGAGGCTGGGGGGGTGGCCTAGAGAGTGGTTGGTTGTCTTGGATTGGCTGTAGTGAAATTTGTTTTTGTGTGTGAGTGGCATGTGTGTGTGTGTGTTTTGGATCAGGTTAGCCAGATTGATTCGTATGCTGTTGGCGGGTTCTTGTCTTTGTCATGCTGGAGAGCATTAGGTTTTAAGCACATTCGGATTGTATGTATCCATCCCACCAATATAACAGCAGTTCAGGAAACATGGGGTGTTCTGGCGCAGCAATTTTGCTTTCATCCATATACACATGAAGCTGACCCTTTGCTGTAATCGGAGAGACTTGAAGGTAGAAGGGCAGATGTTTATCTCATCGACGACAGGATAAGAATTCTGGATTAACTGGTAGATTCAAGCTGTGAGACAAAAAGATGAGAGATAGAAACACTCAACACTCTTCAGGAATCTAGTTTAGGGGTCAGCAAGGTTTACCTCGCCTGGGCCAGTAATCCCTCGGTGGGCCGGATTGTGCGTGTGTGTGCATGAGCGAGCACGCCCATGATTTCCGGTGTCTGTGTTTGCACACACACGATTTCAGGCACTGCGGAAGTGAGTTCCTGCACTGCGCTGCATTGGTTTAGTGCAGCGCATGGGTGGCTCAGTTTGGGCTCATGGGCCGGTTAAACGACTCCCGTGGGCTGTTTGTGGCCCATGGGCCTTAGGTTGCCTACCCCTGATCTAGTTGCTGTACAAAGCAATGAGCATTAAGGAGCAACCTCATACAAAGCAAACACTGATCTGAACATCAGTTATCCAAATGTGTTGTCCTATAGTAATTTAAAGCCTGTGTACACACCAACCCTGTTTATTTAAATTTTGGGTTTAAGATCAATACGGTGATAATGCATGCACCAATCAAAGGCCACAGTGAGCAAATAGGTTCTATTGCCAATGTCATGTCCACAGAAGGAAGGCGGCAGGATCCCCAAGGATGGGGAGAGCTGGATTCAGGCACCTGGTCTGTTGGCAGACCCAACTCTACAAAAGTGACATAAGGGCTGGGAACATTAACTCCACTCTGTGGGAATCCCTTGCAGACAACTGCAGTGCTTGGAGACAATCGGTCAGGTCATGTATCCATAGCAGTGGCCAAAGAAGGAAGGCAGCTGGGAGGAGCGAAGAAAGAAGAAACACTATGGCACACTTGCATCAGCACGACGAGACACCTTCATCTGCCCAACTGCAACAAAACATGTCTCTCCCGTATCAGTCTCTACAGCCACAGGAAGTGCTTTAACTCGCCCAACAGTTTGACTTCACCCCTGAAAGTGCAGTCTTCCATTGGCTCCCAAGACAGATGGATACCAACCTGATACCAACCATGCCAATGAAAGGATTAATAGTATCACTATAACAAGGCTACTGCCTACAACTGCTAGTGTTTTGCTGTGATATTTTTTTGATAAAATCATATGTGTGACATTCTATACTGGGATAAAGTAGTGAATACAAAGTGGATTTCCCTCTGTGCAGCTCAGAGTATAGACAACAGGTGGTTGGTGACTCTATAAAAAGAGGTACCTAACGCCATAAGTTCTTTTTGAATTTGGAATCCAAAGAACACCCAAATAGGGTGAAGGCTAAAATGTTGTTAAATAGCTCCAATAAATGATGGTAAGATGTTGTTCTTCATCTTTTCTGGCACATCAGAGTTGTCCTACAGGCAATTTTTTATGGGTGTATCTGATATTTCGTAGTTCTTAAGCTGCTGTTAAGAACTGGATTGTATCTGCTGCATTTTGACCTTTACGACCACAGTTAACTCCATTGTTTTACTGGTTCCAAAGGTTGTTATCCACTTTGGGCATATTGTGGAAAGGAGGAGTACATTTAAATAAAAGAAAAAGGGAAATATTAAATAAGCATGCATGTGTGAACAAGGCCTGGGATGAAGAGGAGGCATAGAGCAAGGAGAGTCCTTTTCAAAATCATGAACACAACCTGTTTGGACTGGAGACTGGACTGGGGGTGGAAGAAGCAAAATGGATGGATGCTAAGAGGGGGGCAACTCATGTTGCTATTTCCCAGTTGTTGGTTCAGTCTTTGTTTTCTTTTGTGAATGACTAATGCATCTGTAGCAGCAGCAGCTGCTGTTCCTGACAGGAACTGCAGTCTTGCTAGGACCAGTGAGTCTCCAAGACAACACACGGCACACATCTCTAAATGTCAAGAAATTTTCGAAATCTGGAAGGTGAACTACATGTCAAAGACTTGAGAGTCCTCTCATATTCCTACCAGTGTACCAGGAAGCAAGGCCCTATATTGTTTTACAATAATTTATGGGATCTGTGTAAATTATAATCAAGCCTATTCTTTGGAAACTACAGATTCAGTTGGGTCAAGAGTCCCTATAGTCTAACCCAGGGCAAATGCACATTGTGAGTGTTGGGGGGGGAAGGGGAACAGTAGACCCCCTGACCTATGATGGAGGCCCCTCACAGCAAGAGGGTGTTGCTTCTCTAATAGCCATAGCCTTTGATTCCAACAGAAATCAGACATGGCTCTGACTCTCAGCTTCCTAGTCTGTAGCTTATCAGCTTCTAGCTCCTAGCTCACATAATTCAATTCTCTCCTCAGACTTTTGTCTTTCTAATTAACAGACAGGTGAGGGAAGGTGGCCCACCTATTTGCTCTCTGGCACAGAGCCACATCCTTTGTTCCCTTAACAACCCATACTTGGGGGGCCATTACCAAGTAACTTGCCTGGCTATTCCAGCAATTGAATCCTTGCTGGATCCAGGAATTAGAAGGGACTCAGGCGTCCAGCTTACCCACCCACCCTAACTCATGACAGAATTGATACTGGCAAAACTGTATATGTTTCTCCTGGGGTTTGCGCTGTTTTTGTGTCCCTCCCCCTTTTTAAAAGTTTCCTTTTTGCAGATTATATGCTAAATAACAAAATAACAATTGCAATTATATGAATTAATGATTGGTGTTATTAGTGTCAGCAGGGGAGGTTGTTTCTTCAGTTATCTGGAAGTCATTTATTAGGGAAAATAATATGCTTTTATAATGAAAAGCAAGTCCTGTCATACAAACTCAACCTCGCTACGCATTTGCAGTCTGTGTGGGAGGGCAAATAGTGACAATGTGTCAGCGGAGTTTAGATCTTCATAGAACTACTGACTTTTATTCCTAATTATGGACACACTCGTCATGCATATCAAGATGTGAAATCTGCAATTTAAATGTGAAACATACAAGTGCATTCAGACACCATGGGAAGATGGTTCAATCAAAAGAGATAAGCATGAGCAATCATTGAAACCTGTGTTCATCTCCCACCTTGAATACACCATTTAGGAGCATTTAGACTGATTGACAGCTTAGGCAAAATGTGAAACTTGGTTTCCTTGATTGTCAGAAAATCCACCCCACCTTTCAAATTGGGATCACCAAAGTGGTTCTGGAGAAAGACAACATTCAGGTTTTTAGCTGCATATGGCTTCCAGCCATTTAAAACATGAGCCTATGTAGACCTGCTTAGAAGTCAGCCCAAAGTGAGCTGGCCCAAAGATAATTGTAAAATTGGGCTGGAAATTGGTAGGTGTATAGTGGAGGCTGGTCCATTAGGACAAATGGCACAGCTCAGTCTTCCCTCACCCACCTCCCTGTCTTCCTGCTTAAGTAGTCCAGGGGTGTAACTCTGTTTGCTTCCTCTTCCTTCAGTTTTGCCCTTACAGAATTCAGCAGGGAGGATGATCGGGAGGGGCATTAGCTAGCTATCAGTAGCTCTGTCTCTGCTTATTATCTGCTCTGGCTCCGCCTACCACTGACTCTTGCTCCACCTACCACTGGCCTCCCCACCTTCTGCCCTTCCAGCGAAATTGGGCATCAGTCACCATTTGAGGTGCAACTTTTAGTATCAATGTGGACTCTGTCCTGTGCTGAAAGAAGAGGAATAACACCTGCTTTATGTTTGGAAGGTCAAGCAATCGAGCCCTGGCAACTCTGTGATAGTAGGACTGGGAAACAAGCCCTTCTCCTTGAGACCCTAGAAAGCCACTGGCAAGCTGAATAGACAATACTACTATTTTGCATTGTCATAGACCAGTCATAGGTAAACTCGGCCCTCCAGGTGTTTTGGGACTACAACTCCCATCATCCCTAGCTAACAGGAACGGTGGTCAGGGATGATGGGAATTGTAGTCTCAAAACATCTGGAGGGCCGAGTTTGCCTATGCCTGTCATAGACCAATGGTGTTACAGTGGTACCTCTGGATACGAATGGGATCCGTTTCAGAGCCCCGTTTGCATCCTAAAGTAAACGTAACACATGACTGTGCATCTGCATGTGTGCGGGTTGCATTTTACCGCTTCCACGCATGTGCATGGCGTCATTTTGAGCATCTGCGCATGCACGAGTAGCAAAACCCAGAAGTAATGTGCTCCGTTACTTCCGGGTCGCCGCGGAGCGCAACCCAAAAATATTCATCCCGAAGCTACTTCAACCTGAAATATGACTGTACTTCATAGCTTTACCCAGCAGAATTAGGTTTCCACCCATTTGAATTTAGGGTTCGCTTTGAATACAGCTTAGATATTACACATGCACATAAGCATGCGCCTGGAGAGAGGAAAACAAATTGCCAAGTTGGAATGAATTGTTAACTTTTGATCATACTTTGCAGGGCTATGAAAGCATCCAGGGACTGCCTAGATGATGGTCTGCTGAATGCCCATGGAGACCTCAAATCGCATGAGTTTATACGTATATGTTAGGAAGAATTTGAGAAGCTCCAGTAGCTTGTGGAGTGGGCAGTTATGCCAAAATATGTGCCTGGTTTTCATTTCCTGACTTTCATTTGTCTCTCTTATTTTGACATTCACTGACGATGTGGCGCTTGATAGTGATATTTAGGCAGCATCTATGAACAGGTGCAGATGCATTAGAGTGCAGCATCGGCCTCACATTTTTAAAAAGGAGCAGATGTGACCAGAGCAAGGTTATTAATACTCATATTAAAATTAAAAAAGGGAAAAGAAAAGAAAACCCTTTGCCCATGCATCTCAGAAGCAGCGTTACTGACAGTAAACAGTCGAGCAGCAGATGTTGCAAAGCTGGAAACACAACAGAATCAATATTCCCTTTTCAGCTGTTGTTCTCCTAAATGCCAGACACATGGCTTGTTCAGAAATGTGGTGGCCAAGTTGGGAAGGGATTGATATAAATCCAGAGTGAGGGCAGCGGATCCCAACAGAGATCTTCACTCCCTATTTCTGCCCTGGCAGGGAGGTAGGTGCTATTGGTGGTTTGCCTCAGGTGCCAAAATGTTTTGAGCTGTCCCTGTGTGAAGGGATAATTTCTTTGCTCTGTCCCAAATCTTCCTATATTTATGTTCATGGGATGTCACCACCAAAAGGAGCCTGTTGTTCCTTGACCTCTTTTTACATATTGAAAACACTGGTTTGGAAAGCTAAAATCCCATCCTACAGCACTTCTACAGTGTAGAGATACACAGTATTTATATTGTATAACAGGATCTCTCATGAGAAACATTAAGTGCATTTAATCAGACACATTCACAGCTCACGGACTATCTGCATATGAATTATTGAACATCACTAAAGTTCTCGAGTCAACATCTAAAAGGCATGAGCAAAGCCAGGCTATAAAGCATCACCTTTACAGCATTACAAAGAACAAGACGATCAAATGGTGAGATATAAAAGAGCCTTTTGTCCACTTACGCATCCCTTTCATTCCTTCTTTCACATATACCAGCAAACAAACCTGTTTCCCATTTCCTCTGAGCTAGAATATTAAGCCCAATTCAAACCATGGTTGAAAAAACCTGAAATTGGTGATATAGTTTCTTGACTTCAGCTAAATGGAAAGTGTTGAATAATTAGTGGTTTCTGGGTTTAAAAAATAGCATCATTTAGACCTTCTACTACTGTCTTGAGTATTTAAAAACAGTAGATTCCATTTACTGCCATGAAGTTTTATAGGTTGAAGTACCTCAGTCAAGCAGATAGGATGAAGTATATTCTCCTGGGCAATCACCACATTCTATAAACTCAATTACAAGCTACTCTGACCTAACTCAAACTCATTTACAAATGGCTGGTTTTACAGCGTTACTGCTAGCAAGCGATTACAGTGCCTTTTTTATTTTTTAAAGGATAAGAAATATGTGTTCCTCATCTTTGAATAACCACTAGACATGCACTTATTTGATGTAGCTATTAAAGACAAAATATTTACAGCACTTGTTCACAGTTAATCACTTCAGTGGGTTTGGTTCTTAAAAAAAAAGAAAGGAATAAAAGAACATTAGTGAATCTTACCTCTATGTAACCATCAGAGCAGTTCAATTACACCATGTAGGCCCATTATTCCAGTCTCTACATTTGCTCTCTTGTTTGTGAAGATGCTGAAAGTCATGAAACACAAACAACAAATTCCCTGAAGGGATTTAGTTGTCTGTGGTAAGCAAACAGGTTTTTGGGATGCAATGTAATCAAAGCTTCTATCAGATTTTTACTTCTAACTCTGTTGTGCTGCTCAGTAGTCTTCTACCTTTTCAGACCCTGGATTCTCTTTTAATCCAAACATGCAACAGGGGGGAGCAGTTCTTAATATGTTACCATATATTTGCATAGGGGTACTATGAAATTAAGAAAGTAAATTACTTCTGAATTATAAAATATCGGAACAAGAGGTCGAAGGTGCCATACAGAGCATGCAACTGGGAAAATCTCCAGGGCCTGATGGACTAACCTCCAAATACTATAGAACTTTGAAAGATTATTTGATTCAACCACTAAAGGAGGTTTGTAATGAAATTATGGAGGGGAAAAAGGCGCCGGAGACGTGGAAAGAAGCTTATATCACACTTATACCTAAAACTGAGTCTGAGAAGACACAACTTAAGAACTACCGCCCCATATCCCTGCTTAATGTGGATTACAAAATTTTTGGCTAAAAGACTTAAAAAAGCATTAGCAGAGATGATACATAAAGACCAGGCAGGCTTTCTCCCCGGTAGACATTTATCTGACAACATAAGGAATGTAATTAATATTTTGGAAAAGTTACAAGTGAATATCAATACAAAAGCAGTTTTGATATTTGTAGACGCGGAGAAAGCCTTTGACAATATTTCTTGGAGTTTTATGAAGAAAAATCTTCAGGGGATGGGGGTTGGACAAAACTTTGAAAATGGTATAGGTGCGATTTACTCTGAACAAAAGGCTAAACTGATAGTTAACAACATAGTGACAGAAGAATTTAAAATTGAGAAAGGGACACGACAAGGCTGCCCAATTTCCCCACTGCTTTTTATTTCAGTTCTGGAGGTTTTGCTAAATATGAGCTTTTTATTTCAGTTCTGGAGGTTTTGCTAAATATGATTAGAAGGGACCAACTGATACAGGGTATTCAGGTCGGATCTAAACAATATAAACTTAAAGCCTTTGCAGATGATCTTGTATTGACACTACAGGAGCCAGTATCTAGTACCAAGAAGGCTCTAGAATTAATCCAGGAGTTTGGTCAAGTGGCAGGCTTTAAGCTAAACAAGTTAAAAACTAAGGTTTTGGAGAAAAACTTGACACTGATTGAGAGAGAGAGGTTTCAGAATGAGACAGATTTAATATTAGTAAAGAAGGTAAAATACCTGGGGGTGAATATGACTGCTAAGAACGCGAATTTATTTAAAGACAATTATGAGAAATGTTGGTCAGAAGTGAAGAAAGACTTAGAAATCTGGTCGATTTTGAAGCTTTCCTTGCTTGGTCGAATTGCTGTTATTAAGATGAATGTATTGCCGAGAATGTTGTTTTTGTTTCAATCATTGCAAATTATTGACAAGATGGACTGTTTCAAGAGGTGGCAAAGAGACATTTCGAGATTTGTCTGGCAGGGCAAAAAGCCCAGAATAAAATTTAAGATACTTACTGATGCTAAAGACAGAGGGGGGTTTGCCCTGCCGGACCTTAAACTTTACTACGAATCAGCAGCTTTTTGCTGGTTGAAGGAATGGCTGCTTCTTGAGAATACGGACATTTTAGATCTTGAAGGTTATGACAATGTATTCGGGTGGCATGCATACTTGTGGTATGGCAAGGTTAAAGCACATAAGGCATTTAAAAACCATATTGTCAGGAAAGCACTATTTAATGTTTGGATAAGATATAAAGACTTTTTGGAGAGTAAAACCCCAAGGTGGTTATCACCTATGGAAGCGAAAGCTATGAAAAAACTTAATATGGAGGCCAAATGGCCAAAGTATTGGGAAATCTTGGAACAGGAAGGTGACAAGCTAAAATTGCAGAGTTATGAGAAGCTTAAAGGGAAGGTGTGAGACTGGTTACATTATTTTCAAATAAGAGAGGTTTATAACCAAGACAAAAAAAATTGGTTTCCAGGTGGAAAAATCAAAATTAGAAACAGAATTGTTAGAACCCAATGCTAAGATATTATCAAGAATGTATAATTTACTGTTGAAATGGAGTACTGAGGAAGAAACGGTAAAATCTGCTATGATCAAATGGGCACAAGATATAGGGCATAATATTATGTTTGCGGATTGGGAGCAGTTGTGGACCACTGGGATTAAATTTACGGCATGTAATGCCCTAAGAGAGAATATTATGAAAATGATGTACAGGTGGTACATGACTCCAGTCAAGCTTGCAAAAATTTACCATTTCCCCGATAATAAATGTTGGAAATGTAAAGAAATTGAAGGTACATTCTTTCACCTTTGGTGAACGTGCCCAAGGATTAAGGCTTTCTGGGAGATGATATATAATGAAATGAAAAAGGTATTTAAATATACTTTCGTGAAGAAACCAGAGGCCTTTCTCCTGGGCATGGTTGGCCAATTGGTGCCAAAGAAGGATAGAACTTTCTTTATGTATGCTACAGCAGCAGCAAGAATACTCATCGCAAAGCATTGGAAGACACAAGATTTACCTACTCTGGAAGAATGGCAGATGCAAGTAATTGACTATATGGAAATGGCTGAGATGACTGGCAGAATTCGAGATCAGGGAGAAGAGTCGGTGGAAGAAGATTGGAGGAAATTTAAAAATTATTTACAGAAACATTGTAAAATGTATGAATGCTGATGACATTGAAATGAAATGAAGGGGTTCTAGTAAAAAGATAGACAAAAAACTTGAAATTATAAATTTGGGAGGTAAAATAATTAAGGATAAAATAAATTGGATGAATTTGCTGAACCAACTTTTTAAGAGGGATACAAAAAAGGGAGGCGTGAGGAAGTCAGGAAAATAAGTTAACTAAAGATGAGCAATTAGAAAAGAGGGATTTGTGTTTTTCTTTTTTTGTGTGTTTATTGACTTTTTCTTTTTCCCTGTTAGGTTAAATGTTTGTATTTTTTGTATTGTGAAATTTTTGTATTGTTGTGTTTTATTTTTCCCCCTGTGTTTTTATTGTTCTTTGTTTGATTGTTGTGAATTTTCATTATTGTTAAACCTAATAAAATATTATTATAAAAAAAAATGAAATTAAGGATGTGGGTGGTGCTGTGAGTTAAACCACAGAGCCTAGTACTTGCTGATCAGAAGGTCGGTGGTTCGAATCCCTGCGATGGGGTGAGCTCCGATTGCTCGGTCCCTGCTCCTGCCAACCTAGCAGTTCGAAAGCATATCAAAGTGCAAGTAGATAAATAGGTACCACTCTGGCGGGAAGGTAAATGGCGTTTCCGTGCGCTGCTCTGGTTTGCCAGAAGTGGCTTAGTCATGCTGGCCACATGACCCGGAAGCTGTATGCCGGCTCCCTTGGCCAATAAAGCCAGATGAGCGCAGCAACCCCAGAGTCGGTCACAACTGGACCTAATGGTCAGGGGTACCTTTACCTTTACCTTTACTATGAAATTAGCATACTTTGGGAAGTACTCCTAAGTAAGTAACCTGCAAAATTCCAAAAGGATGAGAGCAAAGGTACATAGCATTCAGACACCTTTTGAGGTTGCTTGTTTGCTTGATGCTCAGATGACACCTGCTGAGAAGTCCTTCTGACATCCCTCCCCAAAGCAGAATGATTAGAAGTCAAAAGGATAGTTCTGCTTCTCCTTCCCTGATATTCCTTGGTTGGACACTAGAGCTGTCAGACTCACAACCACACCCCTTCCTCTCTAATCCTCTCCTCTCTCTTAAAGTTCCCCTTTCACAGAGAGCTGGGTTGGGAGTTTTAACTATTTTTAACTGACTAAAATTACAGACAAAATTACAGACATTAATTTTGCACAGTTTGAAGTGACTGGATGCATATAAACTGGCTCCCTTTGGAAATAAAGCATTGTCAAGACCCATAAGTTTAATTAAAACTTTGCAGTACATGCAGAACTTTCAAAAGTTGTGAATTGGCACCTCCTTCTCTGTGATTCCTGCTGGACAGGAGGGCACCTGTCTTTATAAATTTGGAAGAGGGAAAGCTCTTGAAATAACTATGTGTCTGCCTGTTTAGGGAAGTATGGCTGAAGTGCCATTGTAGAAAAATGAAATTCAGGAGTGACTTTTCGTTGCCCTCAGAGTATCAACCAAAGGATGATGCAACATAGTATAGTGTAGGTTATCCTTATACTGAACGCTTACATGATGATTAATTTGATTATGCCCAATTAGAAAATTATATTAGTTTTTAGGAGTGATCATGGGCTGCACGATTCATGTCCAGCTAGATGCACTGGTGAGTATTAGTAGAAGATGCCTGTGGCTTCTTTGGTGATGAACAGCACATTTACTGGGATTAATGAGAAGCAGAGGTCATGATGCTACAGGAGTTGGTAACTCATTAAAAAAAGAGTATACAATTCTTGTGTGTTCTGCTTATTTGTTCTGCATAAAAGGCATGTTTCTGTCCACAGATACTTTTCAGGTCAAAATGACCTTTGCAGAGTCTTAGCTGACCTCAAGATATGGAGGTTTCAAGGGCGAAGCATAGAGAAAGAAGGTGAGGAAATAGAAAATGAATAATTTGCTGCTACATGCCACCTTCCATCTCCACAGCCAAGTGAGATTCCAGGGAGCTCCAGGCACTGGGTCTGTGTTTCCTTTTGGACCATGAGACACAGCGAAGACTGGGATGCCATTATGAAATAGGGTTTATTTACACATATATGCAACCTGAGTCAGCCGTGGATGGGTTCAGTGTATCAGCATTCCAAGAGAGTCCTGCTTCCCCCAGTTTAGCACAGGCAGAGGCCACACTCCCATTGATCCTCTTGTTGTATGAACGATCCACTTGTTGTTGTTTAGTCATTTAGTCATGTCCGACTCTTCATGACTCCATGGACCAGAGCACACCAGGCACTCCTGTCTTCCACTGCCTTCCGCAGTTTGGTCAAGCTCATGTTAGTAGCTTCAAGAACACTGTCCAACCATCTCATCCTCTGTCGTCCCCTTCTCCTTGTACCCTGAATCTTTCCCAACATCAGAGTCTTTTCCAGGGAGTATTCTCTTCTCATGAGGTGGCCAAAGTATTGGAGCCTCAGCTTCACGATCTGTCCTTCCAGTGAGCACTCAGGGCTGATTTCCTTAAGAATGGATAGATTTGATTTTCTTGCAGTCCATGGGACTCTCAAGAGTCTCCTCCAGCACCATAATTCAAAAGCATCAATTCTTCTTTATGGTCCAGCTCTCACTTCCATACCCCAGCTCTCATGATCCATTACACCAGGCTAAAATCTCAAAGGGCAATTAGTCTGACTACATTACTTTCTAACACATGTTAATTTCAAGGGATTAGCGAGGTGCCTAACAAACAGGTTAGGAAGTGGACTTAATTACACAAAGTGGACTTCACATATACTAATTAAAGGATTTGGAACGTCTAGTACACAATTCAAATACACACATGGATCTATCCTAAATACACATGAGTCTGGCTATTCCTGATTTTAATACTCCAAGCCTCATTAAATTCTAGCATCTACAAACCTATAGCAGTAGCTTTCAGAGAATAGAGGCATGGCAAGGAGACTGGAAGAATGGAAAATCTATGCATGGAGAAGTACTCCAATTGTCATTTGAGGCTTAGATGCTTCTTTGTAAACTGTGAAAAAATGTAGAAAGGTGGTAGCTAATCCTTATTATTATTATTACTATTTATTAAATTTGTTAGTCACTTTATCTTGCCCAAGGCAAACCAAAGTGACTTGCAACCAACCAACCAATCACTTTCCAAGACAGCAATCAATGCACACAAACACATATGCACACACAACTCATGTACCTGTGCACGCATTCATGCACACACACACACACACACACACACACACACACACACACACACACGGCTTTGATTATAAGGATATTCCTCTATGGTTCCTTGCAGTTCCAGCTTCATTTGTCTGGAAGAGACATTGTAATTATGGGAGATGGCATCCATCAAGTTCCTAACAACAATGACAGCTTTCCTTTGCCTGGGGACTACAAAAACAGGTATATGGTTCCAATGAATACCAGAACAGCTCAGTTGCCTTGCCTGACCCAGCAATGACAGGGACAGGAGGTATAATTCTTTTTTGTTATATTTAAAGGCTTTTGCTGAGATAAAGTCTGGCCCATTTAAAGCCCCACAGTAAATCAAGTTCCATTCTGATCTTATTTTTAAAATAGCTTCTGAATGCAATCAAGAAGTGCAGTGACAATAAATCCATATGTGCTATAGGGGTTTTCCCTTAATTTACGAGGTATTCCCAGTGCCAATATGTCAAACCATTACCCACACTAGACTACAGTGTACGTCCTTAAACAAAACCAAAAAAATCAGAATTGACAGTAGCATTCTATTTTTTGTGAAATTTATAATCTAACTTTGTAACCCATTCTGTTCAAAGTCTCCCTTGTGCTTTTACTTTTAGATGCAACTACAGGGAGTTACTGATTCAATAGCAGCAAAAGGCAACGTTAAATTACTCCCCTCACTCCTCACTTACCATTTTCAATTAGCAACTTGGAAAGCAAATTTGCTCGAAAAAATACCATTCTCCCAAAATTGACATCTCCCCACAGCTATATTTCTGTAAAACCAACCAACCAAAAAAACAGCAGCAGCAGCAGCAAACAGTTGAGACAACTAATCAGAAATTTCCCACATAACATGGAGTCCAAGGTACCATCAGGATAGGATTGGGGGGGGGGCAGAAGTTCCAGGCCCCTGAGTATTTTGAAAGAAGCAAAGTAATTCTAAGTTTCAGATGAGTGCTCCAGCTTGGTGCTAGCAATGCTAGAATTGTTTCTGGATTTCTGAAACTCGATTCAGAGCAGAACACTGGAATATGGTGGCCATTAACACATTGCCAAAAAGGAGGAAGTGCATCACCCCCCCCCAAAAAAGGACTTGGGTTTGCATAAAATTTGCATGCATTTATATGCATAGCTGAACATTTAGAAATAATTGCTATCACTTAAATAGAAAAACAGTTCATTTCATCATAGTGGGAAATACTGTGTGACCAGGTGATCTGTGTTCCTGCTCCCTTTGCTGGGCAAATGCTTCTGATGGCAGGTTTAAGGCCCCAGCTATCCATATGGTTCTTTATTTCTAAACTAGACTTTGAACCCACAGCCCATCAAATAAAGGACTGCCCTCTGTGAAGAAGGAATGTAAGACAGACAGTAGGACTGAAAGAAGTCCTGTTCAGTTGCAGAACTCCAAGACCCCGGAAAATGTGCTGGATAATTTTTTTAGTAATTCGTTGAACTAAAAGATTCTGCATGTAGAGATGGATTAAAAGTACATCTGCAAAATTAAAGGTGTTTTGTTTATAGCAGGGAACTAAGGTTGGAGTATTACCCAGCTGGGGTCCTTGCACAAGCGTAATGGCTCTTCCTCCAGTAGGAGGTGTCTGCTCATGGAAGAGGGGGGCCATTTTTGACGATTCCTCAGCCAACATTCTTGAACAGATTTTCAAGGGGGGCTGGATGGAAAATTTTGAGGGGTGAAAAGTGGAGAAAAGGTGTGTCTTGTTGTTTGCCCTGCGGCCCCAAAGCTAGCTTGCTTGCTACCCTAGCATGGCTGGTGCACCAATGAGGCAACTTAGGCAGCCTGCCTTGGGCCGCATGCTCCTATCAACCCACCAAGGCATCAATCAGGATCTGTGCTGCTGGTGGTGGAAGCACTGGTGGCATATTTGCCTCAGGCCAGGGGTGCCAACTTGACTAAAATATTGTGGGGGCCCAGGTAAGTCCAGCCCTGCATAATCAACACAGTGCACACACACCATTTGAATGGGAATACCCATCAACTTTCTGGGGGCCCAGCTCCCTCAAATATGTTTATTGTGGGGGCCAAATACCCCACGGCCCCTAGGAGTTGGCTCCTATGCTTCCGGCACCAAAAGGTCCTTGGACCAGCCCCATGCTGGGGGCTACTAGGTGAAAGGGAAAACTCTTCCATGAGTTGATGCCTCTGCTGATACAACAGCATCAAGAACCTTACTTAGATATCACCCATTTTCTCATATAAATCGATTTCAGAAATTGAAATAGTGTTTGCATACTTATACTTTCTCAGTATGGCTGGGCTCTGGCTGTTTTCCACAAAATTAATAGGAAAGCCATGCCCGATAGGCGCATTTCAAAGAAACACAGAATTGAGAGAGATACCACACTGTTCTGTCCACTGTCCAATGTTAAAGGCAGAAATGAGGTTGAAAGGAAGACCCCATCTGAGAGACCGCCTGTACAGTTTTATCGGGAATGGAAACAGGTTAACACATCAAAGCCAGTCTCACAGGTTATTCCGGCCCTTCTCGGAGACATCATGAGCAATTACATCATAGCACGGTGGCCAATGAATGTTGTAGCCCTGGCTTTGGTGCTTTTCTCCTGCTGCCATGGCAACCTGTTGCTTCAAGGCAGAATCAAAGGATCACAGCAAATGGAGAGAATGCCATGCTAATGAGTTCTGCATTTAAAAAAAACCCCACACTAATCCTGTTTAAAATGATAGAAACAGCAACAGGAGAGGACAGCCGAACAATTGCACACAAAAGGAGAAATGTGTTTCATTCCCTTTATGTAGCACCAATGCTCTATCCCCAGTGTAAGGCATCATATCCCAGGACTGTACATTTGGGAGACCAGAAAATACAAGTCAAGCATGCAGCAAATGTTGCAGTGTGGGTATTCCTGTTCAGCGTTCCAGCTAGCCAGTCATGCCTTCTTTCAGAACACTTACTCCCTCACCTTACCCCTCTCTTTTGGTTTTCCAGTCCCACCTCCCAACAGACACTCAGCAGTCTTGATCCTCACTTAGATGTTTTGAGAGTGACATATAGGGTCACTTTCCCAAATATTCAACCTTAGGGTTTGCTGATGCCCCCCTCTTGGATGTAGGTGACCCCATTTTTGGTTGCATAAGGAGTGACTCTTGGAGAAAGGGTTCAATGTATAGGATGCAAGGTGCAAAACTCTGGTGTGTGGCTTGACTAACATAGAAGATTTACTGGGCTTATGCCATGTCACTTTTTGAATACTATCACCAAGTGTGACCAGCTTGTAAGTGGTGCAGCTTGTGGTGACCAGCTTGTAAGAGAGACTAGAATGGTCACCACATCCTTGGCCTTTATTGAGAGAGATCCATCGATGAGGGCAAATGATAAGAAATCTGTTTAAACAAGGCTGCATTAAGAAATCGGGACATCTGGTTAGATTTCAGTAGGGCAAATGCAGGATTTGTTGTCCTTTTTGTTATTTCCTGTTAAATGTGCAGTACTTTATGTTTGACAAGTAAGTACGCAATGGATAAAAACAGAATCTGGGGGGAATTTGTCATATCCCCCCCAACCTGCTGCCTCTGAATCCTCAGAGATAAAAGCTTATCTTTGCTTCTAAATCAGCCAAGAGATAGCCAGGACATTAACTTCATCGTGTATGCTTAACCAGTTTTGATGACATTTTAATGACATGTTGAGGGCAAGCTAATAATCAACCCAACTCTTCTGCTAAAAGTTTTTAAGGAGTCTGAGCTGAAAAATTTCAAAAATGATGACCAATTGATATTGATTTAGGCAGCAGCACAAACTCTGTAGAAAACATTGTGAAACTGTCTTAGCCAATGAGCATTAAATGATTAATAGTTTGATAGGTGTGCTGATGTTTTTCTGAGTCAGACCAGACCCACTGAAATCAATGTCTGAGTGTAACTTTTGTGAGCCACAACCCTATGTGGTTAGGAGCTATAAAGGGAGAATTGAAAATTTAGGCTTACAGTGCAGTTCTACTCAGAAGTATGCCCTTTAGCAGTGTTTCCCAAACTTGGGTCTCCAGCTGTTTTTGGACTACAACTCCCATCATCCCTAGCTAGCCAGACCAAAGGGATGATGGGAATTGTAGTCCAAAAACAGCTGGAGACTCACGTTTGGGAAGTCCTGCCCTATAGAATTCAATGAGACTTACTCCCAGCAGAGTTAGGCATGCTAACACGAGTTGTATTTCAAAACATTTATTTGCTTGGTTCTTAAAATTACATCTATAGCCCACCTTTCTTCCATCACAAGCTGTATACATACCATACTTCCCTTGATAGCTGAGGTCTCCTGATGGGGCACTTCTGGTGGTTCCACATGCCTCCCTGATGTTTTCTGACCTTTATTAGGGGCTAAGCCTTTAATGTGGCAGGCCCTATCCTGTGGAACTCCTTGCCAATGTGTTTGGCATCCCTGCTCATTTTTAGATGTCTTCTAAAAACTGCATTACTCAGGCAGGCAGGCATTTCAAAATTGAGGCTCTCTGCCAACCAGCTTTTGGTTGTTTGGGTTTTTTATTTATTGTAATACTATGTTTTTAGTCTGCATACCACCTTGTCATATTTTATATGAAAGCGCAGTCTATAGATACTTAAATAAGTCAACCACACTGAAAGCACACTTATATGACAATGAATACCGGGAACTAACGTTTGTTAAGGGTACTGGAAACTGTTGTTCTTTGAGGGATAAACTACAGTCACCATGATCCTTTGGGGTTGCTTTAAATGTGCTTCAAATGTATTTTGTGTGCATAGCCATGGAGCCCAAAGCAGTGCACAAGAGCTTCTTAGTTTCAACAAGGTGATGATTTGTGTAGTTTCAGACCATTTCCTAGAACCATATCTTGTGAACATGGGGGGGGGCAACAGGTTGTACACTGTACACACTCCTTTCTATTGCATAACATGAAGAGGCATGATGCTTTTGGAAATGGTTGTGGAATGCCCTTCCTTGAGGACTCATGCTTTGAAGACTCATTTGTTCACTTTTCTTTTCTTTAGCAGTGCTCTTGTGCTGTTGATTCCTGAGACTTGGCAAGTATGAATTCTCACACTTTTCCCTCTCAGGTGTATTCGATGGGATCTCCCTTGGTTGATCTTCATCTTCTGGGGAGACTGTACCCCAAAGGGTATGCATTAAGAAATGCTTAAACAACAAATGAATACACTTGTGCCCTGATTTTGAAGAAGTCCCCATTGACTTCACTGAAACCTCCACTTTCTCAGCATCCTTGAAAAACTAGTTATTACTCTTTAAAGAACCAGGACCTTCCCCACCCCCCACCCCTTTCAGTAATATAACACTGAAAATAACCTATTGAAAACAGAAAACATACTTGAGAGCAAAAATGCTTCTTTTAGCATGACTCCATAGCCATCCATTCACAAAACTATAGCGCCTGAATTTAAGTCAAGGAATCAAATGGTCCTAAAGACCCTATTTATGTGTTCCATTGATTTATTCCTCCTCCCTCCCCAGTCATACATTATGTGATTCTGATTCAGATATATGTGTGTGCCCAAATGGATAAATGTATCCTCACATCTATTAAAATGGAAAGAGGGCCTATTGCAGACATGGAGCCTTCTGAATCAAGGTCAGCGACTACAATCCCAAAGGCCATGTTGCCCAAAGGCTCAAAACTACTTTAACTCACGTGAGTGAGCCAGCCAGGAAAGACTCTGCAGATGTTCTTAGATGGGCCCATAGTTCTCTCTTGCATTGATTTTGGGATACTGAACAGCGTATTTAGAGTCTGAGCATTACTCCCAAGGACGGCAATGGGAAAACTGACTTTAAGTACACTGACCAGTAAAGGTTGTTAATCAATCACATCTCATAGAACTGGATCTTTTTCAATGACCCAATCTCTACTGGGAGAATTTCAAGCTATAGAAGAGCAAAGTTCCAAAATTTTTACCCTCTTATCCAGAGACACTTATCTAACAAACAGTATTCCTTTACCAATTTTGTTTGCAATTGTGTGTACACTTACTTGGGACATACTTGCAATTGTGTGTACACTTACTTGGGACATACTTGCAATTGTGTGTACACACTTGGGACATACTTGCAAGCAAAAATGCACATGACTGGGCTACACATTTCTTTTTGGGACCAGCAGAACACTCTATAGGTAACTCAAAGTAAAACACAGTCTATTGTCCAGAAATAATATTTATTCATCAACCATAAAACACAGAATAGAAAAAGCTTTATAAATAAAACTATATATATTATATATATAATATGCTTTATTTTTATTCAGTACTCCACAAAAACACTACACACAATAACAAAATATTTCAATTCATTTAAAAAACCTCATAGAATGCAGTTGTCATTCTGCCATTGTCATGATCTGTCGTGGTCATTGTTTTACATAGTTTCACTTAATTTCATAAATCTGTTTCTTAAAAAAATTGAAGCAATTTGTTACATGACCAAGATTTAGAACATTGAAAGATACCCATAAACAACAGAACAGCTCAGAGGAGTTTACGCAGACTGTTCAATGTCAAATCATGTACCACTGGGACCAGTTGAGACACAGAACTGGGCCACTTTTTGCACCTGCAGGGATCCTCTGGGCATGTTCATTTGCATGAGCAAAACAATGTGTTTGCTGGGAACTCACAGATATCATCTCTAGGAATCTCTGTGATTCCATGTTCCAAAACTTTTATCAGAGATCACAGAGGTAGCTACAGCTGAGGTCCATGAGCTCCCATTTCAGATGTAACATTACTCACGAAAATGCAGGTGCCAGAATTCCTATGTGCATAAAGCAGCTGTGTGTAATGTCTGAACATGCCTCAAATTGTTAAAGAAAGGTAAATCACAACAGAACTGGGGTAGAAGTCAATACAATGAAGAGAAATAATAAGGAGATAGCTACATATTTTCCATTGCCCTTTTAGTAATGTGCTCCCTCCCCCTTTCAGACTTTTCCTGGTTTAGATAGTCTAGAACCTTTGCTAGCATATCCTCATCCATATATGGTCTGTTTTGTGTGTCGTCATTCTCTTGGGCCATGGACAGCCTTTTGCTGAGAGACGTCAACTTGTCTGACTCTTGAGTTCCAAGCTGGTTTAGATGTTCTTTGATAGCCTGCTCAAATTGGTCATCTTCTTGCAAGTCATCCTCGGAGGAAAGTGTGAGTGGAATTTGTTTCATCTGACCTGTATTAACAACCTCAGGATATTTTGCCAGCACCTTGGCTAAGTAGTCTGCCAAGTCTTCTTCCTTTTCATTTAGTGATTCCTGTTCCATTTGTCGTCTTTCCAAATGGTTTAACCAAGCAGCTTTGGGAAACTGGTGCCCTTTAGATCTTCCAGGCATGTAGGAAACTCTTGGCAACTCTTGCTTGAGTTGATTTGCCAGATATGATGGTTTCTGACTCCCTACATTTTCAGCCCCCAAAAGATTGATGATATCTTCCACAGTGAGATCTTCTGGTAGATTATCTGGTATCAAATTAAGTCGCTGCTTTCTGTAACCATTCAAAGAGTTCATTTTATTTTTGAATACATCTGAATTGTCTACATTAATTTCAGGGATGTCATCAACATCTTCTGGGAGTTCAGGCTCTTGCTCTTTTTCACTCTGTTTATCACCAGCTCTCAGCATCTCAATTAAATCCTCAGGTGGGATTTGTAAATTCCTTGAAATTTCTATTAACTGATAAATAGCCTGAGGATCAAGTTGCTTTCCAGAATATCTGGCTGCCCTTTTGTCTTCATTTTGCTTGAATCTTGAGTTGTCATTTCCAGCACTGCTTATCATCTTTTTCAAATAATAATCCATCAGCTGTGAAACATCCTCTGACACTTGATCTTTGTCCTCTCTTTTCATCTCATCCTCCAGGATGCTGGACCTCTTTGCTTCGTCATCCATCTCCTCTTCATTTTTCTCAATTTGTTCCTTACTGTCTCTGATCTCTTCCTGGGTTTGACTTTCCACTTTTTCCTCTATTGGGTTCCAGTCTTCTCCTCCCACCACATCTTCGTAGGCAAGGTTGTTTCCTTTATAGGCATCATCTTCATCACCAGCATAGAGTTTCTGTTCCTCATCAAACCTCCCCTTTTTCAGGTTACTTGGCCCCATCATCTTCCCCAGCTCCTGAAACACTGATTCTAAGGTAGCTAGACTTTGAGGTGTATACTGCTCTTCCACTATTTCATTTGTCCGCTTATAAGGGCTGTCTCTTGAATTTTCTTCTAAGTAGACATGTGGTATCTTAGAATGTTTGTGCCGTGTCTCAGGCCAGGTGCGGTCATCATAATCATCAGTCATTCCATCTTGGAATATGTTATCTGAACTCATGGGGTAGAATTTACCTTCTTTCAGGGTTCCCTTTGATTCTTTTTCTCCTTGCCTTAGTGCTTCCAACATGGCCTTAGCCCACTGTGACTCATCTTCTGATAAAGATTCTCTTAGATTGTCCGACAGGTAGTTCTGATCTTTGCTTTCCTTGGGCTGCAGAGCAAATGGGACACTTTGATAGGAGCTATCATCTGGGCTTGTTTCTCCATTGCTGGCTTGTTTTCTGAGGTTTTCTAGGTATTCCAGCGCTTTGATCATATCTGGGCTTGGAAGCCTTTGCAAGTTTTTCATCAGGTAGTCTGGATCTTTCTGGATGTTTTGGTAACGTTGAAATGAAGCAGCAGTGGCAGAACAGATCAGGGCAGAAAGCAGAGCAATGGGCAAGACTGTAGCAAGCCTTGAGGTTTTAGCATCGGCCATGTTTGAAATGTTCCCTTAAAATAAAATAAAAAAAAGAAAATTAACACACAAAAGTTTGGACAATATCTAAGCTCATAGCAATGAAGATTTGACCTATAATCTCTAGAAAACATCAGGATTTTAGGGATGTATTAAACACAATAGGCCATATTCAATGCTAACCTACTCAAAGTAGACCCGTTGAAATTAATGGACATGGCTAAGTTAGCTCTATTAATTTCAGTTGGGTATCCTCTGAGTATAACTTAGAATAGAACTTCAGTACCTAAGCAGTTGTATCCAACACTCCGTGCATGGAGTTCCATTTGCACAATGGAACTTTTTATTCCTCTCCTATGCCCTGTGACCACATCAAAGTATGTTCTGGGTTGTTCCCTAAGCCACTGGAGAAGATCTTAAGGGTGTGCAAGGGGCTGTGGGGAGGAAGAAGGGGAAGTCCTATATGGAGTCTGTTGTGTGTGCAGATGCTGTGGACAAAATCCAATGCTGACCACTTCTTGTGCAACAGAAATCGTCTTATGCAAGGGGACTTCTAGTTTCCCATTTCCAGCCTACAGCCCTTCATATGCCCCCCCATAACCTGCTATGGAGGGTGCCACAAGTCCCTGGAGCAGATTCTGAGGAGTGCAGGAGGCTGCAGTGTGGAAGAGAATTCCTGGGGAATGAGCTATTGCCTTTGTGCTACACTGGATCTCACCCCATAAGTCAATATTCCCCAATCTGATCCCCTCCGGATACTTTGGACCACAACTCCCTTTAGTCCCGTCCAGCATGGACAATGGTCAGGGGTGAAGGGAGGTGTAGTTCAAAGCGTCTGCAGGGGGGAAGGTTGGGGAAAGATTCAGTAAACTAGAGGACACCAACCTTTTTGAGCCCATGGACACATTTGCAAACTGGGGAAACTGTTATAGGCCACTGTAATATACACCACAACCAAGAACACACCATAACTTATTTTCTGTCTACAACAGAATACTTCATTCGACGACTTCCGGGTTGGCGCCATTGTTTAATGGCGGATTCCCTCCGAGCTCCGGAGGGAATCGGCTCCGTAGCGTCTGGGTCTGGCCGCTGCGGCGAAGCGGGGACCCTTAAAATCACAGGCGCGGATGCCTGTGAACACAGAGACTCGGCGGGCACCACTTGCGCCCCCCCAATCCGGGACGGAGCCTTTTTAAAGGCTTCGGAACGGAGGCAGGGTGAGGCGTGGTGCTGAGAGTACTCCCTCGCCTACGGAGTGAAGCCGCAAGCCATTGACAGAGAGCGCCAACTTCTTTCAAGACCGACTGGACTCTAAAATATAAACCCGTGAGTAATACGGAGATTGGAACGTTAAAAAATTTTAATTTTGGATCTGGAACGAGCGGGAAGGGGCTAAAAAGGAAGTCACCCCCCCCCTCTTTGTAAACAATTTAAAGCAAAGGACTGGGCAACTAAGGTCGAGAGAACCTGTTTTTTAGTGAAAAGATCTTGATTTCACGGTTTTGATACTATAAGGATTTACTGGAGGATAAAAAGAACTTGGGGACTGGAATTTCACACCCCCCCCCGAGACCCGGGAACGCCCCAAGAGAAAGTCTGTTGCATGGAAGATTTTGACAGCTGTCAAGAGAGCTGCTAGTCAGCTAGTTGCCAGCTGGAAAAAGAGAACATTGTTTCTGCTGTTTTTGCTGGTTTACTTGGTACAACTTTGTTGAAAACATTGAGGGCTGATACAAAATAACTGGACTTTTGGTTTTGAGCTGAAAGGAATGTCAAGGAATTAAAACCCCCCTAGAGGGGTAACAAGGATACTACATTACAAAATGACTGGAGTACGTAAATTCCAAGCAGAACTGGACAGAACACTCGCTCTCTTGGGAAACTTGAAAGATGAATACAATGTTATGTCTACAAAGATATCATTACTACACTGGACAGTAAACAACAGTTCTGAGCCTGATAAGGACTTGAAACAGGAAGCCTACTTAACTGAACAAATAAATGAAACTGAAAGTGCAGAAATGATGGAGCTGGGTGCTGTCTTTGAAGAAAATGAAGGAGAAGCAGGAGAAGCAGGAGATGTGCAGGAGTTGAAGGAGAGTTACAATATGAGGCCTGACATGATGATAAAAAAGGACAATAAAAATTGGATGTGGAAAGCCTGGTCTGAATGGGAGCCTGGAAAATGGAGAGATCTCCCTTGGAGGAGATCTAAAGACCTGAGGATTACAAATCTGCGGAAGGTGAAATCTGGAGCCTTGGGGACATCTGGATCTGTAAGAAATTTGAAACAAGAGTTGGAGCCCCCCACAGGCTTTGTTTTTAAGTATGGAAGACTGGCTGGAAGCAACAAGGATTCTGCTGGGCCGGAGCCTCTTCGAGACTTGGGGTTTAACATTAAGGACTATCAAAGAGACCGGCAGAAAGGAGCTGAGAGAGATAAAAGGGCCTCAGATGTGAGGTCTCCAGGCTAAATAAATAACATAAAGACTGATGGACATTGGTCGGGGATTGGAACCGGGAAAAGGGTGGGAGGAGGTTGGGAATCCAAAGGGCACATAAGGATAATTTGTTTTCTTTTTTTTATTTTTAATTAGTGGTAAGGAAATTGGGTAAATCGTGGAAGGGAAATTTTGGTCGACTTTAGGAAAAAAGCTTAAGAATAACTAATGAGGTATAAGTATTGATGTGTGTTTTTAACAAGGCAAAATTGGTTTCTTCTTTTTTAAATTAATTGAAAATAAGATTGTTAAAAATAAATGGAGGAAATGGAAAAAAGAAGCAAAGTAAAAAATGGTATGTTAGAATAAATGTATAAGATTAAGGTAAAGAAATAAGTTAAGGACTTGCTGAACTGACAATTTAAATTGGAATACAAGAAGGGGAGGTGTGAGGAGGTCTGAGAAATAAGGTTAAGAACAATAAGTATTAGTAACTTTATGTGTTTTTTCTATTTTTCTTTTGTTGTTTAATTGTGTTATGTATTTTTGTATTTTTCTTTTGTTCTGTTTATTTTTTGTTCTTGTTTGTTTTTTGAAAATGCTAATAAACATTTAATTAAAAAAAAAAAAAAACAGAATACTTCATTCATGCCCAATTCCAGAGGTGGAAGAGATGGTAGAAGGAGACTATGGGCACTTCATAAGCATTTCCCTATAAAGTAGTTATAACTACATTCTAATCATAGATTCTAAGCCTTTGGCAGGGGCTCTGCTATTCTATTTATTGTGCATCATCTCCAATAAAGGTACGTACAATAACTTTATAGGTTCGCAAGTACCTGGCTATCTCAGACCAGTTTGAAAACTGCCTAATGGTTTGAGACAGCTCTTTGATTAGTCGTTTAATCAAAATAGAAATTACTTCATAAAGTATCTGTATATGAAAATCAGAATTGCATCTATTGTAGAAATGAGAAGGTCTCTGTTCAGCTGAGGTCCTGACAACTGTTGGTCTTTTTCACCGCGTACAGTTTTATAGAGCATTATGTTCTGCTGATTCACTCCGTTCAAATGACACAACTTTGCAGAAGAGAACCGACTCAAAATGGACTACTATAGTGGAAGCAATAGAACCAGGATTCCAAAACTGCAGGGTGATTTTTGTTTGAAATATTGCAGTTTATTCCTATTAATGACTGTCTCTCTCTTTTTCTTATTTCTTAATGAATTCAAATGGAAGAATTACAGAGAGGAAGTGATGAGGCAGTTAAAATGGTTCTTCTGCAGCAATATCATCAGGGGGCTTGAGAGGCTAAAGCACAGATTGGCAACCTATAAACTAAATGCCATATGTGCCTCTCCAGCTCCTTGGGTATGCCCTTCCCCCTGAAAGCCAAGGGAGGGAGGAGGGAGGGAGTGAATGGATGATAAATGAATGGAAGGGTGAGATGTGTGTGAAGCAATGAATGGATGATGCATGAATGAAGGGGTGGGGGGGAGAGAGGGAGAAAGAGGGAGAGGGAGAAGGTAAGAAAGGAAGAGAGATAAGGTATGTCCCATTCACTTCTTATTTCAGCACTACCTCCTTCTTTCCTTTCCAACAGCCTGTGTGGCCCCCAACCTAGGGAACCCCCCACTCCAAAAGGTTTTGTGTAAACCTGGAGGATTATTGCTTTTTGAAAATGTGCTTCCAAGCTAAATTGAACTTTGGAAAATGTCCTCCATAATATTGCACCAGGTACATGCTTTTATTGATGCTTAATTTTTTTTAAAAAAATCTTTGATAGACTATCAGAACAGACCAAAATCCTTTACTGTTTCTTTATGTTTGCAGAATAATCCTATACATGTCTGCTCAGAAATCAGTCCCAATAAGTTCAATGAGGCTTACTTCTAGATAATTGGGTATTGGATAGCAGTCTATAGCTCACTGATTTCCAATGCCTTGAATGAACATTTTTGCTGGGTTATGTATATCATTTTGTTGGTAGTAAAGAAGAATTCATCTCTGTCAGTCTGTGCATAGTAAGGTGACACACACACACATACACAAACCCGTTTACATCATAAGGGCTATAATACAGCGCATAGTAAATATAATTCTAAGCCTATAACATTATTGATCAGGTGTTTTTGCTTATTTGGCATTTTATCCTTCTGTCTATGAAAGTGGGTAGCAAGCAGTAGCATCCATTGGATGTTATATAGTAAGGCTGTGGCTGGAGTAGGGGTTGATTTCTAAAACAACAGATTTAGAGCACTCTGACCGCATGAAAATAATGCTGTCTGATCTAGAAGCCCTTCAGCCCAATCCCTGATTTGGGGGAATTCAGTGGTGAAGAGATGAACTGGCAAAGGACATGTTTATCTGTTCCTACTTAATATATTCTATGAAAACACATAAGCAAATTAAGCCCTGAGTATAGGCTTTGCCTATACTGTTCTCAAAGATTTGAAATAGATTTTTCATGCATGCATACTGTGCTGTGTTTAGATCATTTCTCCAGGCTACAAGGGCACTATTCAAGTTCCCTATGCAGTTAAAATCTGGCTGAAGGAAATATAGGTTCTCTAATATATTATTTTCTCTCTCTTTCAGGTAACAAACCATCCAAGGTAAAGCAAAACTATACCAGACATAAAACCATAGCTCAGTGCTACAGCATCTGCTTTGCATGCAAAAGGTCCCAGGTTTGATTCCTGGTGTGTCCAGGCAGGGATGGGAAATACTTTTCCATGAAACCCTGGAGAGCTGCTGCCAGTCAGTGCAGACAGTACTGAGCTAGATGGACCAATAGCCTGGCTCTGCACGAGGCAGCGTCCTATGTCTTTGCTTAATTCATATTTTTCAGTTCATTCATTTCCCCCTTTCCTTTGTACTCTGTAAAATATCCTGTTGATATGCCTGTGATTCATGAGATGAAAAAATCCCTAATGCCTGTACACACCCACTGCTCTGAGTAGAAAATTACAGTTCATTTGTTATGCCAGTCAAGAAAGCTTCTTTTTCCTTCTTCTTCTTCTTTTGCAACACAGTATGAAATAATTTCACATACTGGGGTAATTGAAGTACCACCATGTTCCACAGAATTGCCTTGTTTCCTCCCAGCTGCACCACAAATGAGAACTTTGAATACCCCCCAACTGCTACCTAATAATTTGTTAATTTTCAAGACTGGACGTAGAGGAAAACAGTGATTGAAATGCAATTCACAGTGCCCTTAAGAGAATGGGAAATACTTTTATTCTGTTACAGCTGTTTTTCAGTGCAACAGCAGACATACACAGGTGGCTATTAGACAGCAATTTAACCAGAATTTTACCAAGTCATGAGAAGCATCTTAGAATCATTTCTCTTTTTTTGCTTTCTTTCCAAATATTGAATTCTTATCATTGACTCTGTCTTACCTTGCACTCTGGACCATAAAACTTTGTACTTTAACTGTAAATTACCTATTTTTTCTAGTTCCCTGATAAAACTTAAACTTTTAAGCTCCAAATAAAAGAAAATCAGAGTATACTGAAAATCAATATTTTTAACAATTGCATATTTTCTATGCTACCTCAGGATATGATTTTGTTCCAAATAGAACACATTTTTTTAATATAAATAGGAAATGATAGGAAAAGGGTGTTTCAGCTGTTTTTGCATGGCAGCTGAATTATTTTCCAGTTTACTGCTTCCTGTGAATTGACATTGCATTCAGGCACAATGGGAATATTTCCTAATTGCTGTTTATTTGGAAACCCTGCAGTTTGCTTGTAATTCACATTGCATTTATGGAGTACAAATCTACTGTCACTGAATCAAACCCCCATTTCATTGCTCATTATGAAGCAACAGCAGTTTCCCTTAAAGCATTTGAAGAGATCCAGTGAGCCCATCTTAACCATGAACATTTTACACTTTCACTTTAATCAGAAAGAACCGTGATCTTCTAGAGGAGAAGAGCAAAACCTTATTTGCTGGTGTTTGTAGTTCTCCTTAAATTCACTACTGCTCTTTAGAAGCATATAGCTTCATGCACATGTTGATAATGTACTAAGAGCACGTGAAATTACCAAAATCACCTTTCTAGGATATTGCCATAGTATAATTGGTTTGCATAGTAATTGTGTAGAATCAACCTTTTCCAGGGCTTTTGGCTGTTATTATTTTTAGTATCCATTATCAGGTGCAAAGTAAATGTTCTTAAATTGCCCAGTAAAACCGTGTTTTTGTGCTACTTAAGTGAAGTGCATCAGGTGGCAATTTCAGACGTTTCCTGGCTATGCTATCCCCCTCCCACCCCGCCTGATCCTTGCAGTGGAAACTGTATATGCATAGAGAGTGTGTGCATTTGGTCTCCCATTCTGTTTGTCAATTAAAGAGAAAGTAGGTCTGCTTACCTGTGTGCAGAGACAATTTAAAGCATGGTCTTCGTTATCTGTCCGCGGCAAGTTTATGGACTGTTTTCAGCACCCGGACAGCTCCCTTCGCTTATAGTGTGCGTCACCTGACTCTCCACTGCCATACTGACGTCACCCCAGTCGGTCACGGAGGGGGGGGAAGCGCAGCTGAGCTGTTCAGAAAGAATGCTACAGAATTAGCTTCGTTTGGGGTGTTTTGCACAGGTTTCCATTGTACGTTTACGCCACCTGCCTTCCTCTAAGAAGAACTACATTCCTCTTTGCAGTTTACGCAGCCAGTGAAATCCTCCTTAGACAAACGAATAATTACACCTGTCGGATAGGTGCCAGTTCATAGACTCCCCTGTAGACTCTTTCTTTGGGATTGAATCGGATTTTACTATTACTGCTATTTTGAAATCTACGTTTGAGGAAGTGAACCGAAGGCCACGAAAGCTTATAGCACAATAAATTTACTAATCTTTACGG
The DNA here is from genome assembly GCF_027172205.1 of Podarcis raffonei. Lineage (NCBI taxonomy): Eukaryota > Metazoa > Chordata > Lepidosauria > Squamata > Lacertidae > Podarcis > Podarcis raffonei. Next base: position 71,768,059 of record NC_070606.1, read on the forward strand.
TGCCAGCAAACTCTTATTAGTGTGTGTGTGTGTGTGAAGGTTTTCAAATGCAGGGTGAACTTATGATGGAGGGATTCCCAGTTAAAAATCATAATGACACCTTAAATGAGAGATGCAATGTCATCTATAAATTCTATATCCCTAAAGCAAGTGCTGTATTTTTGTCTCTTCTTAGTTTCTTAAAACTGCAGGTGAAAACACAAAGAATAAAAATCTCGTGGTGGTTCCTGTGGGTTCCACCTTCCTCAGGGAGAATTCTGAGTCATTTATTTTTCAGAGAGAGAGATGCCTCAACTATGAAGGGGTAAATGTTCAAATATGCCAGATGTTCTTCAACAAGTACTATTTAACACTGTAGGCTGAAGCTTATACCAGATGAGGTGCCAGTCACACAGTTAGCAAATGGCTCTTGAAAAGTGCATAGCAGGGGTGAGGAAAGCAATCCAAATTGGGACTGCAAAGAAAAAACAAGCACACTCTAAAATAGTTGTACAATACTAGCAGTGACCTCTGGTCTTGCTGTCTTCCTCATGGGCTAAGACAGGAGCACAGTGTAATATGTATCATCCTGTTTTTTTCCTTTACCAAGAGATTAGAATGCTCTTTATTCTTAATATCTCTTCCATCCTAGGTGGGTTTTATCCAGACCTGAAAATCCACATAGTGCTCCAGAGGGCAGGAGTAGAATTAGTGGGTGAAAATGGCAAGGAAGCAGATTTTGGCTAAGCATTAGGAAATACTTTCTTATGGCAAGAGCTGTTCAACACTGGAATGGGTTGCCCTAAGAAGTGCTGGGGACCTCTTCTCTGGCAGATTTAAGGAGAGGATGGACAGCCATCTGCCAGGAATTCTGGACTTCCATCCTGCATGGCAGATCCTGAATTGAGCAGAGCGTTGAAGTACTGTAGATGACCTCCAAAGTCCCTTCCAACTTTGTGGTTCCAAGAAAATCTCTTGCACCAAGCGAGGGGAAATGCCTTTTGTCATTAACAGATGTGCCCAGATTACAGCATTCCATGTGCACTCTGTCTTGGAATGCCTGGCATGAAAATTATTAAAATGTGCCTGCATCCTGCCTGTTCCATGACGACTTCTTTATTCCCCTTCACTTGCAAAATACATTTTTCTTGACAATTTTGACCTTTTGCAGAATAAAAAAAAAATCAAAAACGTGTCTGAATCTTCCTTCCAATTCAATCAGTGTTAGGAAATTAAATTGATGCTAGACACAGTAAATGTGTACTGGGAACACATTAAACTTTTAAGCTTTTATATGCCAGTCTGTTCTTTACATTATGCGTAAGGTCTCTTCCATCTCAAGAAGGACAGAAGGAAATTGCGATATTCTTTTGCCTTTCCACAAACGGTGGCATGGAATATAGACAGAACCAAGTTCTCCAAGTGGGCTACAAATTCAATGCCTTTGGTGTCTGCCCTGCTCTGCAATTGTTCCAGACGCTGCCAAATGATCTCCAAGAACCTGAAACTGCAGTGAAGCGCAAAGAAACTTGTAGGAGAAAGTAGAATGTGATCCAGTGGAATGTTCTTGGAAAGAGATCACAATAAGGGGAGTTTCTCTTGGTTCAAAATGCTTGGAAAGCACCTCGCAGCTCCCAGTTTTGATGGCTGAAAACAGCAGCTTGAATAGTTCTGCTCTAGCAGACTCCCACACAAGAGGGATTGATGGATGTGAGACTCGGGTTGCCTCTGTTGAAATCATCTTTCTTTCCCACCATTTATTGTCATTATGCCTATTTTCTTCTTAAGTCCCTGCCTTGCTGGCTCCTGCACATAAATCAGCTTTGAGTACATTCTGGTCCCCACAGCAGAGGCTTCCCTCTCCCAACTCTTGTTTCCTCTTTCATTTCATCTGAGTCCCTTCCCTCTCCACTTGACCCAAGCTTCTCTGCTATCGTGTGGTTTCCTTTCTCTTTTCTGTTCCTGCCTTTGAGCCATTGGCATTCCTATCGATGAATGAGGCTGCATAAACCATTTATGGGCATGCCTGTTTACTTGGAAATCTGTCTCTTTGTGTGTTCACTGAGGGTTAGTCCCAAGAAAGTGTGCATAAGGATTCCAGCTCCAAACTATAAAGCCAGGGGATCCCCTAAATCCTATATTAAATAGAAGGAACTGCACTTGCTGCCAGTATGCTACTGAGCCCTCTTCAAGTTGACATATAGGTTTATAAAGCCCTATACATTTCAGGTTTTGAATTATGGTGTTGGAAGAGACTCTTGAGAGTCCCATGGACTGCAAGAAGATCAGACCTATCCATTCTGAAGGAAATCAGCCCTGAGTGCTCACTGGAAGGACAGATCCTGAAGCTGAGGCTCCAATACTTTGGCCACCTCGTGAGAAGAGAATACTCCCTGGAAAAGACCCTGATGCTGGGAAAGATGGAGGGCACAAGGAGAAGGGGATGACAGAGGATGAGATGGTTGGACAGTGTTCTCAAAGCTACGAACATGAGTTTGACCAAACTGCGGGAGGCAGTGGAAGACAGGAGTGCCTGGCGTGCTCTGGTCCATGGGGTCACGAAGAGTCGGACACGACTCAACAACTAAACAACAGCAACATACATTTCAGGACTCTCCTTCCTTGGAGGTTCTAGGTTGGATGGCCATCTGTCATGGATGCTTTACCTGGGATTCCTGCATTGCTGGGGGTTGGACTAGATGACCCCTGAGTCCCTTCCAACTCTAAGATTCTATGGTTCTATGAATACCTGCTCCCGTATAGACCAGTCCAATTTCATTAAGATGAAGCTCACCATGTGATGATGCAAGGGAGAGCCTTCTTGGTGGTGGCCCCCAAGCTTTGGAGCTCTCTTCCCTCTACGATGAGCATTGAAGGCTAACTGGGGAAAGTGTTCAGTCAGTGGCAGAGCATCTGCTTTGCATGCAGAAGTTACCAGCATCAGTCCTTAGCTCCTCCAGGTAGGACTGGGCAAAGACTCCTTATCTGAAACCCCAGAGAGCTGCTGTCAGGCAGTGTAGACAATACTGAGCTTCCTCTATTCCTAAGACCTAGTTATTCTCACAGGTCTTTGTGGAGTTTAATGCCACGATGAGTGCTTATTTATTATAATTTTATCTCCATGTGTGTGGGTTTCTTGCTTTGTTTTTAGCTGATTTCCCCATTTGTATTTATTTATTTACCACATTTGCGTCCCACTTTTCCTCCATGAAGTTCATGGTGATGTGCAGCCTTCTCTACCTGCCTCATTTTATGCTGAAGAGGCCAAAGTCCATCTTGGCAGTGAGTCCTGGAAGACCTGCTCCTCAGCTTGCAAGCCTTTCTCAACCTGGCTGGGAGGGCGGGGCCCGGACTGACTCCAACTACAAAACCTGAGCCTACTGAACAGACTCCTGCGCTGTTCAGGGTTTTTCATTGCTGTTATTGATATTATTATAATATATATATATTTGCTCTTATTATAATTTACATGGAAATTGTTCAGTTTGGTTGTGTACTTTTTGATGTGTTTTATTTATTCTTTATTACTACTTTTGTTATGTTTGTCATTGTGTAAATCTTGTCCTGCTGTAAGCTGCCTTGTGCATGGTTTTTACATACAAGTAAAATGATGATGATGATCTTCACAACAATCCCGTGAGGTAGGTTGGGCTGAGGGATGGTGATGGACCCAAGGCCACACAGTGAGCTTCCCAGCTGAACTGCTGGTCTCCCAGTTCCCACACTCTAACCACTACACCACACTGCTTCTGGCTTGCAATTTTAATTGTAATTCTTTCTGCAGCTGAATTTGCAGTGAAGAGGGTGTAAGGAAGGTTTTTTAATGTTTATGAAATTTTGCAGCCATTATGAATGAATGCATGAGAAGGAAAGTGCTCATGCTAAACATACAAAAATCAATCAAGATACACACAGAGAAGAGTCAGACAGCTGGATAGATAGGGCCATTGTATACAGGTTCTATTAAAAAGGAATTTCCATTTCAGCAGAGTCTTTCTGATGATAGAATAAGGTAGTGTCAGCTCACTGAAATTATGTAAATGTAATGGTCAAATTCAGAGGATCTGGCAGTTTGTGAATAGTTAATTTCCTGATTTATGTAACGGATGTTGCCCAAGGTTAGTGCTGCTTAAAAATAAACCAAAAGCTGTGGCTCTTATGAAAGAAAATGCATCTATGTCCCTTGAACGACAGTGAAAAAATAATCTGCAGTTTACTTCAGATACACACTTTCTTGCAGTGTATATACCACCGCCATCCTTGAGAATGTTCTTTACCAAAAAAAGAAAAGAAAAGAATAAATAGTCCCAGCTTTTTGATTTAAAACACACACACACCCTTCCATTATAACATGTCACTGCAGGCAAGGATGATCTGATGGCAGTTGGGAAGGTTTTGTGCAATAAATCACTGCTATTTCATTCCATATTTTGCCACTTAATTTCAACACATTTTTTTCCTGCAAGAAAGATCAGGCATATTTGGATGCAAATGTTATACCTCTGACCTTCACGCACACACAATAAAAAGGCTTTGATATTCATTTATCCGATTCACAGCAGCGAACCAAACGTCCGTCCTTGCACGTTAGACTTGAGTAGCCAAGTGGGAGAGACAACCAGTATGTAAGTTTAAGGGCAGAAATTCTGTATTACCCCACAAGATTGGAAGAAGAAAAAAATCCAACCAGAGTTCAGTGTGGCTCAGTGATCAGATGATGTTCCATGAAACTGTAATTTTATAGGCTGTCAACTACCCTGACTGGTACATTTATAATATTATTATATGCTTTTTAAATAAATATATAAATGCATTCCAGTGTAAGTGTGGAGCACATTGGCAACATCAATAACAACATTTCAAATTCTTATGGTATAGTGGAGAATTCACAGTATTTCGTAGAGTTATAGAGTAGTAAGTGATCTTAGATGTCATCTAGTCCAAAACTCCCTTGCAATGCAGAATATAGCCACAGCAGCCCTGGTAGGAAGCTAGACAGTATCACTTAAGTATCACTAGTGAAAGAGAGCCCACCACTTCCCAATACAGTCTGCTCCACTGTCAAAACAAATCTTCCCATTAGGAAATTCGTTCCTACTCTTTAGCTGAAACCTGCTTCCTTGCAATTTCCACCCATCTGTCTTGCTCTCCAAAACAACAACAGAGAACAAGTCTGCTGCATTTTATGTGTGACAACCCTTCAGATGTTTGAGGACCACTGTTAAGTCTCCCCTTAACCTTGGTTAGAGCTTGGTGCTGATAACGCCAAGATTGCAGATTTGATCCCCAAATGGGACTGCTGCATATTCCTGCATTGCAGGGGGGTGGACTAGATCAGGGGTCAGCAAACTTTTTCAGCAGGGGGCCGGTCCACTGTCCCTCAGACCTTGTGGGGGGCCGGACTATATTTTTTTGGGGGGGGGAATGAACAAATTCATATGCCCCACAAATAACCCAGAGATGCATTTTAAATAAAAGGACACATTCTACTCATATAAAAACATGCTGATTCCTGGACCATACGTGGGCCATATTTAGGAGGCGATCGGGCCAGATCCGGCCCCTGGGCCTTAGGTTGCCTACCCATAGACTAGATGTTCCTCAGAGTCCCTTCCAACTCTACAATTCTATGATTCTATGATTCTCTTTTCCACCCTAAATATATTCAGCTCTATCAACCGTCCCTCAAAGGATTTCGCTTCCAGACTATGCGTTCTCCTTTGGACAGCCTTTGAAGAGTCATTTGCCCAACAACATCTGGAGGGTCATGGGTTCTCCAATATTGCTTTGCTAGCAAATACCCTATCATTGCTGTTGGTGTGAAATTATGCTTTTAAAGACTGATTTCCACACTTGCTAGGAAGACATTCTGCTGCTGCAGCAGCATCATGGGGTTGGTGGTTGATGGAAACCACAGGAGGGGAGATTGCTCTTGTGCTCAAATCCTGCTTGTGGGTTTGCCACAGGCATCTGGTTGGCCACTGAGAGAGCAGGTTGCTGGAGTAGATGGGCCATTGGCCTGATCAAGCAGATTTTTCTTATGTTCTTTAGTGCATGACAGCCTTTCATTTAAATTGGGGGAAAGGAAAGGTGTGTGGTCAGGAACATCTCTCTGATTTGCCATGGTACACTTCTTGAGCCAGTAGACAATACAGAGCAAGGTAGTAGTTTGCTTGCTTGCTTGGATGTTTATGCCTCCTTGCAGAACTGGCTGTGGTTGTGTCAAAAGAGTGCCTCTCCTATGTCAGTCCGAAACCTTCATGCCCTCACCTGGTGGTAATAATAATAATAATAATAATTTATTATTTATACCCCGCCCATCTGGCTGGGCCTCCCCAGCCACTCTGGGCGGCTTCCATAAAAACCAAAAATACAGTAAAATATTGTTGGGATACTGCCAGGGAGATAGAATCCATCTGAGCCCCCAAGCTCGGTGCCGGACGATCCATCGACCTCCCGTAGTCAGGCAATATCAGCAATTCAGCGACACTAAGCCTCAGGCTTAGTGCACACTCTGACAGCAGAATTCACACAGCAGGAAGTTGCACAGCGTGAGAGCAGAACATGCATATTTACAGTTTTATTTGGCGTTGGTCAGAACAAAGAAATCATGACCGTCTGCTCCGACTGCTCAGGCAAGACAGGCAAAAACGAAACGAACTTACAACATAAACATCCTGTGAGACAGGAACTTACGCAGGCTGTTATACAAACATCCTGCTCCCTTTTAAGGTGGAACGGAAATATCCTAACATCCTCCCCCTTTCCGTGTAACCTGTAGTACCTGTGGTTCAACCCAATTGCAACCTTTGTGCGTAAACCTTCAGTTGTTCTCTGTTAACAACCTTAGACAACAGATCAGCAGGAATTTCATTTCCTGGCATGTAGGACACCTGAATGAGTCCTTTCTGAATACACTCTCTTGCACGATGTAGCTTAATCTGCAAGTACTTGGTTCTTTGCTTGCAACTCTCTGAGTTCAGCAAAGCCAAACAAGATCTATTGTCTTGATACACTTGTATAGGACATTTCACAGAAACCCCAATGTCCTTAAACAGTTGCATCAACCATTCACAATCCATGAGTGAAAATGACAGAGCATTGAGTTCTGCTTCACAGGAACTTAGGCTAACTGTCGTCTGCTTTTTGCACAACCAGTCAAACAGGCAGTGGTTGTACATGTAGCATACTCCAGAAGTGCTTGTACCATCCGTGGTGTCACTTCCAAAACTTGCATCTGCAAAGATTTCAAGACCTCCAGTCTTCTGACTGGTGAACCTCAGCCTGTAGTGCATAGTCCCTTTCAAATACCGGGCTATGCGCTTCAGAGCTTTCCAATCCTGAACAGTAGGATTGTTAGCATGTCTGCTAAGCAGGTTAGTGCTTACAGCAATGTCAGGTCTCGAACATCTAGCAATGAAATTCAACTTGCCTAGAATGCATCTGTACAGCGTTGTGTCAGAAAACGCTTCAGCAGTACTGTCTACCTGGTAACCTGTCACCATCGGTGTGTCTGCTGGGTTTGCATCAACCAAATTCAACCTGGTTAATACATCAGCAATTTTCTGTGTTTGGTGTACCAGAAAATTACCTGCTTGGTCCCTCTCCACCTGCAGAGAAAGATAGTTGGATACCTCACCAAGATCCTTCATGTCAAAGTGCTCCTTCAGCTGAGCTAGGGTGCTTTGGTAGAAAGCCTGATTCTTCCAAAACATCAGAAGATCATCAACAAAACATAAACAATACAGTTTGTTTTGCCCCTCCTCCTTGACAAACACACATGGATCTGCTTTGCCCTGGTGAAAACCTAGAGAAAGCAACGTTTCAGTGAGTTTTGTGTTCCAACACCTGGCACTCTGCTTGAGACCATACAAGGATTTCCGCAGTTTACAGACCATTCCCTTCTGTATCTGCATCCCGTCAGGTGGAAGCATGTACAGCTGCTCGTTCAAAATTCCGTACAAAAAAGCTGTATTAATGTCATGATGGGAAACATGCAATTTCTCCTCCGCAGCGATCTTGAGCATCAGCCGAATGCTCTCATATTTGACCGTGGGTGAGTAGGTCTCGTGGTAATCCTGCCCTGGTACCTGTGAAAAACCTCTGGCAACCAATCTGGCTTTGTGTCTGACAACCTTGCCATTCTGGTCTGTCTTGGCCTTGAAGACCCATTTGCTGCCAACCAGTCTCATTCCTGGGACTACCGGTACCAGTTCCCAAGTCTGGTTCCTGTTTAAGGAATCAACTTCAGCCTTCATGGCATTAAGCCAAGGCTCAGCATCTTTAGAGGTTAACTCCTGGACCTCTTTGAAGCTAGAAGGTTCCCACACCTTCTCTGAGCTACTAAGAACAGCAGTTGCCATCTTAGCAAACTCATCAGCAAATCTCTTTGGAGGTTTGCCTTTGGTCGCCCTTTCAGACCTGCGAACCAGACGCAAGTCTTCTGGACTCATCTCCTCCTTCTTAGGAGAATAGTGACCAATGGTGAACAGTGGTTCTTCCAGTTCATTGTCAGACTCATCAGATGGTCTGACTGAGGCCTTTGCGCTCTTGTAGTCTGCTGTGTCATCACTGTCACTGACAGCAGCAGCAGCGCCGCCCACTGAACTGGAATCCGAACTCTGATCATCATCATCATCATCCTCATCCTCAGTTTCCTCAGCTTTTTCAGCATGATCTGCTTTCTTCACATCACCTTCATCCTCCTCTGGGTAACTCTGGAAAATTCCCACATTTTCCCCCCACTTAGGATTGTACTCAACACTCCTTGTGAACTTTATGGATTTAGAGTTAGTCATCCATACTCTGTATGCACCTTTTTCGTACCCCATGAACAAACCATGTGCCCCACGCTTCCCAAGCTTGTTGCTTTGTGGGGTGTGTACCCACATGTCAGAACCAAAGATTCTCAAGTGCTTGGTGTTAGGTTTCTTACCAAACATCTTCTCATAGGGAGTGCAGCCAATAGGTGATGACAGTCTCCTGTTAAAAGAATAAACAAAATTCGCCAGAGCCTCCCCCCAAAACTTCTCAGGGAGATTGGCATCATGCAACAAGGTTTTTATCCCTTGCAGCAACGTTTGATTTGCTCTCTCCGCAAGCCCATTCATCCATGGTGATCTAGGCGTTGACAAGTCATGCTGGATTCCCTTCTCAGTCAGGAAAGCTTCAAACTGCTGAGAAGTGAATTCCCCGCCTCGATCAGTAAACAGACAGCCAATACGTTTACCATGAGCATTCTCCAACCAAGCACAGAATGCCTTGAACTTAGGAAATGCTTGCGATTTCTGCTCGAGCATAAACACATGAATGTACCTGGAAAAAGAATCAATTAGAACCATGAAGTACCTTGCTCTACCCAAAGAGGGCGCTAGAGGACCTACCAGGTCTGCGTGAACTAGCTGGTAGGGTTTGGAAGCCTGCCTGCTAGACTCCTTGCCTTTTGGAGCAACCTTCACCTTGTTCTCTGCACAAGATACACATTTCATGTGAAATTTGCAAGGTTTGATGTCCAAACCTTCAACCAACTCGGGCATCTTGGCTAGCGCTTGCCAAGAGAGGTGACAAAATCTGCGATGTGCATCGTGAATGCATCCTGCATGAAGAACCTTGTTAGTTTGTGCAACACAACAAGTATCAGCATTAGACACAGCAACATCATCATAAGTTAGACAGAACAAACCATCCAACAACTTTGCATGCAAAAAGTCCTCTTTGCCTTTTCTGATGACACAGACAGTCCTCTTGAAGGTAATTTCAAAACCACGCCGATTTAGCTGTGGGACACTAAGCAAATTGTCCGCAGCTCCTGGAACAAAAAGTACATTACTAATGGTAGTATGCAGACTTTCAAGCTTCACAGTCCCAACTCCTGCAGCTTGCAAAGTCCTTCCATCAGCCAGGTGGATCTCTCCATCTTGAGGTGTGAAGGAGATGAACAGATGGCGGTCTTTGGTGATATGGCGCGTGCAGCCTGAATCCACAATAAACCTGGCTTTGGCTTTTGCCTTTGGTGAAGCAGTGCCAGCAAACGAAACCTTGTTTTCCACTGGCGTGGGCTTTTGCTGCTTGCCCCCCTGCTCCTGGCCATCAGACTTGCCTTTAGCCTTTGGTGAAGCTGTGCCAGCAAACAAAACCTTGTTTTCCACTGGCGTGGGCTTTTGCTGCTTGCCCCCCTGATCCTGGCCATCAGACTTGCCTTTAGCCTTTGGTGAAGCTGTGCCAGCAAACAAAGCCTTGTTTTCCACTGGCGAGGGCTTTTCACCCCCCCTCTGCTTCGGGCCATCTGCAGGCTTTCGTCTCTGTTTACTTCTGGCCTTCCGGCCTCTGCAAAGTTGACCTTGGCTCCCATGGGAAACAGAGCTCTCAGCTGCCGACTCCTTGGCTCCCTCTGGAGGCTGGAATGCTGCCTGGGTTGACATCACAGTCAGCTCCCCCTGCAGCTTGCAACCGGTGCCCTCGGCATCCGTGCATTCACTCGCATTCTGGGAAACAGCCAGGACCTCCGATGCAGTCAAACTCTGGGCTGGGATGACTGGCAGATGGGCTATCTTCAAAGCATTCCACATCTGACGTGCAGTCGTGTTGCCAGCTAGCGTAGCAATTTCCTCCAGAGAGACGGACAAGACTATTACGTCTATGGCTCTCGAATTCTGAGCCTGCCATTTCTCTGTCTGAGGATCTGGAGTGGCTTCAGAGACAGTATGCCAGACTCCAAACTGACGCAGCAAACTCTCACACCATTTTGCCCAGCTCTGATAATTGTCCCGATTTAACTTTGGACACTCAGCAGCTTCAGAGGCTTGGAAAAACTCCATTCCAGCTCTTAACGTCAGCCGTGAGTCTTCTTCACTTCAGAGACTCCTTATCTTGGCACCCATAAATCACGAAGCCTGCTTGGCTCGGTTCCCAGGCCAATTAGGCCAGCCGGACATCAAAGAGGCTGCCGCGGCAACAGAAAAGCCTCTGCTTTCGCTTTTCCCACACATACCTCAGCAGTCTGTCGCAGTCTTACTCTCCTGCAAGTGCCGTGAATCTGGGCCCGAAACCTATTGTTGGGATACTGCCAGGGAGATAGAATCCATCTGAGCCCCCAAGCTCGGTGCCGGACGATCCATCGACCTCCCGTAGTCAGGCAATATCAGCAATTCAGCGACACTAAGCCTCAGGCTTAGTGCACACTCTGACAGCAGAATTCACACAGCAGGAAGTTGCACAGCGTGAGAGCAGAACATGCATATTTACAGTTTTATTTGGCGTTGGTCAGAACAAAGAAATCATGACCGTCTGCTCCGACTGCTCAGGCAAGACAGGCAAAAACGAAACGAACTTACAACATAAACATCCTGTGAGACAGGAACTTACGCAGGCTGTTATACAAACATCCTGCTCCCTTTTAAGGTGGAACGGAAATATCCTAACAAATATCACACGTTAAAAACTTCCCTGAACAGGGCTGCCTTAAGATGTCTTCTGAATGTCAGGTAGTTGTTTATCTCTTTGACATCTGCTGGAAGGGCGTTCCACAGGGCGGGCGCCACTACCGAGAAGGCCCTCTGCCTGGTTCCCTGTAGCTTTGCTTCTCGCAATGAGGGAACCGCCAGAAGGCCCTCGGCGCTGGACCTCAGCGTCCGGGCAGAATGATGGGGGTGGAGACGCTCCTTCAGGTATACTGGACCGAGGCCGTTTAGGGCTTTAAAGGTCAGCACCAACACTTTGAATTGTGCTCGGAAACGTACTGGGAGCCAATGTAGGTCTTTCAAGACCGGTGTTATATGGTCTCGGCGGCCGCCCCCAGTCACCAGTCTAGCTGCTGCATTCTGGATTAGTTGTAGTTTCCGAGTCACCTTCAAAGGTAGCCCCACGTAGAGCGCATTGCAGTAGTCCAAGCGGGAGATAACCAGAGCATGCACCACTCTGGCGAGACAGTCCGCAGGCAGATAGGGTCTCAGCCTACGTACCAGATGGAGCTGGTAAACAGCTGCCCTGGACACAGATTTGACCTGTGCCTCCATGGACAGCTGTGAGTCCAAAATGACTCCCAGGCTGCGCACCTGGTCCTTCAGGGGCACAGTTACCCCATTCAGGACCAGGGAATCCTCCACACCTGCCCGCCTCCTGTCCCCCCAAAACAGTACTTCTGTCTTGTCAGGATTCAACCTCAATCTGTTAGCCGCCATCCATCCTCCAACCGCCTCCAGACACTCACACAGGACCTTCACCGCCCTCACTGGTTCTGATTTAAAAGAGAGGTAGAGCTGGGTATCATCCGCATACTGATGAACACCCAGCCCAAACCTCCTGATGATCTCTCCCAGCGGCTGCATGTAAATGTTGAAAAGCATGGGGGAGAGGACAGAACCCTGAGGCACCCCACAAGTGAGAGCCCAGGGGTCTGAACACTCATCCCCCACCACCACTTTCTGAACACGGCCCAGGAGGAAGGAGCGGAACCACTGTATGACAGTGCCCCCAGCTCCCAGCCCCTCAAGACGGTCCAGAAGGATGTTATGGTCGATGGTATCAAACGCCGCTGAGAGATCCAGCAGAACTAGGAAACAGCTCTCACCTTTGTCCCTAGCCCGCCGGAGATCATCAACCAGTGCGACCAAGGCAGTTTCAGTCCCATGATGAGGCCTGAATCCCGACTGGAAGGGATCCAAATGGTCCGCTTCTTCCAGGTGTGCCTGGAGTTGTTCGGCAACCGCTCGCTCAATCACCTTGCCCAAGAATGGAAGATTTGAGACTGGGCGATAGTTGGCCATCGTGGCCGCATCTAAAGATGGTTTTTTAAGAAGCGGTTTAATAACCGCCTCTTTCAGCGGGTCTGGGAAGGCTCCCTCACGGAGGGAAGCATTCACCACCCCACGAAGCCCATCGCCCAGTCCTTCCTGGCTAGCTTTTATAAGCCAGGATGGGCAAGGATCCATCCTGGTAGCAGCAGAGGGCTGTGTAGCCACAAATTAAAACTTATTAGAATAGCCAGGAGTGATGCTGTGCTGGCTGCTCCAAGGCATTGTGGGAAATTTTCATTGGCAGCTTGTAATTGTGAAACAGCCACCACTGGGAGTCTAGAGCAGGCCCCAGACCTCAATGTGGAGATGGCAGGGACTGCACTTGAGTCCTTTTGCATGCACAGCAAGCGCACCAGCCTTCTCACCCTTCCAAAAACAGGGGTGGTAAACCTGTGGCCCTCCAGATGTTGTTGGACTTCCATTATTCCCTGACCATTGACCATGCTGGCTGGGACTAATGGGAGTGGGCCAAAGGTTTGGAACCCCATTTTAAGACAAAACTAGAGGACATGGGTCAGGGGTAGCACCATTATTTGTGTAGGTGTTTGATGTGTCTTAAATCATATTTAAATCCACTTATCCTAAAGGACGATCCTGAAGCTGAGGCTCCAATACTTTGGCCACCTCATGAGAAGAGAAGACTCCCTGGAAAGACCCTGATGTTGGGAAAGATTCAGGGTATAAGGAGAAGGGGACGGCAGAGGACGAGATGGTTGGATAGTGTTCTTGAAGCTACCAGCATGAGTTTGACCAAACTGTGGGAGGCAGTGGAAGACAGGAGTGCCTGGTGTGCTCTGGACCATGGGGTCACGAAGAGTCGGACATGACTAAATGACTAAACAACAACAACAATCCTAAAGGATCTACACTGACTCCCAGTACATTTTGGGCACAATTCCAAGTGTTGCTGCTGACCTTTAAAGCCCTAAACAGCTTTGGCCCTGTATACCAGAAGGAGCGTCTCCACCCCCATCGTTCAGTCCGGACACTGAGATCTAGTTCCAAGGGTTGGAAGCCGCTCAGAGTGGCTGGGGCAAACCCCCCCCCCATTGTTGTTGTTGTTGTTGTTGTTGTTGTTGTTGTTACCCCATATGCTTGCACATACATATATTAGTGTTAGCAGACCAATCCCTAGCATGAGCTACCGGCATGCTAACATTACCTATGACCAGGTGCCTGAGAAAAAGTTTCCATAGGACTTTCCCTGTCTCAAACCTCAAGTTTCACTTTTGCGTGTACAAACCAAAGTCAGCATGTGACAACATGGTGTTTGTTTTCAGTGTGTGTCATCTTTTATAATTAGGATGTATTTTTAAACCTTCCTTCTCTCCCACCTTCCTCCCTTTATCTAATTTCAGAGAGCTCCTTTGCAGGAACCGTGGCATGCCCTTCCTACCTCGAGGCAGGAAAAAATATACATATCAGTATCTACTTGGCATAGCTGCTATGAGCAAGCTTTAGCAAAGATCAAGAGTCCCCTGGGAACTTGACTGAATCAAGCTGTCATGGTTTCAGTGCAGCTTTGCGTCAGACATCTGAATATAAAGTCAAAACAGCAGGGAAAGGGATAAGACAATGAGAAATCCTGAATCATGCTGTACGGAAGATGCAGGGACTTAAGTAAAGCAGCAAACATGAATGAATGGAAATGGCTTGGTGCAATCATTTCTTCAGATCAAAATAGCATTTATATTTAGCTCTCCAGCACACAGAGAGAATATTCCAGTATCCTGAATGGCTCGTTTAATTGCTTCTTAAATGTTTAGGGCTGAACTCTAGAAGGGTGCTGTCATGGACTGGTTGAATGCAGAAGAATGGTGGGAGGAGCCAGCTGGGAAACCATCAAGGGAAGAGTCTGGGAAGTGGTGGTGGGACAATGATGGGAGAAGAGGGAATGACCGCTCCCCGCATAAAACGGGGGGCGACCTTTGCGTGAACGCGTGCAGCCCCTGGATCTTGAGTGGCTCCATCAACACAGACTTGGCTTCGCCTTCCCCCAGGTGGGATACCTGGAGGTCTCTGCCTACCCCAGTCAGTTGTCCAATCCCGCCTGGGGGAAGCGTTGCCAAGGAGACCAGGCCAGGTAGGGGTGGGACTACCTGCCCACACAATAGAGGGAGGATCTTACCTGGGAATCCTCACTTGGCTCCAGAGCTTCTCGCACCCTACCCACCCTCAGTTAAGTCTTATTTTGCAGGTTAACTTTTCTTCACAGGTATGCGGGCGCTGCTACGTCAAGGTCGCTGTTGAAGGGCCAGAAAGGAATTCCCCTGCACTGGCAGGTTTTGCCTTTCCCATAGCAAAATGTCACAACTTTGGCGGTATCAGGCCTTGGGTAGAATCCTTTAGTCTATCGTCCTCTTTGCAGCGGTGATACCAGGGTTCCCCGTTAAAGGGGTTTCTGAGGGGAGGCTTTGACCGTACGCCAAGAGGTTGTCATTGCTCTCCCCTGCAGCAGCGGCGTAACGGGGGCGGCTATCTCTGCTTAAACATATGTTCTCCAGAGCCAGCCCACCCACCCCCCACATTTGGATAACCCTGATGCTCCCTAGGTACCCGGCTGGGGACTGGGGAGGGATAACGCCCAATGTTGTGGCCCAATGTTGTGGCCAATTTAATCCCATAGCACATTGTCTTGAGTCGTTATTCCACATGACGGGGGGGTGCCTGGGATCTGGGGGACTCCGCCTGCCCACGCAAAAGACTGGGAATATGAAGTGTCAGAAGCTGAAGAGGTAACATGGCTTAGTGAGCAGGGAGAGTCTGTGGCAGATAGAAGTCCAGAATCAGATACAGAAGCTGAAGCAGGAGAGTAGGAGGAGGAAGACCAAGAGGCAGATATTTAGGCTGGTGAAGATTTGCAGGTGTCTCCCCCTTCTGTTGCAACCAGGTCCCCTCCCCTCTTGTCTCCCAGAACCAGAAGACTCCTAGCAGACACAGCTTGATCCTTTATCATATCTGCTGATTTTTAAAAATAGGCCCACCTGTTTTTAACATCTGATTTTATTGATGATGTTAATGTATACTTTATCCTTTTTTTCACCACCTGCTTAAAGGTTTTGATGATTAAGAGGTATACAAATTTTGCTAAATAAACGCAATAAATAAAAAGCAAACAGATCTGCATTGCAAGGTATACAGGGAGGGGTGAGGGTGCTGTTCTCCCCTCGCCCCTTAGTCCTTCATGTGTTTTTCTGCTGCTTGAAGTGATATGAAGATGGATTAGAAAAGCCGGACCCTACAGATGGATGGAAAACCAAGCTGCAGATAGTGAACAGCAAAGCAAAAAAAAAAAAAAAAGGAAGGAAAAGTAATTCAAGAAAACAACATAAATCTCAGTATACATGATGACTAAGGGAATGCTGTGTAGGAGTCAATAGTGAGAGAAATTAATGACTGAATCTGGTATTGGGCCTTGAAGAAATGTAATATGCATTAGGTCATATTTGACAGTCTCGACTGCTAATTCCAGTGAGATAGATGTGCAGCGTAGAACACACGAGATCTGAAAAAGGCTGTTGACCTTTACCTTGAAAAGCAGAAATAGCACATCTCAGTGATGTTGACCTATCTGGCCGTCCCTTGTCATTTGGAAAGACTTCGGTGTTGCAGGTTTATTTACTGAATGCTAACTGCATTGTCACCTCTCTTCTTGAAGGGGGGGAGCTGTTGGTGGAAATCTCTAGGCAACTTGGAGGTTCTGTTGAATGGAGATCTGATGCGGGACAGAGGAAATGCTATGCTTCTAGCTTTCATTCATTGCAGGTTTTTAAGCAGAAGTAGGATAGCCATGTGTCATTGATGCTTTAGTTCTATGATTCTATTAATGAAATGTTAAGATTGCATGTGACGATCTAGAAATCTTTATAAGTGCATATTGCTTTTCCATGAAGATTGTTCATGAAACAAGATACTGATACTTTACATCTAAAACCAACCACATATCCAACAGTACAGACATCTATTGCCCAATGTATCTTTTTATCTATTGACAAATCCAACCAGCTTGGACCTATTGCTCTTCATAGTGAGGCATTTACATTGAAACCTTGTTCAACAAACATAGCAAACCTCCTTGCTTGAGATAAGGACAATACCATCAGCATAAAATAATTATAATAACAGGGAGATTTAACAGTGGAAGAAATAAACATTAAAAACCCATTAACTTTATTGTTCACATAACAGTTCCAACTAAAGTTTGCCAGAAGGCATTGCTGTTTGACATATCTGGGTGCTGAATTTTTATTAGTCAATTGACCTCTCAAGCCCACCAAAGCTTTCAAATGTTTCCTGGAATGCAAAATTTGACTAGAAACAGGAGTTTTGGTATCAATATCAGATATGATAATTCAAAGCATCTTCCTCATGTGCAAATCAAATGCTTCAGTCAGGTCTACAAATACAACACATGAACACTCTACTGATGCAAGTGTTGTGCCGACACTATCTATTAGCTTGTGGTGCAAGGAGCCACTGGGTACTTTTCCCCCGTGCCCACCATCCTTATGGCCCCATAAGTTCCTTGCAAGGTATGTTTGCACTGCACTGGAGTTTCCCCCAAACAGAAAGGTACCCCCACCAGGTTGCAATGCTGGAGAGAATGCACAAAGGAACTCTTGCATTATCGTATATTCTGCTGCCATAGGATCAGTGTTTTATCATGCAAATGTAGAAACTTGGAAATGGGGCTCCATGGACACATGGGAAACTAGCTAACCTCATGGACACTGTATACTTCACTCAGGGCACATTACTTATGCTTCTGGGACTGCCTCTCCACTGCCAACACTTGCCATCCAACACACATGTGCAGCATTTCTCCTCTCCCGTTACTGAACACATTTGCCAAGGAAGCATTTGCGCACAATTCACACAACTCAACGCAAATTCACTCTACATGCTTGTATACTGGAGCCCAGCTTTGGTAGGGTATGAGCTCGTGCAAATTGCAGTCAAATCTGGAATGAAAGGCGCTTATCAAATACATTAGTTAAAATTCTCCACTGTTCATCCTGACCATCATTATCTGGTGAAACACAAAACTAATGAATAGCTTTGCAGCTCTGGCCATGAATATGGATCTTGCAAATGTTTTGCAGCAACTATGCTTTGCAAAAACCCTGGGGGAAATGTGATTTTTATATTGACTTTTCATGGGAGCCTTATAAATTGGCACATTTGATTTACAGAACTTGAAATATTCCATTATTTTTAGATATGGCTCTTTTTGGCCTCCATTCCAGGTTACAGTCATTTATTTTAATTGACTGGTTTAAGAATTGCAAAGGCGCGGAGTTACTTGTATCTATTAACTCTGCATCATTTCAGGCTACCAGGGCCAGTCCACATTCTTCTCTAGATAAACACCTTTAATTCTGGAGTCATGCCATTCTTACTTCATTATTCTCCTCTCTGTCATATTGATCCTGGCCCATAATATTTATCAAGTGAAAGTGGCCTGAAAACTAATGAATTGAAGCTATTATTCATGGGAAAGATATAAAACATGCAACCATAAGTTACAATCTCATGCCAGAGGATGGATGGGAGGTTGGATTGGAAAGATTTAGGGGTGAGATCCAAAGAGTTTCTTAAATGAGCAGAAGGCACATATGCCTATACGCATAGGGGGTTATCCTTCAGTACTGCTGATTCTCCTTGTAACTGCAACCCCAAGCCATTCTGTCTGGTTCTCTGACTATCCAGAGCAGCTCTTCAGGGAGTACAAGGGGTGGGAAAGCTCCAATCCACAAGCAGAACTCTGCTTCTGCTTCTCTGGAGACAGGTTAGGGTTCCTTGGAGGTTGGTCCATTAGGGCACTACTCCACCAACTCAGCCAACCCTCACCTGCCTGATTTCTTTCTTACAACCAGGCCAGGGGGCAGCACTGCCTGTCAGCTTCATCCTCCTTAGCTTCAATGTGGTCCATGCAGAACTCAGCAGGAAGGAGGATGGGTGAAACTAGAATCCATTGGCTCTGCCTGCCATTGACTCTGACTCCACCTGCCATTGCTCTCCCCACCTTCCACCCTACCACTCCCAGTGGGTGCCAGCCAGCACTGCTAGAGTTAGTAACCACTCAGTCAGCTATTCAGTGTACCAAGACTTGGTCATTTACATGGGATTTTGGTCACCAGAGAAGTAAGGCTGATAAGAATACCAGTGGCTTCTAGCCATGATGGTTGTGGACTATCTTCAGGGCAGAGTGCCGCTTATGATCAGTTGATGGGGAGCTGTCAGGCTTCAGGGGCTCTGCTTCTTCCTGCCTTGGCCGTAGATAAGCAGTACAAAGAGAAAGCAGTCTCTTACCAGTAACAGAAATGTTTAATGAATGCAGCAAAAGAATAAGCGACCCTTCTCTTTTTTTTCTTTTTTTTTGATAATATTTTTATTAATTTTCATCAAGAAAAATACATATCGCACCGCATTACAACTTTAACAAATTTTTCGTTTTTGAACTTCCTTCAGCCTCTCTGACAATCATCCAAATTAACCTTTTTAATTACACATTTCTTAAATTTGCTATTGCCTTTTGACATACCCTTCCACACCTGTTTTTCTTTCTTACAATATTTCTTAAGTTTTTACAGAGCTTCTTTAAATGCCACTAACGTTATTTCATTATCACTTATACATTCCCAATACTCCACTAGCTTCCTCCAGTCCTCGATGAACTTTTGATCTCGTAGGTATCTGATCTTCCCTGCCATTTTATCAAGTTCTGCATAGTCCATCAGCTTCATTCTCCACTCCTCCAATGTTGGTACTTGTTCCTGTTTCCATTTCTGGGCCAGTAATATTCTTGCCGCTGTTACTGCATATTGGAAAAGTTTGCAATCCTTTTTATTTATTTCATTTCCTATAATTCCTAAAAGAAAGGCCTCTGGTTTCTTAACAAATGTATATTTCAACATTTTCTTCAATTCATTATATATCAATTCCCAGAAGTTCTTCACTTTCTTACATTCCCACCACATATGGTAAAAGGTGCCATCCTTTTCTTTACATTTCCAACATTTCTTACACGTTTTATACATTTTTGCAAGTTTTACCGGTGTAATATACCATCTATACATCATTTTCATAACATTTTCCTTTAACGCAGTACATGCGGTAAATTTAATATTCTCATTCCATAATTTAATCCAGTCATTAAATTGTATATTGTATCCAAAATCTCTCGCCCATTTTATCATAACAGATTTAACTTCTTCATCCTTTGTATAAGCGACCCTTCTCAGAGCACAGATGCTCCCAATTAAGATTCCTCCCACTTCCCTCTAGTCCCTTCTGTCATCCCGTCTCCTAGCCACCTGATCTCTCAACCTTTGAATGTTTTGTGCAGCCACCTTATCTAATCTCCTAGCCTTGGGACTGAGCAGCTGCACATCTTCCAGTGAGAAAGAGTTGGTTAGCTCACTCTCTTCCTGTTCTTCTTGCTGTTCACCTTCCAGTTCTGCCCAACTATTGTCTTCCGAACTGTGCCCCTCAGCAAACCATTTTTCCAAATCAACACTACTCCACTGCTCCTGTGGAGTTTCAGGATCCTGGCCATGAGGTGTAGGTTCCCACCATTCCTCATCAGAGTTGTACTCCTCAGCCCAGTCTCTGACAGGAGCACAAGTGGGGAGAATACTTTGGCACTCATGTCCTGCTTGCAGGTTTCCCAGAGGTATCTGGTTGGACATTGTGAAACAAGGATGCTAGACTAGATGGACCCTTGGTGGGAACCCAGCAGGGCTCTTTGAAGCTCTAAGTGAAGTTCTTCAGTTTCCCCCAAAAGGCCTCTCTTTTGGCCACCTGCCTTTCTGTGATTCAAAATGTTGCTCGTGTGTTTGTGAAAATTATTCCCGTGGAGATTTCTTTAATAAAAATCACCATTATTAAGGAGGAAACTCTCAATGGTAGCACATCACTCAGGCAATAAGACAAAATCCGATGAGTGCTCTCTCGTTCAGTTGTTGCTCAGCTGACAGGTGATATGTTGACCGGTGAAAATAACAAGATCTTCACGTTGTGCCCAAAATAGCTCTCCGAGGATAAGAAATACTGATAACAGTTCGAATCCACAGCTCTAAATTATATATCTTTCTGGTGGAATGTCTGAAATTGTAGGTGCAGCCGATACAATTAGAGAAAATACTGTGATTTCATTCTATATGGTAACGGAAAGTTCTCTGCTTGCCTCTTCCACTTGCCGTTGCAGCACATGCCTCATGGTGCTAGTGACCAGTACATTATTATTTTCCATGTGCGCAAAGCTTCTGTGTTAAAAATACTACAGGAACAAATATATCTACGGTGACTTGATGCAAAGGAAGCATAAGGACTCTTTATATATATGTATAGATGCAGAACAGGGAATTTTCATCAAGTGCTGCACCTTGTCTAATTCCCACTTCCATTAAGGACATGTTCTCCTTTGCATTTAGTCATGTGAAAGCTCTCCCTTACTAATCTGTTTGGGGTAGGGTGGTGTGCATAGGACAGAGGAGGGCATAGCTTGAAAACACAGCTCAGTAAAAGTGAATCTAAGTGAGGCTGGCTGGAGACTCGAAAGATAGTTGGCTCTAAAATGGACTGATTTTAGAAGGGGGAAACCAAGGAGAGCACTTAGAGGATTTTATCATTTGCAGGTCACATAGTGCAGGGGCAAGCAACCTAAGGCCCAGGGGCCGGATGCAGCCCAGTCGCCTTCTCAATCCGGCCCGTGGATGGTCCGGGAATCAGCATGTTTTTACATGAGTAGAATGTGTCCTTTTATTTAAAATGCATCTCTGGGTTATTTGTGGGGCCTGTCTGGTGTTTTTACATGTGTAGAATGTGTGCTTTTGTTTAAAATGAATCTCTGGGTTAGTTGTGGGGCATAGGAATTCGTTCATTTCCCCCCCAAAAAAATATAGTCCGGCCCATCACATGGTCTGAGGGACGGTGGACCGGCCTACGGCTGAAGAAGGTTGCTGACATAGTGGTTCCGTCCAGTGGCATCAATCCCTTAATTGGCATTTATCTGTGGATATGAACGTACTATATATAAAAATAAATAGTCCCTATGTCATATTTTTTCCCAGGCAAGGCTAACCCATGAAAGCTAGATTTATTTAAGAAGAGCATAAATATTCCATCTGCACCAGGTGCTGTAAACTGCCACACATAGATAAGTAATTCACTTAGATCTCCAGATGAAGTCTCTGAGTAATAGATTTTATGTGTTACTTTCTGATTTAACTGTTAAGCTATACCCAAAGAATTCTGCAGCTACCTCCCAACAGGAAAATGCATAAAATGTATCCCAAGTAAAGATGGTAGTAATTCACATTTACTAACTTGTCATAAAAATTAGGTTTCTACACTTCAGCTGAAGAATTTGGTGGTTTTCTGCTTGTTTACCCTGTTTCCAGACTTGATAGTGTGGCTGTGATATCAATGCGCTTACAGGTGTATTAACTGTATCACAGACAGTTCTGAGCATAAATAAAAGCATACACTATGTAACCTGAGTTCCATGAACCAATATGATAACAGTCAAATATTTTCCCCCAAAGGCAAATAGCCATCACAGTTCTGCTTTCATTTTCATCCAGGCATTGTTATTCAGGTCAGTACCTACTTAGCATCAATAATGGTACTGCATTTTATTCTCCTTAGCTTCTACCTCCGAATCGTCCTCCTTCCCCATCACAGCTCTGGGCAGGGGGGAAGGAATGTTCCTTCCTATATACTGAGCCTCTAAGGACTTCTAGCAAATGCACTGCTCCATATGGAGAAGAGGTGCCTAGTTTTGGCAGAGAGCTGTTGAGTCAGTGGAAGTGGTTCACAGGTCAGTTCAGGCCATGTTTTCGCTAGTCTATTCACTTGAGTCTGAGGAAAAGGCAGCTATAATTTTGGATATTCTCATGTTGGTTTGCTTTTCAAAATCAAATTCTATTCCAAGCGAATCATTAGACAAACACTCAAGCAAGGTTCTTTTTTTTAAAAAATGACAAACCTTCTGTTGTCTTTGAGGATCTCCTGACACAAATAATTTGTTTGACTATATTTTTTTCTGATGGAAAAATAGCATATGCCCCCTTTTTCTCTCCAAATGCTGCAATGATTTGCAACCTTTTACCATGCAAAATAAAAATAAAAATGAAGTATTAAAAAAAAATCCTCTTACAAATCTCTGCAGAATGAAAACGTTAAGGAATACTTTTTCAAAATGCAGGAGAAAAACCATATGCAGCTTGCTCTCTTCTCTCCGAATTCCCTCTGTTGCAAATCCTGAGATTCTGAAGCATCTGGGATCTCTTACACTTCTGTAGTTAACCTTGAGCTGACACCTATTCATGGTATTGTTTCTGAATACATACCATCTAATGAAGCCTTTCTATACAATGCGTCTGAAATGGTGAGGCCTTTTGTAATGCAAGTTCAGAGTTTCTAGGGAGTGGAAACTGGACTAGTAATTTTATGATTGGCAGAAATTCAGACAAGACACAAGTATTGTTACTCGACCACTAGTTCACTTGACCAGATTCTTGCAAATGGGCTGCTCCCCTTAAAGGATGGGGGACCTGAGGACTTCCAGATGTTGTTGTGTTACAACTCCCATCATCCCTGGCCATTGGCCCTGCTGGCTGGAGTCAAAGGGAGTTGGAGACCAAGCCCATGCCCTATTCCTGGCTGAAGTGGAAGGCTGGGGATTGCTTTGAGGTCCAACTTTATCTGTGATGTCCAAGTTGCCTGGGAGACCTGTGTTCGAAACCTCACTCAGCCATGACACTCACTATATGACACTGGGGTAATTTCTAAGGTTTTATTTTGGTGAATGAAGTTTGCTGCCTGCAATCCTCTGTCCATCTACCTGAGAGTCAGTTGCATCAGGCCCCTCCCTTAATTGAACAGGAAAAGAAGCCATAGAATGGTTGACTTAGTACAATAAGCCTGCAACTTATGCAACTGTGTGCATTCAGTTTTAAGCACATGGCAAAAGGGGGGGGGCAGAAAGCTGGAATTACTCATGAGGGAGGAAGATGGGAACCTAGGCACCACGCACATGACCTCCTAGGTGCCCCACAGGTTGAGGTTCCACCAACCTCCATCTCTGCTTTCATTCAGATAAAAATTTCTTTTCCTCAAACCTATCCTTGATGGCAGTTTTTCCATTAGTTATTCTGGTTCTTGTGTTAATCAGTGTTTAAGCATTCTATGTTATGATTTTACATGAGCCACCTTGAGCATTGAGAAATGGATGGCATGGGACTATCTGGGAAGCACTATGCACCTAGGCTCATTCCCTATAATGGCCACTGGAGTAAACATGGTACGCCGGCTGTAGATGATGGTCCATTCATCGGTTTTTATTATTCCCACTAGCAACCAGGCTCACCCAGGTGGTAGACAGAAGGCAATCCTTCTCCTTTTCATGACTAAACAGCAGGCAACAACAGTGTTCTCCCTCAGCTTTTGCCCAAGCAGCACGAACAACTTTGCAAACTGACAGCACCTTCAGTGCAGCTATTGCCAAAGCTTGGCAGCTTGCATAGTATGGAAGCTTTCTGGCAGAAAGCAGCTTTCTCGTAAAGCAGAAACACAACACAGCTCATTCACCCTGTTTCTCACCGCAAACAGAATTTGGAAGCCTCACCGGCTCAGCAAACATGCTTTGGCAGTGAGATCCTTGAAAATTAGGTTCACCATTGTGCTCTTGAGTGGAGACCATGGGACCATATCCAGGATGCCAGAAAAGGCATCATGGGATTTTTGAAATGACCAGCCTGATTCTCATGCAACTTCTTTGAAAGATCAATATGCACACTTCAACAGTGTTTACACCAGCACAATGTTTCCAAGAACAGAGCCTATGTGACACTGACTTTTAGTGAATTTTAGAAGCGGACAGGGTTAGTCTAGTTTCACTGATTATGCCAAGGCAAATTATGAACTCATCCGGTTCAGAAGCCACCCTATTATGAAATGCCCCAAAGCCCTCTGAATTTTGCTGTGGCTTATAATGAGGTTTACTGACATTATCAGACCTCTGCTGCTGCTTCTGCTGCTGCTCCCCATTTTCCAACAACAACAATCTTACACGTTAGAAGGAGGATGGGATGATTGGCATAGGAGGCAGTTTGCTAGGGAGTGGATAGGCTTGTCACTGCCTGCTTAATAGGAAATAATACTCCTGAGTGTCTGGGTGGTATCCCGCTGCCTTGTGGAATATCTTCAGGATAAGAAAGGGCTAAGGAGTCAACCCTACACAAATCTAGAGTGGAGTCCCTAAGACAGTTGGATGGGGCCTTGCACGCCTCCTTCCAGCAATTCCTGCAGCCAAGCTGGGGTCAAATATATTGCTCTGCTTTCCTTTGGACCATATCAGTGAAGCCAAGAGGGGGTCTTGTCATCGGGGCAGCACACAGTGCCCGGGCTTCCACCCAAGGGAGGTCACATCAGTGATGCTAACACAGCCATTTGACTTCACCCCTGGAAGAATTGCCAACAACACCACACCTCCATAGCCCCATTTCCTGATGTTGGAGCATGGGATCTGCAGTGACCTCAGCCTCCAGAAGACAATACAGTCATACCTCGGGTTACAGACACTTCGGGTTGCGTGATTTCGGATTGCGCACCGCGCCGAACCCGAAAGTACTGGAAAGGGTTACTTCTGGGTTTTGGCGCTTGCACATGTGCAGAAACACCAAATCATGACCCGTGCGTGCGCAGACGCAATGCTGCGGGTTGCAAATGCTGCGGGTTGTGAACATGCTTCCCGCACGGATCACGTTCGCAACCCGAGCGTCCACTGTATTTGAAAACTGCCCTCTGCAATGATCCCATATCACTGTATCATAAGAATAAGCTCAAAGTGGGCTGCAAGACTGTTCTAGTGCAGAACAGAAATCCTTCCCTTGTGATTATGCTAAAATGTGTATTATGCTAAATGGATCATTGGGTGGGGCTACCTTGGAAATTATCTGAAAACTGAAATGAAATCATTAATATGTGGAGAATGATGCATTACCAAAAATGTAGGAATGCCAGGTTACAACTTGCATATCACTCAGAATATAGCTGCCGCCTCAGTATTTACCAAACCTGGGTCTCCAGCTGTTGTTGAACTACAACTCCCATCATCCCTGACCACTGGTCCTGCTAGCTAGGGGTGATGGGAGTTGTAGTCCAACAATAGCTGGAGACCCAAGTTTGAGAAACACAGGCTGATGCATGTCATATAATTCTTAAAGCTGCCCTTACACACAGTGCATGTTAGCAGCTGAATCTGCAGCTCATGGCCTAAATGGGGTTGCTGGGTGGCCTCGGGAGATATGGACCCTTAGTTGTGCATCCTCCAGACTAAGAGTGTCTCTCCCTTGCTGTAAATGCTGCTTTCCTCACCTTTTTCTTCACGGAGTCTGTCAGGAGCTTTCGTGAATATGGGAAAACTGCTCTCTGTCTCGTGCCTCCCTTCTTCCTCCTTCTGCAGAGACCGCTGACAGCATTACAAAACAGCTCAACCTGGAAATGCACTTTAACTCATCTTGGAGAACAATTTAGGCTAGAGCTGCCCAGATTCCATGTTGGATGACATGCTGTAATCCTCACTAATTAAACGAAGTCAGTCGTTCATTATGGTTAATTTCATATTGCAAGTCAGCAACTGTCACTCTCCGTTGCAATATTCATGGCTAATAGTCAGGAGGAAGTGAAAAGCAATCCTTTTGCTTTCCCTCCATTAATAAAATTTGGGCTGAGCATGTTGATGCACTGGATACACATTATGGGCCCAGGTAGGGATTCCTGCATATATTGGGAGTGTCCTTAGGAGATGTCCCACCCACCTTGTCCTTTCCTAGGTCTTGCACTCCCTCTCCCAAGCTGGAATTAAGATTGCTGGAAGAAATATCAACAACCTCAGATGACACAACCTTGATGGCAGAAAGTGAGGAGGAATTAAAGAACCTTTTAATGAGGGTAAAAGTGGTGAGCGCAAAATATGGTCTGAAGCTCAACATCAAAAAAACAAAGATCATGGCCACTGGTCCCATCACCTCCTGGCAAATAGAAGGGGAAGAAATGGAGGCAGTGAGAGATTTTACTTTCTTGGGCTCCATGATCACTGCAGATGGTGACAGCAGTCACAAAATTAAAAGACGCCTGCTTCTTGGGAGAAAAGCAATGACAAACCTATACAGCATAATAAAAAGCAGAGACAGCCCCTTGCCAACAAAGGTCCGTATAGTTAAAGCTATGGTTTTCCCAGTAGTGATGTATGGAAGTGAGAGCTGGACCATAAAGAAGGCTGATTGTTGAAGAATTGATGCTTTTGAATTATGGTGCTGGAGGAGACTCTTGAGAGTCCCATGGACTGCAAGAAGATCAAACGTATCCATTCTGAAGGAAATCAGCCCTGAGTGCTCACTGGAAGGACAGATCCTGAAGCTGAGGCTCCATTACTTTGGCCACCTCATGAGAAGAGAAGACTCCCTGGAAAAGACCCTGATGTTGGGAAAGATGGAGGGCACAAGGAGAAGGGGATGACAGAGGACGAGATGGTTGGACGGTGTTCTCGAAGCTACCAGCATGAGTTTGACCAAACTGCAGGAGACAGTGGGAGACAGGAGTGCCTAGCATGCTCTGGTCCATGGGATCATGAAGAGTTGGACACGACTCAACAACAGGCTCCTATGATGTAAGTAATGGGCCCTGCCTGCTATATAAAGGGCCCCATTACCTTCAATAGCTTAGGGCCTCATCAAACATAAATCCAGCCCTGCCCTCTCCTACCCATCTGCTGTGGAGCAAAATTGACGTTTGTCTAAAGGGAAACCTTGCAGGAGTTCTCCATGTCAAATTCTCATTCCTGACAGATTAGGAACATAGGAAACTGCTTTATACTGAGTCAGCATATTAGTTCATCCAGCTCAATATTGCTGCCACTTCCTGGCAGCTGCTCAATGGAGTTTCATGCAAAGGACATTCCCAGTCCCACCTGGAGATGCCAATGATTGAATATTGGACCTTCTGCATGCCAAGCAGATTCTCTACCACTGAGCCACAACCCTTGCTCATACTTTATCTTAAGCTGGTCCCCGAAAAGGACACGGGCACGTGAGGGGAGTTTTGTTGCCTGAGGCTGTGAGCAGAACTGATTCCTCCTGTGACCCAATGGCCTCACGGAAGACTGCATCCACAGGCAAGAGGAAAATCCACAAGAAGGGAGCCGCAGCACAGGTAGGGAGAGCAGATGGCGGGAGAGAGAGAAGGAGGGAAGGTGTTGGGGTGAGGGAAGGGAGGGAGGGAGGGAGGGAGGTCGGAAGGAAGGAAGGAAGGAAGGAAGGAAGGAAGGAAGGAAGGAGAGAACTTGGGGCATTCATTATTTTTTCAATGAGTTGTGGGTTAAGAAAAGCACTGCTGGATTCTATAAAAGGCACATCAGGTCCAGCAGCCAGTTCCTATAGGCCATCCAGATGTCTATGGGAATCCTGCAAAGAAGGACCTGAGAAGAACAGACCTCTCTCCACTTGTGATTTCCAACCACTTCTATTCAAAGACATGCTGACTCCAACAGCCCGGGCAGAACATGGTCATTGTGGCTAGCAGGTATCGATGCTGGTCTTAACATCAGAGAAAGGTGCACATCTATGGAATAAGAGCGAATCATCATCGCAAAATTATTCTTCTCATTTTGTGGCTGTTTCCTGCTTATGACCTCTCTTGAGATGTGCCACTTGCGCTCTTATTCATCAAGAATGCAGTCAAGTATAGCACAATCCGGGCTGCAAGCAAGTTGTTTACTAAAGGAGCTGCTCCTCCTCGATACTCTCCACCAATCTGGCCGTCTTGAGGGATGCCACATTCCCTTACATAAAAGATGATGCGCCGGAAACACAGCCGGTTGCTAATGAGGCACCTGACTTTGATTCCTCTGCTTTTCATTTCAGAAGGATGGGGTGAGAAATCAAGATCCTGCGTATAATGAGAAATGGCTATAATTTAAATATGAGACAGCAAAAAGTGGTGGATTCCAAAGAGGAATCGAGAGTGGTGAGTAGGAGATGAATGACAAATTGGGAAATTTCCCCCTATTGTGAAATAGCCTAAGAACATAACATTGCTGGGCTTTGTGCTCAGTGGTTCCCAATAAGTACTGTTTCTCAAAAGCCAAGCCATGGACACCCTGCAACTAGTGTCCAAATGTCTAAATTTGAACTCCCTCTTGAGCCTGATGCCCAGGCTAAAAGGCCTTCCTGCCCACTTGCCCCCCTCTTACTGCCTTCCAGGAACTGGACTGAAGAGGGAGAGATTGAGGAGGAATGGTGGAAG
Source organism: Podarcis raffonei (assembly GCF_027172205.1). Lineage (NCBI taxonomy): Eukaryota > Metazoa > Chordata > Lepidosauria > Squamata > Lacertidae > Podarcis > Podarcis raffonei. The sequence goes on from NC_070606.1 coordinate 71,797,143, forward strand.
TCGCCCCCGCTCTTCTCCTGGAGCTTCCAGAGGAGAGGAAGGCAGTATTGAATTAAAGCAGTGGTTGGAGGAAGGTCACAGCTCAGAGACAGGTGAACAGAAGAGTTGGGAGGTGTTATCACTGGAGAGTATGTCTGACACACACACCCTTCTCCCAGAACTCGGCATTCATTGAGGATACAAGAGCAAAGGATTCAGAGACAATTAGCCCCTGGCATCCACCGTAAAGGGGAAGTGCTGTTGCTAGGAAAGGAGGCGGGAGGAGCTCAGTTGGAGCAACGCTATTAATGGGAGGCAGACTGCATTCCTTGCCTTTTGCCATGAAGATTGAATAAATTCATTAGTAAGAACTCTTTGTTTTTCTCTACTCCTTGCGGCCACGGGGGGGGGGGAGAATTCCCTGGAGTGTGACAGCCAGGAAGGGACAGTGGTGGACTTTGGGCTTTCACATTTCAGCAGCACCCAGTGTGATGCCAAAATTCAGCACCCCCTCACCTCTCGCCTTCAGTTCCACGTAACTGTTGCGCCGTCCCCTCAGCTCAGAGCCCAGCGTGAGCAAACCACTCACACTTTCCTAAATCCACCTCTGGAAGGGACACCATGATGTTCTGGTTCACCAAAGAAAGAGGTGCACAAACTTTGCAGTAATAGTAGCTAGAATACTATTAGCCCAAAAATGGAAGCAAGAAGAATTGCCAACGATTGAAGAATGGAGGATGAAGTTGATGGACTATGCAGAATTAGACAAATTAACAGGAAGGATCCGAAACCGGCGGGACCAGAAATTCACCGAAGACTGGAGTAAATTTACGAACTATATGAAAAGTATTTGTGATGATCAGACGACGTTTGCAGGTTTGCAAAAAGTTCTGTGAGGAGTATTTTAGGAAATATTGTAAAAATGGAAAAGGGGTGATGATAAGTTAAGTGAGGTAAAGACAATATAAAATTAAGTAATGCATAAAAAGAGGTGAAGATGGAAGATCATCGGAGGGGCTGATGGAAGTCCAAAAAGAGTGTATTTGTAATAATTTGTGTGGTACGTTTTATAATTTGTATGTTAAAATTAATAAAAATGTATTTAAAAAAAGAAAGAAAGAAAGAGGTGCACGAACTTGATTTCAAGGTGACCCCAAGGCCATGTTCCCACTGAGGCAAGAATAAACCAGTGTCTGAGCTATGCCATTTCACACAGGTGAGCACTGATAGAAAGGTCACAAATGGATGTGACCTGATGCTCCATTTTGAAAAGAGAAAAAGAAATTACCTTCACAGGTAATTGTCACAGGCATGTCAGGAAGAAGGGTTGTAGGTTAACCTTCTCAGTGACACCTAATTTCCTGTACGAAGATAACTGGGATGGTGGGTAGTATCATGAAACATGTAGAGGTCCCACTCAGACACAGGTTTTCCACCTCAGTGAGAACAGAAGTTGCTTCCAGATTGTGTTTTTGTTTATTTTGATGTCGTTATTTGGTTAAATTGGAATTTTTATTGCTGTAGTTTCTCGTGCTTACTTTATGATAGAATTGTTGTTTATTGGACCTGTTTCTAGGATTGTGTAATTTTCTGTATATTGTTTTTCTCTGTTTATTTTTATTAGTTTGTTTCCTGAACTAGGATTGAAAACATTAAATGAAGAACGGGCTGGAAATACTGCAACTAAATAAATAAATCGTGAAAAGTCCAATCTTACGAGAAAGTGGGTTTGGTGTGCAAGGGCTCCAAATCAGTTTTAATTTCACAACACGAATTTACCAGTGTGGTAGAATCCCACCTGAAAACAGCAACTTTGTAAGCACCCAGTGTCTGAAATGCACAGGAAGGCACTGCTTCCCTAGGGACCATTCTTTGGCCTTTTCAGCATCAGATGGGAGACCTGTTGATTTTCCCAGGTCTTTTAAAACTATTTTTTGTTTCCTTTTTAATATTCTCTGGTTTTGCTTGTGAGTTTTGTTATACTACTTTAATTCTCTGCTGCTGAAGTTTTTATGTTGTCATATACTTTTCATGGCTTATAGTTCTTTAAGGCTTATGATATTTTGGTTTCTGTAAGCTGCAAATGAGTTGTGAAGGTGGGCAACAGCAACTCCGCCATGTGGGAATCCCTTGCAGATGACTGCAGTGCCTGGAGACAGGCTGTCAAGTTGTGCATCCATAGCAGTGACCAGAGGAAAAATGACCGCTGGGAGGAGCGCAGAGAAGAAACACCATGGTGCATCTGCAGCAGCACAACTGGGCACCTTCATCTGCCCCACCTGCAACAAAACATGTTTCTCCTGCATCAGTCTCTACAATCACAGCAACCATCCAACAGCTTGACCTCACTCCCATAGGCACACTCCTCCATTGTCTTCTGAGACAGATGGATGCCCACCAACCTAGCCAATGACGTGCCCTCTATGTGGCATTCCCCTACAACTCTCATCATCCCTGACCATTGGCCATGCCAGATGGGGCTGATGGGAGCTGTAGTCCCGCAATATCTGGAAGGCTCCACATTGGCTACACTTCCCACTGCAGATGTTTTGCTTCCAGTGCGTAGCGGGCAGTGGAGCAAAGCAGTGGGAAAATGACTAAGGAGGCAGAACAAGCTAGTGTAGCCCCTCCCTCATCATTTGATTCTAATTGCAATCCTAATTGTTTGAGGAGGTGAATTTCTGAACAAGACTTGTATGTTTTGAGAATGCTGTCATTATTCTGGCACTGACCTGGTTTGCATGTAATGGTAAACCATGGTTTGCTTAAGCCACGGTTTGTTTAAAAACTGTGAGTTAACTGGAAGCTGTTCCACAGATGATCAAACAAACCATGGCTCATTTTTTCAAAGTCTGGTTTCTTCTTTAGCTGCCCTTCCCTCATGCCTTTATAGTTTGGTTTGGGGTGAGATGGTTTTTTAAATAACGGTAGTTAAGAAACCCAGGTGGGGTCCTGGATTTACACATAATGTCAAGCCATAGTTAAAACAAACAAAGGCTTAAAAGCCAACAACAAACCAGGGCTGCAGATCGTAGTTTGTTGGCAGTAAACAAACCATAGTTAAGCTACTAGTCAAGGTTCACACAATGCTAAGCCATGTTTTAATAAACCATAGTTGAAGAAACCATGGTTTAGTTTTATGTGAGAACAAGGCTATTAGCTGAGATGGAGGTGAGCACTGATTTAGCCTGCCTTCCATCCAAGTTTCTTCCTCCTAGTCTGGCAGGTTTATTAAGTGCTAATGTCCAAACACGAAAAGGCATGTACAATTGTTTCAGCCATACTTCCTTCAAGTTCTGAAGGTGAAGGACAGCCTGTTTATCTGAATGCAGTTGAAGTGTGTGGGGGGAGTATATTGAAGTTCATGCGGTGAAAGAACACCAGGCTCATTTCCATGCACTTGTGAAGCCCTGAGATGAGCTCTGACTCAATGACTAGCTGAAGGAAATGAGTCATTTAAGTTTGAGTGCCCCAAAATGCATTTAGCCACTTTATTTAAAAGCCCAAGTAACTAGATTCCATTTTGATTAAATTTTCTAAAGAGAGTTAATGAAATAACTCCTGATGATGATAGCTGCAAAGTTCACCTTTAAGAGGGGGGTGACTGGAACTTACCAAAAAGCCATTATTGCTTTTATTTCATTTTGTGTGTGCCTTAAAAGATAACAGCACTCCAATTTAGTCTATCTCAGACACAGCCATCACCAAATTTTGAAATGTGGCTGGCGGTTGAGTAACAAAGTTCCCCAGCTTGGTGGGGAGGGGGAACAGCCTAAGAAGTTTCTAAACAATCCCAGAGCTTAGGCCCACCTCATAATGACTGCTTTTGGTGCACCCCCCCCCCAGATCTCCAACTTTGTTCCCAAAACTTATCTTGATGAAGGATGGGCAGCCAAAACAAGACAGTTCCTACCCACAGGCTTACAATCTCCACCACACAAGGGGAAAGGGACAGGACGGGGAGAGGAAAATCGAACTCCAAACTCAGGCACCAATTTCTAAACATTATGTTCCTATAATGACCAGCCAGCTCAGTTCTGGACAGGAGGTACCTGATGGAGCTGGGCTTTCAGCAGAGCTGATAGAATGAGCCCTGCTTCCTATCTTTCCTGCTAAGGTGGTTTGATGCCCCTCCAGATGACAGTTGAAGGAAATGAAGCCTGATAGAGCTAGTCTGTCACAGCAGAGCTTTTTACAGAACTGCCCCATGGCTCTAAGATGCATTCCCCCTCTAGATTGGTCTACCTGGTGTTTGGGCTGCAAATGCATCTCTCTCTTCATTTGAAGCTGGCCACCTGTTTGTTATACTGGTGTTTTGTTTTGCTTTGTTTTTGTTGCTGCTGTATGGCATTGTTGGCCATTGGCATTGCTTTGCTTCCATTTATTTCTCACTGAGTGCTGGAAAGGTGGCTAATCAATTATTTGCACACAGACAACCGAGAGTTCTAAATTGACTCACAATCTTGGCTGCGCTCTAGTAAATTGTTTTTGTAAAAAAATGGCATTTTAAACTAAATGAATACCGTGCACACAATCAACACCATGTTTTCTCCCCTCAGCTTTGGAAACAAATCTTAGTTAAAACAGAGCTAAGCAAATAACCGAAGGATTGCTTGTTTTTAAGGCTTGCAGCAGGAGTGGGGGACCTGTGGCCCTCCATATCTCGTTGGACTCCATCAGCCACAGCCAATGTGATCAATGGTCAGAGTTGATGGGAGCTGGGATCCAGCAGGATTGCCAAACCTTGGGAGAAAGCATCTACACAACCACAGAACCTTCCTGGCCAAGCTCTGGGAAGCTTCCTAACTTTAATCCAAACACCCAGTACAGCTACAAAGGCTTTTTACAGCCATCTATCCTCCAACTGCATCAGTCCCAGCCAGCACAGCCAAAAGTCAGAAATGACTGGAGTTGTAGTCCAAAACATCTGGAGGGCACCAAGTTAGGGATGACTTTCTGAGCTTATGTTTTTAACACTGCTTTGGCTTAGAGTTAGCCAAAACAAAATATTGCCTTATCCATTGTCCATACAATGTTCTTCTCTACATCACTGCCTTCCCACACTTTCTCCTCTCTCATACCAGAGATACTCCAAAAAGGAGAGGTTATGAGGAAAATCTGGCTTGAGGGGAAAGTGTGGGGAGGCAATGATTTAGTGAAGAACATTATATGGACAACAGAGAAATAACAGAGCTACAATAAGCTTGCCACCAGCATTAAACAACTGTGTGGATGAACCCATAATAGTTAACAAGAACTAAGGCTTGGAGACAGCATCTACTTTACAAATAGCAAACCTGAGAATCCTACAGAACTGCCACACGCTTTTGCTACCCAACCTTGTGAGGTGGATTAGGTGGGTCAAAATGTCTCCCAGTGAGCTTCATGGCTGAGTGGGAGGTTTGAACCTGGGTCTCCCTCGTCCAGGTCTAACACTCTGACCATTACACCACTGTGGCTCTTTACTAATGCTGCAGTTACTTGCTGCATTTACAGAAAAAGGCAGTACTATTGTGGTCTCGAAATAAAAAACAAAGCAAAACAACGAACCAAATCCCATCTGATTCATTGCTGAATCAGATTTCACCACAGTGGTAGAATAGTCACAGTACAGTTGTACCTTGGAAGTCAAATGGAATCTGTTCCAGAAGTCCGTTTGACTTCCAAAGCGTTTGACTTCCAAATCACGGCTTCTGAGTGGCTGCAGGAAGCTCCTGCAGCCAATCAGAAGCCACGGAAGCCCCGTCAGACGTTTGGTTTCCAAAAGAATGTCCGGAAACCAGAACACTCACTTCCAGGTTTTGATTGTTTGGGGACCAAATCGTCCAAGTTCCAGGGCGTTCGACAACCAAGGTGCAACTGTATATCCTTTGTCATTTCAATCTATTGGACCAGAGATTCAAATAATAGTGTTGGATGACACCCCAATCTCCAAGTGGTGCGAGATTCCTGGAGCTTAAGCAGGGTTCATGTTTCCTTTTGGAAATGAGGCACAGTGGAGACTGTAGTGTCTTTAGGATATATATATTATTCATGGCTCATCATTCAAGGTGATCTCATCAGGAAGCTAGCTTGGCTTATATCTGAACACTTGCTGGGTCCAGGAGTTAGAAAGGTATGGCACCCACAAACTTATAACAATACTCTTCAAATGCCCAGAAGTGGGGAATGACTTGTTCTTTGCTACCCCAGAGGACAGGAGTAGATCTGCAGGGTTAAATGACAGCTGTGTAGATTTTGGTTGATCATAAAGAACAGACTCTTAAAGGTACGGGCTCTCTCCAAGCTGAGCTAGATGCTCTGATGATTCAGTTGTTGTCTTCTTATGTTCTGTGCGTCTGATTTCAGCTAGATAATGCCCTCAGCAGGTTTGTAAAGTGCCCCAAAGAAAGGAAATCAATCTTCTATCACATACATCTTGAAGTATTATGTTTCATCCCACAGTTGTCTGGCTTTGGTAGACACCCCACTGAGAGCATAGCATGAGGTCCACAGAACAGGCGGTTAAGGATATAACTTTTTGCGCTTGCAAGCTTGAATACATTTTCTTCAGAAATGAATAGATCACATGGAGTGTGGCACACACCACACAGATCCTATGGCACATTTTGCAGAACCAAAGATTGTTCTTAATCTTTCCCAGAGAGGAATGATGGCTTACCATGTATTTTGGTCATGACCAAAAGGTCATGACCAGACCTTTCCTAGTCATCTCAGCTGGGCTTCTTTTATACCTTTTCAGTCCCAAAGGGCATCACCTGGCTCAGCTCTCTGTGGTGTGTTTTAAAAAAACAAAAACAAAATATCACTTCATTTTACAACTTTATTTATTTATTTATTTTAAGGCAGAGAAAGCCTTTAGAATTTCAAATGGATGCATTTGGAAAGGTTGAAAATTGCAGAACCGACTGGCTAGAAAATAAGAAATGGTGAATCTTCATAACACTATTACAAAGCAGCTTCTTCTGTTCCACTAAAGCCAATGTCAACACTCCTGTTTACATCATTACAACTGTGCTAATTGGGCAAAGGTGTCTTCTGTCAAAGGCACGGACCTAGCATCTTTGATAGGACAAGAGCTTTTATAAAATCCGAATTGTGTAACCTGCTTAGCAGAGAGCTCTCATTTGTGTCCCTCTAGGAGCTATTAATAATGGTGTGAAGAGAAGAGTCCTCTGAAAGATTCCTTCTCCATATTCAGCTTTGCACCTAAATCGAATGAGTTCTTATAATGAAAATAGAAATTTAATTACTTCTTCACACAAGCTTTTCCCCTTGAGCTTTCTCCAAGGCTTCCATGAATGACTAACACAGCAGAAGCTGCAAACAACGCTGGCAGTCACTGCTTGCTACCCTGTTAAGAGCAGTGACTCACTGGTACATGACGTCAAACTTCTGAAAAGAAAGGAGAGCTTAAAACAAAACATCATAACCTAAGAACTTCCAACTTCCTGTAACATGTGCACAGAGCCTTGACTTCTTGTTTGATTTGAAAATTGATTGGCAATGGAACATTCCATGACCCGAAGCTCTGACTCATAACCGAGAGTGGCCTCGGGTTACGCAGCAGAGTAGATGAATGACTTGCACTTTTGCTTTTCATTCACTGTAATATCTGGAGGGGAGAACACAAGGGAGATACTGATTTAATTTGTATCACTTATCTCTCTCTCTCTCTTTTTTCTGGGGAGCCTAAACTGGATGGATTAAAATGGTTGGCAGTCCATTGGCTCTACTTAATCTAAGTCTCAGGCACTAGACAAGTCAAGTTCAACTTTATTCATTTATTTTGTCCATTTCTAGTCCACCAAAGGTAATTACAAACATAAACCATTCAACACAATCAAACCCCAAGACTGATAAAATTTAAAAGTGAAAACATCATGTAAAAAGTATAAAACAGTCTCACTACAGGTGGGTCACCTGTTAGCCGTCTTGCATAGAACTTCCACAACAGCCTGAGCAAAGAGATTTGTCTTTATCTGTTGCCATAAAAAAATTAAACATTTTCATTAGTCGCTGCACAGAGGAGAGGACATTCCGCAATTATGGTGCCACCACAGAGAAGACCCCACCACAGAGAAGTAATTATGCCACGGCCAGAAGAAAAACGATAAGTTCCTTGTGTAATCTTATAATAAACTTAAGCATGGGCTGAATTTTACATCGTGGTTCATAATTTTGCTTATGTGAATACCCTTTTCCTAAATAGTTGCACTAATTCACATGTCCACCACATATGGTAAGTTGTGCCAGTTACCCTGAACCCTCTCCAGTATGCTGAAGAGGATGCTTGGTCTATATAGTTGAGTCTTGTAGGTGTTAGATGCCATCTATGTATTAACTTAAGGTGGCGCTGTGGGTTAAACCTAGGACTTGCCGATCAGAAGGTTGGCGGTTCGAATCCCCACCACGGGGTGAGCTCCCATTGTTCGGTCCCTGTTCCTGCCAACCTAGCAGTTTGAAAGCACGTCAAAGTGCAAGTAGATAAATAGGTACCGCTGTGGCGGGAAGGTAAACAGCGTTTCCGTGCACTGCTCTGGTTAGCCAGAAGCGGCTTAGTCATGCTGGACTCCCGGAAGCTGGACGCCGGCTCCCTCGGCCAATAAAGTGAGATGAGCGCCGCAACCCCAGAGTCAGTCACGACTGGACCTAACGGTCAGGGGTCCCTTTACCTTTTTGTATTAACTTACAAGCATTTTCTCTAATGCAGGTTGATGTTGATTTTAAAGGGGGCCCTTCATAGATTGCGCCAATCTGCTTCTTTTATTTCTGTACCTAGGTCCTTTTCCTGAGCATTGTCCAATGCCTACGTCAATGAGTATTTTGTATAAAACTGATAGTATTTGGGGGGTGTTCAGTCATATTCAGAATCAGTTTTTCAATGGTGTCAGCTGCTTGAGATTTAACTGTATCACCTGAAAGATTAATAGCCAATTCACATTACATCCCTCCATTCTTTCCATGATTTGTCCTGCTGTGAGAGAAATGTCATTTTCATAAAAGTGAATCAATCCGTACAAGCCTTTTTCTTTCCATTTCATATCCATCCGTTTTCTATCAAGTGTGTAGAAGGATGAATCAATGGTGATTCAAAGTGATGTTAATTTTGATATCCAGGCTTGCCAGATCTTCAATTCTGCTTTTTGTAAATGGGTTTGTTATCATTTCCAAGATAGTTTTGTTATGAATCGGAAAAGGGATGCCTGGTACTCTGTGTTGCACAGGTCTTTCAAATTCCAATTGTATCCATATCTTCTATTTTCCATGGTATATCATACTAATGACATTTTGTACATGGGCTGCATCATGGTATCTTTGCAAATGTGGTAGACCCAGACCCCCTCTCTGGGAATGTTGATACAATACAGTTAGTCACAGTCTAGGTCTCTTGCCCTGATGATTAAAGCTTACCATAAATTTTTGCCATTTCTTTCAGGTCCTTGCTGAAATACATTTAGGTAGAGTTTAAAGATTTCTTAAAGACTTCAAAATAAAACATTACAAAGAAGGGCAACTACAGAATGCACATTTAATGCAGCAAAATTAACAAAAAAAATTATCTTAAACATCATGTGTGACCACCTTATTAGTGTCATGAGCAGCATGAATGTGTAACAACAACAACAACAACAACAACAACAACAACAACAACAACAACAACACAACTTCTGTTGGGGCCCCTTGTCTTTGGAACTTTAGCCAAAGGAAGTAGTGAAAATTGGAAGTGAGACTCAAATATGCATCTGTCTGCTACATCTTCCAGCAACTTTTGATGTTGCCTCAGTACGTATTGATATCTCATGGGACCCTTCAGTCTTAAAATAAAACCTGATCAAAAAATCCACCTTCACCTCCCCAATCCTTCTGCTTCTTCTTTTTAAAAAAGTAATAATTCTAACAGTGCATAGAAAGTTAGGATTCTTTCCTGAGTTTTAGGCTGGTATGCGTATGTGTGGCCTCTTAAAATGGGGTGGGGCAATTGGGTAGGAGAATAGCTAAAAATATGCTACACTATATGATGCGATGCAGCCTGATAATCAGGGCACTTGTAAGCTAATGCAAGTCCTTGTCAAAATTCCAAAATATATACATTGGTGCTGCAGCATTTTATTAAGTTAATGTTATGCTGCTAATTCTCCAACAATAATAATTCCATGCTAATGGCGGTGCTGTAAAGACTGCTGAATTAGTTTATGGCAGGGGTAGGGGAAACTATTTTTTCACACTGAAGGCCACATTCCCACATAGGCAACCTTTCGGGGGCCACATGCCAGAGGTAAAAGAAAAGGGACGCCTGACCATTAGGTCCAGTCGTGACCGACTCTGGGGTTGCAGTGCTCATCTTGCTTTATTGGCCAAGGGAGCCGGCGTACAGCTTCCGGGTCATGTGGCCAGCATGACGAAGCTGCTTCTGGTGAACCAGAGCAGCGCACGGAAACACCGTTTACCTTCCCGCCAGAGTGGTACCTATTTATCTACTTGCACTTTGACGTGCTTTCGAACTGCTAGGTTGGCAGGAGCAGGGACCGAGCAATAGGAGCTCACCCCGTCGCAGGGATTCGAACCGCCGACCTTCTGATCAGCAAGTCCTAGGCTCTGTGGTTTAACCCACAGCGCCACCCGCGGCCCTTGGGCATGCCAGAGGTGGGCAGGGCCAAAGGCAAAGGTGGGCTCAGCAATGGATGCAAGTGTTACCTCTGTACAGTAGGCTAGTTTCCACACACCCTCCATCCTCCATCCTGGCATTTGCCAAACAAAAACATTCAAGAAGTGTATGAAGTAGTGCTGTCTCTCTGAGGAGGTGGTGTGGACTGGAGGCCTGGAGATAGTTCCAAGGGCCACATAGAGAGGGCCTGGGGCCACATATGACACCAGGATGTGAGGTTCCCTACCTCTGCATTATAGTATGGATTTGTAGCTCTGCATGGGGGAAACTTTGGTGGTTTTTTTAAGTGAGTGCTTCTTAGTCAACTTAAGCTTGTGTCCATGTGAAAGCTGCCTACCCAATTCCATAATTCATAGCAAAAGAGTAAGTGGTGTCTTGCACTGGAAGGAACATGGGGAGTTCCCTGCTACCATCTCAGACTCTTGGCTGATCCAGTGCTTTCTTGTCTCCTGCACTGACTGGCAGTGGATCTCGGGCATCTGGCCTTTCCCATTACCAGCTAGCTGGCTCTTTAACAGGGAACTAGCACCCACTGCAAGGCACGCGGGTGGCGCTGTGGGTTAAACCACAGAGCCTAGGACTTGCTGATCAGAAGGTCGGCGGTTCGAATCCCCATGACAGGGTGAGCTCCCGTTGCTCGGTCCCTGCTCCTGCCAACCTAGCAGTTCAAAAGCATGTCAAAGTGCAAGTAGATAAATAGGTACTCTGTGTGCTGCTCTGGTTCGCCAGAAGCGGCTTAGTCATGCTGGCCACATGACCCGGAAGCTGTACGCCAGCTCCGATGGCCAATAAAGCGAGATGAGCACCGCAACCCCAGAGTCGGTCACGACTGGACCTAATGGTCAGGGGTCCCTTTACCTTTAGCACCCACTGCAGGCAAAGCTGAGCTATGGCCCCAAGCCAACCTAGCAAAAATCAATGCAGATCCTTATGTGCAGCGGCAAGTTGCACACAGAGTGCTATGCATGAGGTCCTTTCCTGCCAAAGAAATAAAGCCACCATCTGTTTTGTCGGTGCTGAGGAGAGTAGCTGAAACCAAAGTCCCCAAGCAGGTGATCAGAGTGCCATATTGTGGATCGAGGGCCCGACCCCCGCTATGTGAAATAAACACACAAGGACACGTGATATAAGGTTAATGGGCAAGAAAAGGCCACAACTTTATTGATTACAGCAGTGAAAAGGTATTGGCTTAGGCATTGGATGACTATAGGAGGTGGGTTTATTCACCAGTAGGTGGAGCCTGTTGATGCTAATCCAACTATAGGCTCACCCCTGATGTCACCGAGGGTCGTGCCATGGCCTCCCGTCAAGCAGGCATCGGACGGAATACACGACCGCCAGATTCCTTTAACGGAATAACCCACGGTAGATAGCATAGGCGATGGCCACACCTAGCCCTTGACACACATGAATCCAATGCCTAACCTACCCACCAATACCACAAAAGTTGTGACGATTGCTACGAGGTAGGCGAAAAAGCCAAAAAGCCTAATGCCAAATGGAAAAATTCCTACCAGGCCCCCCAGACAACCGGGGCGACCAACCTAAGGTCCATAGCAAGGCCAAAAAACCTAGACCCTGAGCTAAATGGGAGTGGAGGGTGGGTGACTCGCTGCGGGACGACGACGACTGAGGAGGAGGCGGAGCTGGAGCCGCAGCATTAAGCTGCTAAACACGCCCCCCAGAGACACCTGGTTGGCTGCCTCCGGTGGGCATGGGCGCCAGCCAGGTGAGGAGGGGCGGAGCTCGGGCTCCCGCCCACAACCACTCCCCTCTCTTCCAGGGAGGAGAGTCTTTCCCACAGATGTTAGATGATGCTTCTTCCCCTGCTGAACCAGCCTTCCTACATCACAACAACTTAAATATAATGACGGTCAATGTAATTTGGGCAAAAGATTCCTGCATTGCAGGGGTTTGGGCTAGATGCCCCTCGTAGTGCTTTCCAGCTCTTCAATTTTATGATGCTATGAGTCCTGGTCATAGACTGCACAGTCCATGCAAATGTGTTTGTTGGCTATATTGGGACAGATGCAGTGGCCAAAGTCTGTTTCATTTTAGCTTTCAGATTTTCTAGGATAATTATTGGGAAAATTAAAAAGCACACGCACACACAAACACACACACAGAGAGAGAGAGAGAGAGAGAGAGAGAGAGAGAGAGAGAGAGAGAACTATAAGATGGTCTGGGAACTTTCTTTTCTTTTCCTTACAACTGATGAGGTGATCTGAGAGCTTTCCAATTGATGAGGATGAGTCGCTAGCACACAGGACTCCTGCCACCATTTATACCTTGAAACAAATGAAACACACACACACGGAAGTGATGGCATCAGAGGATGGCATCAGAGGGTGAAATTTTATCCATTCTTCAAGGTGCAAATGGCAGGAGAAGTCCTCTGTGGTAGCCTCTTGCCGTTGGATCACCCCTTATAGGGACTCTGGCACAGGAATTGAGAAAGGGAAATATTGCAGACATCAGATGCCCAGTTGAATATACTTTGTCCAAGAATAATTCCTATGTGGACATAAAATAGATATGGACTGTACTGGTACTTGGATTTGCAACACAGCCTATTTTAGCTCAAACCAGCTACAGTCACATCTTTAAAATTAAATGCATGATCACAATAGAATTTATAACCAGTAAACCAGGACCAAGGCGTGAATACGTTTCATTTTGATTCCACTCCTGTGCAAGTCAATGAAAAAGCTGACAAAACAAAATACTATTGTGTGTGAGTGTAGAGAGACAGAGAGAGGGAGGCCAGAGAGCAAAGCATATATTTAAAAAATCAGTACTTGCGAGAAATTCTTTTGCTTCATATCTATGACATTCATTCCACATCTGCAGTGATATGAAATCAAACGTGTATATGCTGTATTCATGCCTCATTCCTGTTCTTGGCGAAGCAATAAAACCTAGACGGCAGTTCCCTCAGGCAATGCTTTACAAATAGAAAGCTTTCTCCTTTCCTACTCTTAGATATACAGCATAATAGTGGGATGGGATAGAGTGAGCATTGCTTGTTGCCAGAGGTCACCCAAACTGCTTTGTAGAAGGGAGATTTGCTAGATCTTCACAGGAATATACCAAACAACCAATGATTGGCAATGATTGACTGGAAAAGGCACACACAAGTGTCTGTCTGCCCATTACTGCTCGCCGTACATGCTTGTCAAACTGCAAACATCCAAATTCAAGACAAAACTGTTTAAATTTTGGGCAAATGGATCATGTCTGAGACAGACTGGAGCAAAGTTAGAGAGGTGGCAGAAAACCACAGGTATCTCCCTAATAATGTTGGCTTCTGCTTGAGAACTGAAAGCACTTTGCTGTGCTAGCTTAGGAAGGCAAAAACTGAGGCACAGCAATACAGTCACAGGCGCCATCTGTCTTATACACTTAAAGCAGTGCAAAGTCATATAACAGTCATGGCATCCCCATAGAATCGTGGGAGCTGTAGTTTGTGAAGGGTGTGGAAGATCCGTAAAGGTAAAGGGACCCCTGACCATTAGGTCCAGTCGCAGAGGACTCTGGAGTTGTGGCCCTCATCTCGCTTTACTGGCCAAGGGAGCTGGCATACAGCTTTCGGGTCATGTGGCCAGCATGACTAAGCCGCTTCTGGCAAACCACAGCTGTGCACGGAAACACCATTTACCTTCCCGCCAGAGTGGTACCTATTTATCTACTTGCACTTGACGTGCTTTCGAACCCCTAGGTGGGCAGGAGCAGGGCCTGAGCAACAGGAGCTCACCCCGTCGTGGAGATTCGAATCGCTGACCTTCTGATCGGCAAGCCCTAGGCTCTGTGGTTTAACCCACAGCGCCACCTGCGTCCCTTAGGAGACTTCTATTCTTCTCACAGAGCTGCAATCATCAGATTGGTTTAACAATCTATCCCTTTCCCCAGGGAACTCTGGGAATTGTAGTTCTGTGAGAGGAATAGTGGTCTCTTAACAACTCTCAGCACCCTTCACAAACTACAACTCCCAGTATTTTGGGGGGTAAGCCATGGCTTTTTAAAATGGTATAAAACTGCTTTAAAAGAATAGTGAAGATTGGACCTCAAAACAGTAGTTTTGAATACTGCTTATGGTTTTGAAAAGGAGCCAGAGGCAAAAAGTCAGGGTGGAACTAAGATATCAGAAACATTGGGCTGCCGATTAAAATGGTGGCCTTCTGGTGTCTTGCCCTGCTTGGGGTCTGGAGATTAGCTTTATGACAAGCTGTGGCTGGGATTCAATTCTGACCTGGGTGGGTGAGGGTTGAATGGACCAGAGACAAGCAATGTGGTCACAGGTGTCTGCCTGGAGGCCAGGCAAACAAGGGATTCTAGTCAGCTTTTTGCTCAGAGTTAGACCCACTGAAATTTACGTTCATGACTTACTTAGGTCCATTAATTCCAGAGGGTCTACTCTGAGTGAAAGTTTTAACAGTAACTTTTAATCTTTCTTGTAAACCACATAGAGGTTTTGTTGCAATCAAGTGGTGTACAAATTCTGTAAAATAAAATAATATATAAATGTTAGCTGAATACAGCACAAGTCCAGAAAAGCCAGAGACAGCAAGATGACCCGATGGAAGATGAGCTGGTGGTCAGATATTAGAACACGCAGGCAGGCAAGGCTCGATGGGACGAGGACAGAAAGATGGTGTTAGGAATGTCAGAAACTCTTTTATACTGAATCAGACAGTTGGTTCATCTAGCCCAGACTGACAATGGTTCTCCAAGGTTTCCCTACCTGGAGATTGAACCTGAGATGTTCCTCATGCAAAGTAGATGTTCCACCTTTGATCCTTGGCCCTCCCCTGTGTTGCTTGCCATCCTGTATTCCAAGCTTCTCAGACTGAAAAAATGACAGCAAAGGTTTTTATATGGATTGATGTGCCACCCTGACCTGTCAGGTCACCTGACTGGCTTCAGACTTTGGGTCCAGAGCTGACAGTCTTACAAGACGCTCTTGGCCCACAGAGCATAGCCTGGCTGGCTGGGAGATCTACTATTACTGGGCTCTTCTCCATCCTTTACCTTTTAAACATGCTTAAGCATTTCCTTAGTCAACATCTCTCTTAATTTTTAAGTGGCAATTTAAAATTCCAATCAACGCCTCACATTACGGTATGTAACGAAAGACAGAAAGATGAAATGCCAATCCGCTTGCATTTAAAAACGTGCATTAATATATTAATAAAGTGTCTTCAAAGCGTTTTTATTCCCAGAACAAATTCCACTTCGATCAGGAGATCCGTGCAGGCTCAAAGAAAAAAAAACTTTTGGTCCCTTGCATTTAAGATGAGACAAACTCAGAGGATTTGTGGGGGTAGGATACTGACATTCATTTCATCAATTTCAACAGAAGGAACTGGTCCAGGTGGAAAGGCGGAGGGAAACTGTGGAGCGAGCGCTTTAGGCAGAAGCTGTTCCAGCAAGCATCAAGGAAGACCGGCAGACTCAAATTGAAGAACGTCTCCCTGATCCCAATAAATTATACATTCCCTCATTAGAAGAAAATACTGTCTAGATGAAAAGGAGCAGAAAACATGACCCCACTAGACATTTCAGCTGTTTGCAGTGAGAGGCGGTTCCTTTAAGGGGAACTGTTCACCCACCCACATGGGGACTAATTGGCTGCCTTCTCAGCTTGTGAGGGGCTGCATCAGATGACCAGCTGAAATCTAGCAAGAAACCAAAGCCTTAATTTCAAGAGAAAGCAGGAAATGATTCTTCCTGCCTGCTATCAACTGGATCAAGTTAAGCTTCTTCGGAAGAGATTTGGGGTGCTCCCACTTGCAGCTGATGAATCAAGGCCCAGCCCCAAAACCTGCCCTTTAACCAATCATTCATCCTCATCAGGTGAAACCTAAATGGGTGTAAGGTGCAAGGGCCCAGTATGTTGGCTCCACCCTCACTGTAGCCAAGTACATCTTCTCCATCACCACTCCCCTACTTTGTGTTGAAAGCCTAACCCCCATCATTTAAAGAGGGGAAATCGGGGCACCCCACCATCCCTCTTGCTTACCCCCTCCTACCTTTGCCCACTGGTGTCCACCTGGTCTTCCTTCGCCAGCCCTGCAGACCATGACAGATAGAGGAAGAAGAGTGGCAGAGTCAAGGTAAGGGGTTTCCCCCATTTTTTGGTCTCATACTCTGGTGTGAGCCAACTGATTTGCACCACAGTGCGGAGCCCAAAAAATGGCCATCTAGAGCACAGGAGCCGGGGGTTGGAAGCTGGGGCAGCTTCCATCAATCCGGGATGTCTCGCTTGAAACAGGACACTTGGAGATTATGTGAAAGCGGCTTCTGCGCACCTTTGACTGAGCATGCTCAGGAAACTCCTCTTCACTGGAAACTCAGATAGTTCAGGACTCCCTGCCACAGAGTACATTCTGCAGATGGGAGCCTCCTGCAGACCTTTCCTTCCACCCAACCTTGCCATGTAGGGGGCAAGATGGGTGTGAACGCTCCAATGTCCCCCCACACAATTATTCATTTATTTGACTCCATTTATGAATCGCTTCTCCAAAAACATCTCAAAGTGATTTAGCCTTACTGTGATCAGGCTTAGTTTGAACAGAACCAAGGAGTGGCAAGTTTTTATTATAAGTAAGTCTATCCAGTTATATTATTTATATTGTGTTGTGTGGTTGGTCGCTGTGAGAACAGCAGGAAGGACAAGATGGGCTATTGGCCTGATCCAGCAGGCTCTTCTTATTTATTTAATTGAATTTCTTACCCACCCTTCACCATCGGGTCTCATAAGTTAGTTGCTTAGCATAATCTAGTATTCCCCCCCCTACCATTTTGCTGATTTTATCTGAGCATGACTGCTTATTATTTTATATTGTTTCAGGTACACCCTATAGAGATTTATCTTTATTAAGCGGTTTGTGAATTTTCCTAAATACATAAACCGACCTGCTTAGCACTCCAGGCCATTCGAGGTATGTTGCTGCAGCTGAGGAGAGACTTGTGAAAGGGTGCTTTTGATGGAGCATACTTTCTAAATGTCAGGCACAAGCTTCCAAAGTTCACAAGCCTTCCTTCTCATCAAAAGACAAGGTTGAACCACAATTTACCCGAATTTCTCTCAGAACAAAGTCATGTTTCTTAATGCCCTGGAGAACCTGCCAAAATTTCTTTAAAAAGTGAAAAGGTTGCAGCTCAGTGCAAGAGGACAGTCATACCTCATGCTACGTCCGCTTCATGTTACGTTCTTTCAGGCTACGTCCCACAGTGACCTGGAAGTGCCGGAAAGGGTTACTTCCAGGTTTTGCCACTCACACATGTGCAGACACGCAAAATGACATCACACGCATGCGCAGAAGCGGCGAATTGCAACCCGCACATGTGCATACGTGCCGCTGTGGGTTGCGTTCTTTTCATGTTGCAAATGGGCCTCCGGAACGGATCCTGTTTGCAACCAAAGGTACCACTGTATATGCTTTGCGCACTGAAAGTCCCAGGTTCTATTCCTGTCATATATTTATAGAGTTTGAAGGGACGGTGAGTTTTATCTAGTCCAACCCCCTGCAAAGCAGGAATCTTCTGCCCAACATGGGGCTCAAACCCACAGCCCTGAGATTAAGAATCTTGTGCTTTACCAATTGCACTAACCAGTCTGGTAGGGCTGGGAAAGTTGCCATGTCTGAAATCCTGGAGAGGTACTGACAGTCAAGGTAAACAATCCTGAGCTGGATGGATTGTTGGCCTGACAAGGTAGAAGGTAGTTGTTTGTATGCTGAGAATTGACCATCTTCAGGCTATCTTCAGTCATATAATTTTAAGTCTATATTATTTATGTCCAGTCAGTGCAAGACTAGGCAGAAAAACACAACCTGCCCTTAGGCCACTGCAAGTTGTTGTTTATTGAATTTGTATATCACTTTTCATCTAAAGATCCCAGGGCGGTTGTGGTGTGGGGAGAGAAATTCCTACCAGCTACCACTTCCTTAAGAGGTGATTGGCTTTTTGGCTTAAATTGCCTGCTGATTCCTAATTCCCATTGCTTTTTGGAGCCTGTGGTCACATAGCTAACCTTCAGGGCTTTGTCTGACTTCTCCCTCTTACCCTCAAATGCATCCTCTCTGCCTGTCTGGGGATGAGAATTCTGCTGCTGCATGTGTAGTTCAATGCAAAACTGAAATGGAAGTTTATGGCTGACACTATTTGGGTGGGGAGCAGAAAATGCGGCTCCACAGTTTTAAAACAACGGCACACAGCTGTGCTCCGTATCTCTGCAGCTGCCATTTGATTGTTTGAATGTGTGAAGCCCAATCACTTTCTCACTTAATTCAAACACAAGCGAAAGAAGGCTTGTGGCAACTTATAGCATCTATAAGACTAGCAGATTTACAGTGGCATAATACATCTGTCAGCTATACAAAGGGGGGGGGGGTTAATTCATTGGATTGTGCTCATGCAAACTGGCTGTGTCATAAGCTTTCCTAGTCTAAACTTCACTTCTTCAGATGCAAATAACAAGCAACTGCTGTGTATTTGCTGTATACATCATTCCTTTGACTGCATTTACTGGTTTCTTAACCAGTGCCTGCTTCTCTGATAATAGGAGTGGTGCCTGCAACAAAAGTCAGTCTTCAAGGTGCTAGTAGAATCTTGCATGCATGTGCATTTGTCTTTTCTGAGGCAAATCTCACTGAGTTCAATTCGACTTGCTCCCAGAGAAGCTTGTATGGGATTTCAGTCAGTTACCCCCAGGGAAATTGTTTTCTCTCCCAGGTTGTCTCCCCTTGTTAAGTAGCAGGTTGGTATGATTGGGCAACAAGATCCAAGGCAGGATACATCTCACCTTTTCAGTCATCAAGAAGAGCTTGCAAATTTCCCACAGGCACCTGGTCAGCCGCTATTGAGAAGAGGATACTGAATTAGATGGGCAATTGGCCTGGTGCTGCAAGCTGTCTACTCTTAGCAGCAGTGGCACTTAGGCAGAGGTCTCTGCCATTACCAGCTACCTGATCCTTCTAACTGGAAGCTCCAGGATTAACCTTGAAACATTTGTCATGCAAAGCATTTGGTCCGCCACTGATCTATGGTCCCTCTTCCACCAGTGGAAGAGATGCAAATTCACAGCTGGATTCTAAGGCAGATGCAAATTGCACTTCTCCAGCTGCACCCACAGTGCAGATGAAAGCACATCAGATGGAGCCATCCCAATGTGCATTATCCAATATGGAACAATGCCCATTTATCTTTCCGTATATCTATCCCCATTTGTTTTCACCAAGTAGACTATGGTAATTTTATTAACCCATGAACTCAAATCTAGGCCTTGCTCTTCTCTTCCTGCTCCTCCTCGTTTACCAGGTCTGTATATTTATAAAAGATTAAGGGACCAAAGAACCAAACAGATTCTGCCAAGAGAATAAAGCATGTTCATATTTTATTCCTATCACAGAATTTTGAGGCACTTTCTAATGCAAATATGCTGCTCTAAGTGCTTGGAAGATTCTGGCATAAGTCGTTGTCTTCTTGTGGGCTGTTTTGCATTCTTCACAAACGAACCAGGGAATGACTATACTTCTGTCATTATCCGTACATTACCAGTCTCCTCTAAGCCCTGTTTGGTGAAGGCACTTTCTCCTCTTAGCCTGCACCTCATTAGTCATTCTCCATGCCCACAGGTTTCCATGACAGCAGGCAAAGGAACAAAGCAGAATCGAATATGTTCTGCCGTTAGAAAAATGCCAACCTTTATGTTGACTCTGAACTTCCGTCTTTCATTGATATTTCAGGGTGATCTTCTGGCTTGACAAAAATAGAGACCTGTATATTGTTTCTTCATACGTTACAGGAGAAGCGAATGGACGATTGAACAAATGGACACATCAGACCGTGTTTTTATTTTGCCTTTGCTGAGCAACGTTGTATTCTGACGCAAGGGTGAAATTACTGACGATCGCCATGGCTGGAGTCTCAGGAAGCAGCTTTACACCTTGTGAACTGTCTAGTAGGAAGTTATGTTTCAAAATAATACAAAGCACAGCCTTCCCATAGAAAGTGAGGGAAGAATAGCTTATTTTGGAGATCTTGTGGAACACCGACAATGGTATTTATTCGTTCTCTCTCTCTCTCTCTCTCTCTCTCTCTCTCTCGGAGCCATTGACGCAAAGCAGAGGTCTCCATTAAATAAGAAGAGCTCTTTTGGTGTTGCTGACAAAATGATGAGAGGGATATCAAATCCCTCATGTGAACAGCCCCCCCCCCCCAATGCTGCTGTAGCTAGCAGATACACATGATGGCCTGGTTCACCCACCACATTATTTTAACTATGGTTTATTAAACTATGGTTTAATGTGAAGAAACTGCAGGTGCTTTGTTCCTTCTCTTGCAGCGCTGCTAGAAAACTAGACATAATCCAGCTGGTCATGTTGCCTGAACCCAGGCTTGTGACTTCTCTCCCCTCCACTCCCCAATCATGAATGCCAATTCAAGAACAAACCTTCTTTGGAGAGAAGATGGGTCATGTGCCTGGGTTTGGACGATATGACAAGCTAAACCGTGGCAGCACAGCAGCAGTAGAGGAGAAGCCAAGTGCTTGCAGTTTCAGCAGCGTGCACCCACTGCTTGCTCCCATTAAGCCAATTTACTTTAATTGTGGCTTAATGTGATGTCTGAACCAGGTGATGAGGAAATCGAGAACTGTGTGATGTGCTCCCTTCTCCCACCCCAAAGACTTGGACATGCATTCTATCATAAGAACAACATTTTAGCATGCACATAGATTCAGACTCATACTTTAAAATTAACAAGAAGCAAATTGAAAATGGGGGTTTGTGTGTGTTAAATTTCTCTTTTCCCCCCTCCCCTGAGTCCCAGATAATTGGCACAGGCAATTTTATTTTCCCCCTCTTTCTTCTCTTTCTAGAATACGCAATTTTCTTGTCCGAAGAACTGCAATCTCACTCTTACTTTGATGGATCCATTTCAATTTGTTTTACTTTGAACGAGAGACTGGCAAAAGCATGCCACCATGCCAAAGGGAGATGTTGGGGACTTCCTAGATTTATGGCTAGTTTTCATAGCTATTTGAGATTTGGGCAGTTGAAGGAGGCCAAATTCACAAACCAGTGAGAAGTCCAGGAAGCCCTAAACTCCTTTTTTTTTGGCATAAGTCAAATGATGGCAGACCTGTGATCTCATATCTTAAGTGTTATGTACTGAAGTTCTCACCCTGGGCCAGCAGGGGGATACTGTAGATAGTTATGCAAATAAGGGATCGAAAGTGACGTTCAGTGATTGGATAGTTTTAGAAAATTGTTACAGTTACATTGTACTGGAGCTCTATATAAGCAGGCTGGCGGAACCCTTCAGTTCTGTTCTGTTCTGGCCTGTGAATAAACAAGAGCTGTTTGAAGAATCGCTGTGTCGTCTGATATGTTCACCCACAACTTAACATTAAGCCTGTGGTTTTACATTCTCATATGAAGTCAGGGGAAATGTGCACCTGTAAAATTCACCCAAAGGGTAAGTTATGCTTATGGTGCTTATCTAACTAACATAGTTAAGAACGTACGATGCTGTCACTTTTGAAGCAGAGGGGAACGCTCTGACAGGGGCAACTGCAGACGTCTGTTGGAAATGCACCCAGAATATCAGGATGACAGATTCTGGACTTCTGCTCCCAACAACCCACAAAACAAGGGTGTTCCAGCCCACAGTTTTACAGTTCTGAAAAAGAGGGAAAGCTAAAAAGGCGTATTGACATAGTTCCACTAAAAATATCTGCCGCAGTCCTACTTTTGCTTAATCATTCCTCTGCTGTCAGCGAGTTCAGGCTTCCATCATCCATTTTTACTTTAAACACATGGACTTTGTTTCCAAGTCATGAATAAGCATCTGCACATTTTAACACACCAAATGTTAATCTGTAGTTATTTATAGGGAACTATGCACAGCCCTTTAAAAAAACAACACAACAACACAAGAAGCTGGAAGCTTTCCTTTGACATAATACGGAAGAAACAGATGGAAGGGTTTTTTTGCGGGGGGGGGGGGTTCCAAGGGCAGCATTATGCTAAAACTGCAGAACAGGCTCTCCCGAGAATTTAGATAATAGCGGCAAGGAAAGAAGTGATGCATGAAGTTATATGATGCTTCTGGAAGCTACAAGCAGGGCCCATCATTATTAACATTTGCATTCCATCCTTCCTCCGAAGAACTCAAGGTGACCCATTAAAGGGCTGGCCCATTTTCCCTCTCACAGCATACCCACAGAGAGAGGTTAAGCAGAGAAATAGTGACTGGATCAAGGTTACTCTACAAGCTTCATACTGAAAGCAGATTTGGACCCAGATCTCCCTGATCCAGGAGCCACTACCCACACTGCCTCTCTAGGAACGAGATCATAATTATTCCTCTTTTCCACATTTACGAACACAAGACTGAAAGTGATTTGCCCAAGGCATCGATTGAAATAATAACAGAGAAATAATAACTTGAGCTTTGCGTTCCATGATTTACATCCAACACTCTTTGCACTGGAACATGCCAGCTTTCAAATCAATTTTGCTTCCCCGTCCCCACAAGGTTGTAAAAAGTTCTGTGGACTGGACCAAGAGGGAGAGAAAAGTAAATGGGTAATGGCAACAGCGGTGAGGAAGAGGTGGGTGAACTAAGAGAAGGGGCCTCACTGAGAACATTTTGCCACCTCTGTTCCAGGCAATTAATTGATCATTATTCCACAGAGGGCTCTGACAATTACTATTCTACAACCTTTCCTTCCTCTCTGCTTCCAGAGATTGGGGGGGGGGGCAAGGGAAAGGAAAAGTTCCATTATTCAAGTGCAAGTCCTCGTGCTAACAGCATGACTTTTTGGGATGCAACCCATTATATAGTCCCACGTTAGTTCTATCTTAGTTGTGAAAAATGTTTTTTTTTTTTGGGGGGGGGAGGATGTGGCGTATTAACATTCTCATTATAACTCACTACACTGACAAATCAATTAAGCCTGCCAGGGCCAGATTTAGGTTTGATGAGGTCCTAAGCTACTGAATGTAATGGGGTCCTTCAGCTGTCCTTTGTCAACAACAAATTGTCACTGTTTTTTGTGTTGAATATATGGTAATTTATGGACCTAATAGGTATCTAAAGCCATTTGCACATAACAAGATATGTATTTTATCAAAGTAATTGTTGAACTGAAATACAATTAAGAAGAAGTATATTAATAGTGAAATGGGGGGGGGGCTTCCAAGAGAGTGGGGCCCTAAGCTACAGCTTGTTTAGCTTATAGGTAAATCCAGCACTGAAGCCTGCTTTCAGAGCAATCCGAAAATGAGAATCCATCAACACTTCAACATTTTTGCAAAATGGTTGTTATTAATCCAAGAAAAATGACCACATTCAAAATAAATGTTTTTGGTTGGTTCATTATTATTATTATTTTACAAAATTACACTGAATTGGTCAAAAACTGACCCAAAGTCATATAAATATATCCTTCAAGTGTTCTAGTATCCGTTCCTTGGAAGTGAAAGGCAGGTAGCTAAAAATTGCCGTAAAAACAAACATTCAATCAGGACAGCCAATAAAGTTTACTATCATGCTCATATAAAATAGAATACATGTTTGCGCTATTATGGCTGACCTTCATTTTGACTATTGCATAGACAGCCCCCTTCAGGAGGGTTTGAGGTGGGAGGGGTTCATTGTTAAATAAAATCCAGGAGCAGGCAGATTTTTGCATATACCATTGGTATGGAGCCTCGTTTTCTGTTTATGTAGGTTCTAGTTAGAAGGCAGGCTTGCTCATATATTCTTCCATTGTCTGCAACAAAGAACAATTAAGCTATTAACTCAGTTATTAAAATTACGCATAGACGATAATGTGACAGCAAGGAAATTGGTTCAGTACCAAGAGGTGCTTTGTAAATGATGAACATCTAGAGCACTGCAGCTAATTTGCGAAGCTAATTGGAGATCATTAACAGAATTTGTATTAAAACTTGCATAAGTAGACTAATTCCCCTCTCCAGCTTAGTTTCCTAGCCAGGTGGGCTGTCCATCAAGCCAAGGGTTCAAAAATCACAGGGAGGTATATTTGGCCTAGTTAAGTGTCGCTCGCTCCGTTTACAATAGTCTAACCTAGTTCCATTTTTTTTCAGCTGCTTGTACTAAATTCCTAAGTCATTTTTTCCTATATAATAAAAAACATCCAAAACTCCATGCATGTGTGAGATATCTATCTATCTATATGGGAGGAGATATATATAAATAAATGCTAAAACCCTAAAGCAGGAGTCCCCAAACTAAGGTCCGCAGGCTGGATAAGGCCCAAGGGACCTGTTTATCCGGCCCGCGGCAACCTCCGCCGCCGCTGCCGCCCACTCTTACCGGTGCTGCGCTGTGCGGCTTCCCACTTCCGGGTCAGAGGAGCACTGGAAATAGCTTGTGCGCATGCGCAAGTGTTATTTGTGCATGCACAAGCATTATTTCCGGTGCACATCCGGGTCAGAGGAGGCCCGTGCGCACAAGCTATTTCCGGTGCTCCTCTGACCCGGAAGTGCGCCGGAAATAGCATGTGCACATGGATATGGGCACGCACTCCCCCGCCCTCCGCGTGATCGGCACTGGAGACACCAGCCCGAGGCGCGGTAAGTTTGCTGATCCCTGCCCTAAAGTGTGTCTGAGACCCATTTTACTGTCCTATGTGCTACATTTACTTTGATTCCCACCACACAGGGCTGAATCGCACAGAAGACATTTCCCCCATGAGGCATCCTGACTTTCTTTGGATACATGCCCTCAGGGATAAATGTGACACACTATTCACAGAGTCATAGATACGGTTCCCACCAGCTCCTGGTATCATGTTGGCTAAGGGTTCAAAGATATCCAAGTCCAAGAGACGGGCATTTTGCCCAGCCAAAATGATCAAACAGATGCAGCAACCAGCCTAAGGAAAGCTTACACAATTCGGGACTTTTGTATGAAAGTATCCATTGTTTTTTCCCTCCCTGTCTGAGCAAAACACCAGAACTCATGGAGGTCCAATGAATATGACAGCTGGCAGAAAGTACAGTCAAACCTTGGTTGTCGAACGTAATCCGTTCCTGAAACTTCCGAAACATTTGACAACCGAGGATCAAAGGGCAGTCAGCAAAGTCAATAGAGAAAAAAGAAAAAAACTCCCCGGAAGCCATTCAGCTTCCAAAAATCATTCGAAAACCGGAACAGTTATTTCTGGGTTTTCGGCGTCCAGGAGCTGAAACGTACGGTAACAGAGGCCTTCAGGAACCGAGGTTTGACTGCACTTCTTCACCCAGAACATACCTATGCTATGGAATTTGCTCCCAACTAGAAGAAGTGATGAGGGACACGGGTGTTGCTGTGGGTTAAACCACAGAGCCTAGGACTTGCCGATCAGAAGGTCGGCGGTTCAAATCCCTGCCACGGGGTGAGCTCCCGTTGCTCGGTCCCTGCTCCTGCCAACCTAGCAGTTCGAAAGCACATCAAGTAGATGCAGTAGATACTATTTATCTATGCAAGTAGATAAATAGGTACCGCTCCGGAAGGTAAACGTCGTTTCCATGCGCTGCTCTGGTTTAAGTGGCTTAGTCATGCTGGCCACATGACCCGGAAGCTGTACGCTGGCTCCCTCAGCCAATAAAGCGAGATGAGCGCCGCAACCCAGAGTCGGTCATGACTGGACCTAATGGTCAGGAGGAAGTGATGACCTTTAGAGGAAGTGATGACCACCAACTTGGATGGCTTTTTTTAGAAGGATTAGACAAACTCATGGTGGATAAGGGCTATCAGTGGCTACAAAGGTAGCTGGATATGCTCTACTGCTGCCAGAGGAAGTTTGCTTCTGAATACCAGTTACTGAAAACCACAGAAGGGGTGAGTGTTGTGGCACTCAGGTTTCGCTGGCAGGCCTTACACAGGCATCTGGTAGGCCACTGTGTGAACAGGATACTGGACTAGATGGCCCACTGGCCTGATCCCACAGGTGGTTCTTACGTTTTTATGTCCCAGGATCACACATTTAGATCCCTTTTTACTTCCATCCACACAAAATGCATTGCCTGGGAAGGCTAGCCACTCTGATGGGCAGGAACTTTAGTGTATGAACAGGTCCTTAGGAATTTGTAATATGTTTTGGATTGTGCTCTCTCTGTTTGCACAGCCAGCAGTTGCAATTACCACAGCTAGCTTATTCCAGTGATATTCACTCTAGGGCACGTAAGTGAAGCATTGAATACTGCTGGCTTATTGTCCATAACCAGCTTGACCAGAGCAAAGGTGCCAAAAACATCTCCCTTAGCATTTATTTATTCATGGCACTTTCATGTCCACCATATCTGACTGTTTAAAGAGGGAGCAACATTCCCACAAGGCTTTTGAATAACAGGCCCTATTCCATGCATAGGCAAACCCGGCCCTCCAGATGTTTTGGGACTACAACTCCCATCATCCCTAGCTAACAGGACCAGTGGTCAGGGATGGTGGGAATTGCAAACTGGAGGGCTGAGTTTGCCTATGCCTCCCCTATTCTATTTCAAAGGGGGATTTACCGCAAGGTCTGTTTTTGGCCCAAAACTGGGGTTACCGCAGACAGCTCTGCTGGTTTTGAAGCTAGCAGGCAGACCATTTATGCTTCCGCTTTGCTGCGCAAAATAAATCAATAAAAATAGCCAAGCACTTTTTAGACACTAAAAGGGCTGAAATGAACATTCCATCAAGGATTCAGCAAACGGTGTGAGTAACGGTGTAGGTCACTTTTCCTATAAGAAAAACAACCAACACAAAGAGCTTCTGAGTAGTTCGAGCCAGGGTTTATAGAATGCCAAATGCGGGTGGGAAATCACACAGCAACAGTCATCTATTTGCCCACCAGTCTGCTATTTATAATTTGCAAGAGTTAAGCTACTACTTACACCAGAAAACCAAAAGACATTTACTTAGGAATAAGTCCACTGAACTCCATGAGATTTCTCAGTGAACATGGATAAAATAGGCTGTAAAACACGCACCTCCTAATGCTCTTTGACTTTTGACTTAGACAGCAGAACATTTATTAGCAAATAAAATCAAGCACATTATTGGAAGATTTGCGTCATTTCTACCTGCACCGGGGGGGAGGGAGGGAAATTAAGTTTACGCTGTATGAATGAATATTTACAGTGAAGATTGTTTAAATTGGTTTTCACCAACCTAGTTTCTTCCAGGTGTTAGACTACATTGTGCATCATCCTTAACCATTGGTCACACTGTCTGGGGCAGATGGGAGTGGGGGAATCCAACAACTTCTGGAGGAACCAGGTTAGGAAAGGCTGTTTTAAGGATATTTTATTTTAGGGGGGGGGGGTTGTTTGTTTGTATCTTTGTACATTTTTGTGGTCTGCCTTATTCCATTCACCTGGCATTTGTAGACTTCATTTGGTTGTGACCTACAGCCCAAACAATAAAACTTGAGCCAAACTGGGCATCAAGAGTAAAAATAAAATGACAAGAGAGTAGAGAGACCTGGATTTAGCTTCTCTCATACCTCTCTTACCTCTTCTTACCTCTTGTAACATATCAGCATCTTCTATAGCTTTCACTGCAGATTTTTTGGAAGTCTCTTGAATTTCCCCTCCCATCAGAAACTCATCAAGAATAAAGTACGCCTTTTCAAAATTGAAAATAATATCCAGTTCACACACCTGGTAAGGATTACAGAGAGAAATATTCAGGCACACTTATTATGGCATTGAGTGTGGTTATATGCACAGCCTCATCAAAAACCTGTTCTGTGTGTGCACCCTGGTGGCAGGCAGAGAACAATGGAAACACAGGACTGAAAGCATTAAGGAGGTTTCAACATGATAATATTTCAAAGGTGAGGAAGCATGCCATGATCATTTTACTTCCTTAACCACCAAGTTATCTTTTCAGTTGCACACACGTGCACCAAGTTACCTCTGACCTTTCACTCAGGGCTTGCATTTTCCTTCAATCAGTTTTGTCCTATAGGTATAGGGTTAAATCAGGGTTTCCCAAACTTGGGTCCTCCAGCTGTTGTTGGACTACAACTCCCATCATCCCTAGCTGGCAGGACCAGTGGTCAGGGACGATGGGAACTGTAATCCAAAACAGCTCAAGACCCAAGTTTGGGAAACCCTGGGTTAGACCAAAACAACGCCATACCTATATATCAAACTGACTTCATCATACATCAGGCATTCCCCTTTCTCCACACCATGCAGAACAGCAATGGTAACCAGAAGGCTGGCATTTGGAGCCCAGCCAGGGTTGGCTGTGGGCAGGATTCTTGCATTGCTGGGGGTTTGACTAGATCACCCTTAGGATCCCTTCCGTCTCTGCCATACTATGAGGCAGGGTTAGGGTTAGGGTTAGGGAACCCTAATCAGGCACCTCAGACATTGCAATGCTCCAGAAATGCCTGGTGCATTTATTCAGTTAGATTTCCCAGAACGGCTGACCCCACTGATGGCCCAAACTGATTTTTAAACTCCTCTGCCACTCACTAAGTGACTTCTATCCCACATCCCCTCCATGGTACTCAAAGTGGCATACAGTGGTACCTTGGTTGTCGAACTTAATCTGTTCCAGAAGTCCCTTCGTCTCCCGGAACCATTCAAAAACCAAGGCGCGGCTTCCAATTGGCTGCAGGAGGCTTTCTGCACTCAATCAAAAGCCGCAGAAGCCACGTCAGATGTTCAGCTTCTGAAAAACGTTCGCAAACTGGAAGACTCACTTCCGGTGTTGCGGCACTCGGGAGCCGATTTGTTCGGGAGCCAAGCTGTTCACCAACCAAGGTACCACTGTACATGGTTTGCCCTCGCTTTCCAACTCATATACCTGTGGGCTGAGAGACAGTGACTGGCTCAAAATCACCTCATGAGCTGAGTTGGGGTTTGAACCCTAGTCTCCCAGGTCCTGGTCTTGCATTTTAACCGCTACACCACAGAGGCTCTTTAAGTACTGGGTGAGGAGAAGCTATTGCAGGGGAAGACAGCCAAATTATTGTAGACGGGCATGGACGATACCATGCAAAAGCAGTTGTGGGGTGTCATAGTCATCATGTACTAAACATAGTGCGCTCTGTGCACGAAAGCCAGAATTAATTTTTACTCCAAAACTCACTGTTGTGCATGTGTACCTGATTGTTTTTTTAAGTGTCATATTTATTAGCGCTCACCATTTTTTCTGTGACACATTTGTCTTTCTTGGCGATTTCCAAGTTGTTTTAGCATTTCCGCTAATCATGTCTTCCTTCCAATTAAAAACAGCTTCACCCAGCCCCAGATGTCTCAACGTGAACTTTGCTCAGTTGCCCATTTATCTCCATTTATGCTCCCCGCTGTTTTTGCTCTCTCCTCCTGCTCTGACTTTTATAAAGGCTTAGCCTTATTTGTACGTGGAGGACCAGAGAGGAAAATAATCAGCCTACAGACAGGCAATGGGGGGGGGGGCAAACAGCCCTGGAGGTGGCTTTGCAGTACCAGAAAGCTGGAGTGGAATGTTTCTCAGCTGTTGGTGGATTTTATTGCTGCAAAAGAAGCGGTCTGTGGAATGAAAGACCTTCCTAATTAACAGGAGCCTCTCGCTATTTATGCATTAAATTATTGTGTGGATTTCTCTCCCACGTTTCTCAATGAAACGGAAAAGTGAGTTCCAATATAAAGGCACAATGAAATTGTAGAAAGCTCCAATGCAGCCCTACATTAAAAGCCCTGCAGTAGTCAATGCTCTAGAGATTACCAGAGCACAGATAACTGTGACCAGGTTGTCTCTGTCCAAGAAAAACAGCAGGTTGAGAATCACTGGGCTTCCTATGCTTCAGACTTACCGTATTTTTCGCCCTATAGGACGCACTTTTTCCCCTCCAAAAATGAAGGGGAAATGTGTGTGCGTCCTATGGGGCGAATGCAGGCTTTCGCTGAAGCCTGGAGAGCGAGAGGGGTCGGTGCGCACCGACCCCTCTCGCTCTCCAGGCTTCAGGAGAGCCCCACCGCCAGCCCCATAAGCTCGGGGGACAGCAGGGAGGTGCAGCGCGCCATCCTGCTGTCTCCCGACGTGGTTTGGAGGCTTACGGCGGGGAGAAGCGTGCTTCCTATGGGCCGGTGTGTCCTATAGGGCGAAAAATACGGTAATCTTTTAGGGAAGGCAAAGAGGACCTGTGGCCCTCCAGAGGTTGTGGTGGTTGTTTTCATAGCAAAGTTTCCCCCCCAAATAACTCTTTTCAGTTGAAACAGAGTATCTTTACAGAAAATGGCCCAAACCTGTTATTCTAAAAACAAAACACAAACAAACCTTGCAGGGAATTTAGAGTCATTTCTGTGGACAGAAGAAACAACAGACAACACTCAACAAATATCTGACAAGGAAAACAAGTGGAGGCAGGTGTTTCTGGGGGAAGCCTAGTAAACTTACATTGCCAAAATATCTATCCAGTAGCTCTACATAACGATGGACAACTTCTAGGGTCAAGAGTTCGTTATCCTGCTCTTCAACTGCACAGCAGAAATATAAACTAGCGTACCTGAAATTTAAAAATATGAAAATATATTGAGACCTATCAGCATTAATATTCACGCTCTTTACATGGTCAGTTACCCTGAAATATTTCCCCCCCCGGTTGCTTTTTCACATAATGAGTCAATTTATCTCAAAAGCAAGGAGAATAGCCCTTAATTAATTAGGCCTTTCATATAAATCCATCTGACTTCCTTGCCAGCACTAATGAAAATGACAGGATGAACATCATTTCAGATATGCAAACGTGGGCAGTTTTTGGTGCAATAATCAGAAGTAATGATAATGGAATCGGAAATAAAAGCTTGCTTTTTATCACATAAATCTCTCACAGCTCTGCATCCGATGCTATTATAATTGTGTTCCTTTTCATTAAGCTTTCATACAGGCCAGGTATTATATCTTCTCCTTTTCTCAAAGGCACAGGTGGAAGGGAGTAATGGTCACTGTGCATAAAGATGCTGGGGTGCGACTTGCCCACACAGCCTCATGACTGTTCTCACCAGTGCTTTTTTTTCCTGGGGGGGGGAACCCCTAAACATTTTGTGAATCAAAGTTTGGCCTCATTGAGGGGCAGTATTTCAATATGAGTAGGGAAATGAGAGTATCCCTAAACATTTTTTTTGGGGGGGAAGCTCTGGTCCTCACACATCTTTTCTGTGACCTTAAGCTTGGATATAGACAACAGCTGTTGAAAGAACTGAAGGCTGTGTCACAGAAAAGCATTTCCCCCTTGTGACAAGCACTGACGTATATATTTTCTATCCCATTACAGGAGGGAAGGGGAACATTTTTCAATCCAAGGGCCACATTGCGTCATGGGGGTGGGCCTTCTGAGGGCCACATGTCAGTGGTGGGTGTGGCAAAAGTAGGATAGGCCGGACAACACCACTCTCTGTTTTCCATTCTGCAAGCAAGAGTGATCACGGTTCAAGGACACATTCCAGCCAGGCAAAATAGCTAGGGGAAGGTACCCAGCAGGGTCAGTGAGGGATGCAGCCTGGGCCACGTCCAGCTAGAGGGCTGATTTGGCCCTGGGGCCTGTTGCATTACACAATATGGACACAAAACTTGTATACGTTTTTGTAGTGCTTCATACTGAGGACCAAACTCCAAATTATATTAAATATGTCCTTTTCCTTGTGGGTCTGGTTTTCCCTTTCAAAATAGCATATGGATGAGGGGTGTTCATGGATCAAGTGCATTTAACTTGTCTTTTTCTGCACAATCACCCTGACAAATTCCACCATGGCCATCAGACTGCTGGAGAATAAACACCAGAGAATAAACAGCAGTTTCATCCCACCCCAACCCCCAGATTAGAAAGGAAAACACAAGCAACACAGGGGAAAAACTGTGTTTACCAAAAACCTGTTAATTTGGCCCTAACATATGAAGGGGATTGATCTGTTTTATAGCCACAAGCAACAATGGCCTTATCATATCGCCTTCAAGGTTTCGCCAAGCTATGATCTTCCAAACGTTCTTTCACACACAATGTTCAGAAAGGGAGCTTCAAAAAGTTTGAACATTTCTGTACTTTCCTTTAAAACTGGGACAGCCTCCAGCATTCAGAAATACCCAGTGGAACAATACAGAGGAAGATCAATGCACTGGCATCCCATGAAAATCATTGCGAGTCCAGCACTTAATGGCAACTCTTGATGCCCATTCATTTAAAAGGCACTTCAGTAGATTTTATTATCTCAGGGAGGTGCTCTCCATGTTCATTCCTCATCTCAAATGCTGGCTCCAATTAAGTGATGTAAAACAGGAGTAGGGGACCCGAAGCCCAGGTGCAAAATGTGGCCTTTTTAAAAATCTGGCCCTTGGGACTCTCTCCATATCATGCTCCCTCCCTGGGTCATCCTGCCAGAGGATGTCAATGCACCTCCTCTAGCCAAATTAGTTGGCTCCAGCTTCAATTTCTTGTTTAATGCTTCATTCCCTTGATGCATCTGCCACCCCCACTATCTTGAATAATGCTCCTTAAAATTAGAACTATAACTGGGATGCAGCCCTCCAGACCTCTTTCTCTGGCCCTTGGGACTCTTCTCTCCCAAACCACATGCCTCCCCAGCCCTACTTTGCACCCTCAAGTGTTTCTGCATGGCTGGAATGTGTCCTTGAAATCCCGATTGTGCCTTTTGCTTGCCTGGGTGCAGGACAGAGGTGTGTGAGAGTTTGCATAGAAACTAGCCTAACATATTTACATTTATTGCTCCACTATCAACTTCTGCCTCTGGTCCCATCCATTGGCATGCAGCCCCCAGAAGGTTGCCCAGAATGGACAGTGGCTTCTGAGCTGAAAAATATCCCCACCCCAGTGTAAAACCTTAATCATTTGATATAAACAAGCATGCCATGTTTCTTGTGACAGGAATTAGTGGAATTCACTGGGCACAGGCTTCCTTCAAGAGATCATGCCTGCTGCCTTTTTTCTTTTTCTTTCCTACTAGTGGTAAGTACTACAGACATTTTGAATGATGTTCCTCTTGTTTGTCAGTTCACTCCACCAACGCAAACTAGATTGATTTTGTTTTGTTGTTACTTTGTGCTGCTTCACAACATGCTTTGTGTAAAAAGCCGACTTGTAAAACTACTCACACCTTTTGTAAACAAGCTTGAGGTCTTTCCAGTCAACAAAACTGCTCATTTTCTGGTTGCGAGACAAAATAATCTGCACAATTTCTCGGGTGATCTTTTTCTTCTCTTTTTCAGGCAGTGTAATAAACCATTTCTGGAGTCTTAATTTCCCTTGCCGGCTGAAGAGCAGTATAAACTGCATCTAGAGTAAAGAAAACCATTTGGGGTAATATTGAGACAAAGACCAACACAACTTGCATTAACGAAACTGCATTTGAGTGAAAATATCTGCCCTGTTATCAAGGAAAACACTTAAAGTTCAGGAAATGATGAATAATAATGGTTTCAAGAGAACCTAGGGTTGCCCTGGGCTGGTTCAGGTGTAATGTTAAATCATAGCAGAGATTGCGTACTTTAACCAAACGCAACTAGCTGTCTTCCTGAACTTTTAAACAAGCAATTGTCATGTGTTGTGCAAGTTCAGCTACATTTGGTTGCTTCCAGTCAGGGCCATGTCAGTAGTCCTTCAAAAGATCTTCAGCTTATCGTTTTCCCATGTAACCAACTGTGCTGTTTTTTTATACAGGCTGTAGGTGAAGATCCTGCAATGGCCTTATTTATCAGGTTCATGCCTGCAGTAACCAAACACCACTATAAAAGAACAGAAAAACAGTGCATACCTGTGACTGCTGAACACACCTATCTGGGTAAACCCAAATACCCCCAATGCAAACACTGCAATTATCAAAAGATGACGTCAGATTTTGAACAGGATTGTTCAGAATACACCCCAGTCAGAGTGGGGTGGGCCACCTAAAGTTGCAGGATTTGAGATTTCATTGAATGCATTTTATTTAATATACATTTAGCACTATGGACGATGCCACTTTCTTCTCCAAGAGCAACATATCTTGCATGACTTCCCAAGTCATGACCCATCATAATTATGTACAAAAAAACAGCAAATATTTTGTATCTGTTAATCCCTTTTCTGCTTGCAAAAAGATCTGTGTGTTATACATTGGGATTGTCCACTTACCAAAACACTTTGGAGTTAAGTTGATTGTGACTGGCTCAAGGTCATGCAATAGGTTTCATGGGTAAGCAGAGACACTGGCTGTTACATGACATTAACCAGGAATGGGAACCTGTGGCCCTCAGTCAGACTGCAACTTCCATTTGCCCTCACCAACACGGTCAATGGCAACGATGGGAGTTGTTGTCCAACAACAACAACAACAACAACTGGAGGATCATAGGTGCCCCATCCCTAATGTAGATTTTATTCCAAAGATGGGAAACTTTTCCAACCTGGCAGGCTGGATCCTTATCTCCACAAGCTCCGTGGGCCACCCATCAATCACCAAATGTCCTTATGACGGCAGGTGACAACAAACCTTTTGAAATGTGTTTCCATGCAGTTTATATTGAAGTGAAGGCTGTAAGTTTACCTGCCTCCCACTCTGTATCACATACAACGCCAGGGACAAGACAAATAGGTGTGGTTTATGGAAATAACCCAATTGGGCCAAATTTGAACCCCTGCCACGGGCCAGAGGCTGGGCACTGCTGCTCTAGTCTAATGATGACAAAGGTCACAATCTGCTCCAAGATGAACAAAGCACATGACTTGAAATTGTCTCAGCTTTTCAGGTAGACAGAATTACTGTATTTACATATAACAGGAAGTCCATCTGAAGAGGGTGCACCCACTTCCTGCTTCCTGATCTACTGCAGATACCCATAAATCCCTGTCTATCTTCCGCTCAGTCCCGAGTTCAAAGACACCAGTAGCATAGCCCTCAAGAGTTCTTGGCAGTCTTCAGCTTGTATTGTGCTCTAGGCCACAGTCTTCCTGGGCTGCCGAGCAAAAGTTTCTGTTGATTTAAAGAACTGAGTCACTTTGGGTTCAGTGACATCTCATCCGTTCGACAATATTTCTCAGCCTGAGGCGATCGATGCGTGGTCCAAGAGGAAAGGTTCAAAGCAGCGAACAAGAGAACACAGTGTGCTTTCCTGTTCCCTCTCCTAGCGTGCATCACAGTGACATAATTAAAAGGGAGATACAAGTGGCTTAATTAAGTAACAGTCGTCAAAATTAATTTGGGCTCCTGGCTCTCAGTCAGATTGCTCATCCAGTTACACGGGATACTTCACCTTGCGTCTCTGAAACAGAAGTACCGCTATCTGCTTGCAATATGCTGTGTATATGGAAGGTGGGTGGTGAGAGGAGGAAGAGAGCATAAGAGACACTTGTTGCCATGGGAGACACACAGCAGCTACTTATAGTAAAGCCACCAGGGCAGCAAAAAATTCAAGGTTTTTGTTGTTGCTGTTAACGCTATTTTTTTCTCCAGATCATTTCACTTTATTAGTACAAGCAGCACATCAGCAAGCTCTAAAGGCAGGACTAGAATTTTGTTATCCCTGCTACGCGACAAGTTATTTTTATATTTTTCCAGCCCCACATTCAGCAGCGTAAGATTTTCATAAGCATTCCATCTGCTGGGGGAAGTGGCCAGCCTTAGAATGATCGCCAACATTCTGACTTTGTACGTTGAAGTGAAAGAGTCAATAGCTATGGAAACCCTCCTAGAGCATAGGGTCAAGATCAGCTGACATGGCAAGAGAAAGAGAAGGAGGCCTGAATAGGTCAGTGGAACGGCGACAAGGGCAGCAAGAACCAGTGCACTTATCCTCAAAATCCCCCTTGCATATTAATTTAAGAAACTGTATTAGTGCCTGAAGAGGGCTTGGAAACCATGTGTTGTAACGAGAATGCACTACGGTGAGCCTCTCCTGGGAGGGGAAGAGAACGAAAGATTCCATCTGGGATTTGTAACAAGCATCAGTTTTCCATTATGTCCAAACAAAGGAAACTTCGATTTTCACAGGCAACAGTTGTTAACAAGCCAGGATATCACTCCAGGAGCAAACTGTGGTTTCCTGGTTTCCTGCTTAAACACAGGCTTTCCTACTTAGACACAGCAAAGAAGCATTTCAGTTAAACACATTTTAAACTTTGTATGAGAACTTGTGTTGGCCAAAACAGAACTCCACTGCGCCATCTGGTGTCACAGTGTTATAATGTATACACAACACATATAAAAAGCCTTTTCTTTACCAATCTACTGAGTCCATAGTTTGCGCAAACCACGGTTTCCTGCATTTCTTTGTAGTTTTTGTGCTTTTGTCCAAACTGCAAGTGGAAGTCTCAGCTCTTCTCCCCCTTGTATGTAAAAAAAAAATGGGAACAGGAAAGTCTGAAGCTCACCACAGCATGTTCTTATAACAACAACATCAGAGTTGGTCTTTATGTCTGAATGAAGCTTAAATCAGGACAACACACACCAAAGCAGGGGCTTAAGGAAATAGCAAGAAGGGAGTGAAGAGGCAAAGGAAACTGGCATACCTATATCAGAGAGATATAGGTTTGCTAGGCTCACAGCTTTGAAGAACCCTGATCTACAGGAGTGTGCTCACATCAGCGCCTTAGAGCACAGTGGAGATATGTGTGTTTTTAGTGTGTTTCACAGTTTCCCCTTCCCAGCTGCTCAAATCAGTGCAACTTCGCTAGTGTCGGATTAGTTTTCGTTAGTGTTGACAGCGGGGATTGTCTGACCTTACACACAACTGTTCACATCTTAGCTAGAGATGCATTTGGAACAGCTTATAAGGACCCCAATCAGCATGAAGCCAGATTGAGAAGCAACATATCAGATAGTCTTTTATATCAAAGTGCTAGATACATATGCAGCATTGTGAACATGGATTTAAAACCCAGCGCTAGAAACACAGTGAGTACAAAATAAATCCTTCAAAACAACTAGTTCCTGAAATTCATTCTGATTGCGCAGATAAAATATAACAGATAGAGTTCTACAGGATGTGTTGTTAGTGTGTGGAAACAGTTAAGATCCAAGGATCCCCAGCCATGCACCTTCAGATGGTAGAGGCACCAGGCACCATTTTAGCTCCTGGGTATCTTCACTTGTTAACAAGTGGCCAATAGCCAGGTGCAAAATGCTCCTGGCGCCTGGCAAATTTTGATCGCTGCTTGGGGCGTAATCTTCTGCACCCCCTCCATGAAAGGTTCTAGGTGTAAATGTATGTAAAATAAGCCATATTTCTTAAAGGCCTCCACTGTGCCTCCATTTCCCAACAGAGACACAACCTTGGGTGAGCACCTGGAACCCTCTGGATTCCTGCCACTGCGTCACATATATCATATTTGCTTTTTTAAAAAGCTCTTGTCTACCTGCGGAGTCTGACCTTCCTCTCCTACCCAACCCACCTTCACTGGCTGATCTGGTGCATAACTCGGGCCTCCTCAAAAAGGGCCAGGCTCAGTAACGGAATAATTTTTTTATTAGATAATGTTTCCATGACAGAGTGAAGGACAAGCAATGGAGAAGAGCACAACATTCCCGTGGAAACTGGGTACATGCAAGGGGAATCAACAGCTGGGATATAGCAAGGCATGTGGCTTGCTTCCAGGGAAGGTCATACTAAATGCTGCAAAACCCTTGAGAAAAGCAAAGAAGGCATTTGGCTGGCAGCAAAACCTCACACTGGGCCCAGGGACGAGGGGGGACTGTATGTTGTCTGCAGCGACAGGAAGACAGAAGTTAGCAAAGCAAAATCAAGAACAACAGGCAAATGAACATATGCTTTGATATATTAGAGGGGTTTTAAAATAAAAGAGTTGTATTGATCCAAGGACACAGTAAATTCAGATAATAAATTGTTCCTGATAACAGAGGATCAGATCATTGCAACTACATTATATACAGACTGCCATTGCTATATCACACTACCTAGCAGCAACTGTTTTATTCAACAGGGTTAAGCTGTCCTTCCATCTCTCCCGCTGCCACACATACACCTTTCCCCCCCTATTACGGTATGTTCCTGTTCTGTTATCTCTCCTGCAGAGATTGCATGTACCCTGGAGCTAAAGGGCCATGTCTTTTTGTCAATCTAAATTTATTTGAATAATCAAAGGGCAGGCAGCTGGTATGTAAAAGAGCAAACAACTACCTAATATAAAGCTGTGAATTATCAAGCAGGCAGACCAGAAGGGTTTTCTCCAGCCTTTCTCTAAATGAAATTTATATTAAGACAAATCTCCACGTTTTGTACCACTGACTACCTGGTGCTGTGAGCAAACAGGAAGAAGAGGAGGCCTGATTTTTCTCCCCTCCTTGGCTGACTAAGGTCTGAGGATGGAGCCTGACACAAAAAGACACAACACTTGTGCTACACAGTGTTTCCTCAAACTTGGGTCCCCAGCTGTTGTTGGACTACAACTTTCATCATCCATAGCTGGCAAGACCAGTGGTCAGGGATGATGGGAGTTGTAGTCCAACAACAGCTGGGGATCCAAGTTTGAGAAACACTGGAAAAACAGAGGTGGGCAACCAAAATGACCGTGAGGCTGGAACTCCTTGTGAGGAAAGGTTTGGAGATTTTTTTTTGGGGGGGGGAGTATTAGTTTAGGGGTGGGGGAAATGAGAGTAAGAGCAACTATGAATGACATGTATACATTATGAACAGTATGGAGAAAATTAAACTATAGACTGCTCCCACATGATGCAGGGATGGCTCTAAAGACCAAAGAATAAGGATACCTGTGGCTATCTGTGGCCACAATAACTATGTTCTGCTTCCACTCTCATAGGCAGCATGCCTCTGAATATCATAATTTCTTGTCATGGGACAATGGGGGAGTGCTTGTGAGCTTCCCACAGGTCAGCCACTGTGAGAACAGGATGCTGGACTAGATAGGTCATTGGTCTGATCCTGCAAGGTTCTTCTGATGTTCTTATAACCGTGAGGATATAAACATTGCTTAACCAACAACCTGATCCTATGCATGCTTCCTTGGCACCAAGTTCCCAATAAGTTCAATGGTTCTCACTCTCAAGTGGAAATACAGTGGTACCTCTGGTTGCAGATGGGGTCCATTCCGGAGGTCCGGTCAGATCCCAAGGTTGCCGCAACCTGAAGGTCTATCACTTCTGTGCATGCACGCATGGCAAAACCCGGTAAAATACTTCCGGGTTTGCTGCACGTGCATCCCGAAGTTTACGTAACCAGAGGGTTATGTAAAGGGAAGTTTGACTGTAAATCTCTTGCTACATCTTTCCAGAAAATGTCTGGGATTGCTTTAGTCTCCCCTGAGGCTTGCCTTTCCAAAAACAGTCAATGCTCTATAAGGCAACATGCGCATTTTGATTTATTTTACTTTAATAAAAGTTTACGTGTCTGTAAAATTTCAACGTCCACATTAGAACAAAACCTTTATTAGGATGAGCTAAGTGTCACAAAATAGCCTGCAAGCTTTGGGGTTCGCCAAAACTTTTCATCAGGCTAGATCAGGGGTGGGGAAGTTTTCTTTGACCTACCTCATATGCCAACCTTGACAGGAGGACAGGACAACCCACCTGTCAACCACTTGGCATTGTTATGAGGTCACCTGAGAGGGATTGCCCCACCCACCTGTCAAAATCCCTTGTGAGAGATTCCCAAGCATCTGTCAGCCAGCTGGCTGCCAGGCGCATGGGAACCACAGTGCAGGAGGCCCCATGCCTGGCACTTTGGGAAGTGCTGAGCATAGGGCTGGCAAAGTGCTTCATTCTCCCCTCCCTGTCACTCCCATCTTGTCACTCCTTCTTAAAATCTACTCAGATGCAGACATGGATAGCTTGACTAAAACCAACCACCTTTTTCTCACTCCTAACCTTTGCATTCTGTCAACACATAGCCAGATCAAGAGTTCTATTAAAAAACACACAAACCCACCCAAAACTTGAAAGCTTTCACACTATTTTGGTGACATTTTGGTTGCCCTAATATAGTAGTAGTAATAATAATAATAATAATAATAATAATAATAATAATAATAATAATAATAATAATTTATTATTTATACCCCACCCATCTGGCTGGGTTTCCTCAGACACTCTGGGCGGCTTCCAACAAAAGATTAAAAATACATTAAAACATCAGTCATTAAAAACTCCCCTAAACAGGGCACCCTTCAGATGTCTTCTAAACATCAGATAGTTGTTTATTTCTTTGACATCTGATGGGAGGGCGTTCCACAGGGTAGGCGCCACTGCCGAGAAGGCCCTCTGCCTGGTTCCCTGTAACTTCACTTCTCACAGTGAGGGAACTGCCAGAAGGCCCTTGGCGCTGGACCTCAGTGTCCGGGTTGAACAATGGGGGTGGAGACGCTCCTTCAGGTATACTGAAGGTATATAGACTTTGTGAGTCTTCCCTACAGACCAACATGATCACCTTTCTTCTTCTATATGTTTGTAAAGTTTCACACAGTTGTTTGGAAGCTTTCAATCTGAGTTATCAATAGTTTCAAGTGGGTGGGGGGTTTTTGAAAATGTTTTGTTTT
Source organism: Podarcis raffonei (assembly GCF_027172205.1). Taxonomy (NCBI): domain Eukaryota; kingdom Metazoa; phylum Chordata; class Lepidosauria; order Squamata; family Lacertidae; genus Podarcis; species Podarcis raffonei. The sequence goes on from NC_070606.1 coordinate 71,838,287, forward strand.
GATGTTTTATGCAACAACCAGTGATCAGCAAAGTCTTAGGAAACTTTCTTACAAGTTCACTTTCCTGAAAGCATTGTGCTACGTTGCCCAGAGATAAGCAGATGAAATGAGAAATCCATGTGTTTGAACTGGACCTGAAAGGCCTGGGTTCAAATATTAGCTTAGGTATGGAGTCGCTCAAGAAATATGTGCTTCTCGGAGGAGAGTACACATTTACGACAGCAAAACACAAAGGCTGCTGTTTTTGACAAAAGCCCCATGCAGTGCTTTTTTTCTTTAAAAAAGTGTTTAGGGGTACTCTTATTTTGACTCAAGAAAAATCACCATTTTATAGTTCAAATCGAGGGAAATAATGACAGTAAATGGACAAAAGTACAAAGATTCACAAAATGTTTAGGGTATGTGTCCCCCTGCGTCCCCCCAGAAAAAAAAGCACTGGCCCCATGCCCTCTCTATGACACTGATTGATTGATTGATTGATTGCATTGCATTTATACCCCCTTGCCCCACCCCTAATGAGCTCAAGGAGGCACACATGGCTCACCCTTCTGCAGTTATTTCCCACAACAGCCCTGTGAGGTAAGCAAGGCTGAGAGGCTGTGACCGGCCCAAGGTCACCCAGTGAGCTTCATAATTAAGTGGGGATTTGAACCCTGGTCTTCCAGGTCCTAGGGACACGGGTGGGCTGTGGGTTAAACCACAGAGCCTAGGACTTGCCGATCAGAAGGTCGGCGGTTCAAATCCCCGCGACGGGGTGAGCTCCCATTGCTCGGTCCCTGCTCCTGCCCACCTAGCAGTTCGAAAGCATGTCAAAGTGCAAGTAGATAAATAGGTACCGCTCCGGCAGGCAGGTAAACGGCCTTTCCGTGCGCTGCTCTGGTTCACCAGAAGCGGCTTAGTCATGCTGGCCACATGACCTGGAAGCTGTACGTGAGCTCCCTCGGCCTATAAAGCGAGATGAGCACCGCAACCCCAGAGTCGGCCACTACTGGACTTAATGGTCAGGGGTCCCTTTACCTTTACCTCCCAGGTCCTAGTCTGGCAGTCTAATCACTCTGCCACACTAGCTCTCCATGCCATAAAACACATCATAAAATGTAGTCCATGTCCCGATTTCATCACACAATGCTTTGCCCCACATCTTTGGCAGCTACTTAAGGAAGGGGAACATTTAGAACACAACTAATGGGATAAGGAGCTGACGCAGGGTTGATGCATGGTTGAATGCTGCTGTATTCTGGCTGGCTGGTAGCATTCCATGATTTCAGACTGGGGGCATTCCCAGTCAGACCAGGAGATGGGACCTGGGGCCTTCTATACGCACAGCAGGTGTTCTACGACTGAAGAGAAGTGCATGGATTAAATCTCTTGGAAAGCCATCACCAGGCTGCTGATTTAGAAAAGCAAATAAGTTGGCTCCACCCAGCCTCCCATTGATTTGGTATTTTAGATAAAACTACTCACATTACCATTAATTGAAGGGCCTGTTTGAACTACACAAAGCAAAGTCAATATGAAAAGGGAGAGGGAGAGAGGCAAGTGAAACCACATGCAAATCGAGGGTCAAAATCCACCTGACAATAAGCCTCCAAAGGAAATGTACTACACATACCAGTGAAGTAGATAGGCCAAGGGGTCACCCATTAAGAATGGAACCAGGAGGAACCTGATTTCAGCTCAGGAATGTCGTCAGGCACCCTAAACTCTTGGCCACCTCATTCGTTGCTCAACAGATTAGCTCTTTTACTTGCTCTTTTATTTGAGCAGTATTAATGCATTGGCCCAGTTCTGCCCGCCAACCTTCGCAGACAAAATGGATTTTAGTTTTAGCGGATAACTAAACCACATCTGCTCAGAAGTCAGACCCCGGTAAGTGGGGTTAGGGTTGCATCTGGAATCAGAGGATCGCCACAGAGGTCCAAACTTTGAAGGATCCCCTCTGCGGGTTAAATGCAGGCCACAGCACACCACAAGCAGAAGCTCAGAGTGAATGAGGAGCCACCACACTAAGGTGCATGCAAATCAGACAGGTGTAGGTGTCTCAAGCCAATGAGACATGGCGCACAGCACCACTGTCAGAAAACTCTTGGAGGTTGTGAGGCATTTCTAGCTAGAAGAAGGTTCCTTTCTGACCTGTGCTGATTTCCCAAACCCAGATAGTGAAATAAGACCTTCCCAATTAACCCCACTCCCGACCAGGGAAGTTTTATTGCAATAAATTCCTGTATCTTTATATAGCAGTTTCTAGCGTCCCAAAGTACAAAGAGGATAAAATAACCCACCCAAACCTTAGCTGGAGAGGGGGAGAAACCCTTTGCTAACTTTTTTTCTAACATAGGTGTAGCATTCCCCTACTCTTCATACCTGCATGATAGACAGAAACCTGTCAGGTACAGCTTTCACCATGCCTGTACAGTGGTACCTTGGGTTACATACGCTTCAGGTTACAGATGCTTCAGGTTACAGACTCCACTAACCCAGAAATAGTACCTCAGGTTAAGAACTATGCTTCAGGATGAGAACAGAGCAGCGGCAGCAGGAGACTCCATTAGCTAAAGTGGTACTTCAGGTTAAGAACAGTTTCAGATTAAGAACGGACCTCTGGAACGAATTAAGTTCTTAACCCGAGGTACCACTGTACATTCAAAGCTGAAGGGGGGACTGCCCCTGATGGAAACCTGCCTATCACACCTGCCTAAACCTGCCTAAAAGCTGGCAGCCCTCTCCTGATATACCCCTTGCACAACTTCCAAGTGGCACTTGATTGTTTTAGTTCTTTGTTGACAGTGCTCCAGGTGATTTATTTAAGGGACACGGGTGGCGCTGTGGGTTAAACCCCAGAGCCTAGGACTTGCTGATCAGAAAGTCGGCAGTTTGAATCCCCGCAACAGGGTGAGCTCCCTGTTCGACCGTTCCTCGGTCCCTGCTCCTGCCAACCTAGCAGTTCGAAAGCACATCAAAGTGCAAGTAGATAAATAGGTACCGCTCTGGCGGGAAGGTAAACGGCGTTTCCATGCACTGCTCTGGTTTGCCAGAAGTGGCTTAGTCATGCTGGCCACATCACCTGGAAGCTGTACGCCAGCTCCCTCGGCCAATAAAGCGAGATGAGCGCCGCAACCCCAGAGTTGGTCACGACTGGACCTAATGGTCAGGGGTCCCTTTACCTTTACCTTGTGTTGACCACTGCTCCAGCAAAGTTTGTTCCCAACATCCCTCCGTTGAATTGAGTGGAAGGGAATGGGGGCTGGGCTTGAACACAGAAACTGGGTGCGGTGGTCCCGGTTCCTGCAGCACTTGGCTCTTATCTCCCCGCCCCCTTGACCCTGAACCAGCAACAGGTGGAGGAAGATATGCGCCACCCAACTCCTGCCCTCTCCTCTCTTGCAATGTCAGAAAGGGAGAGAGTGCGCGTTCAATACCAGCGCAAGGAAAAAACGCGGAAAGGGGGGGGGTCGATTAACTCTATAATAGCCGGTTCAAGCCCAGAAAGAGAGAAAAGCCCCCTGGGCAACCGACCGACCCATCAACTCCTGGAAACTTTGCGTCCTGTTGCCGTTTCCTTGCAAAAAAAGGAGCAGGAAAAGCCCAGCAGATGTTCTGTGCGCTTTTCAAGGGCGAGCCTTGCCCGACCTGCCTCTCTCCTGCGCGGAGGCTGCTTTACCTGGCGCCAGCAGGTAGTTCCTCCTCCCGGCTCCCCGGAGCCTCGGAGCTGTGTCAGCCCAACCAACCCCGCGCTCCCCCTCGGGGGTACTCACCATGGCTGCCAGAGAGGCGCTCCCCACCCCGGGTGGCTCCAAGCCCCGTGCCCTGTGCGGGTCTTCCCCCCTCCCCCCCGCAGGCACAGGTGAACTCCCAGCCGCTCGCCCTGCTTTCCCATAATGCCCTAAACTGAAAGTTATTAACTCCTCCCCACCCCACTCCTCCTCCTCTTCCTCCTCCCGGGTCACTCCGGCAACAGCCCCGGGGGCGGGTTGGAGAGGTCGCTTTGCACCGAGGGGGAGGGAGTTTCGCGGGGAGAGGATCTCTCCTCCACTTACTTGGGGACTGGCGCTCTCTAAGCGGAAAGATAAGAGTCTCCGGAGAGTTTTCCTCCTACCTGAGCGATGCTGCTGTTCTGGAGCGCTTTGCAGGAGAACAGAAGAGGCAAAAGGTTGGGTCTCGGCCCCGAGGACACTGCAGTCGTGCGGTCTCCTTTGGGGAGAAAGTTACAGGAAAAGAAGCAGCGGTAACGAAGAGATGGAAAACATAAGTACAGTATCTCTCACTTGTTCCGAGTCAGGATATTGGTCCACATAGCTCATTGTTGTCTACAAGGCTCTCCACGATTTCAGACAGGGGCTTCTCCCAAACAGGTGTGCCAACTTGAATAAAAATATTGTGCATGTAAGCCCTGCCCCGCATAATCATTTTTTTTAAAAAAAAAGAAATTTATTTATTTGGTTTTCCAGATTGAAATTTTACAGTCACTTATACAACATAAAAACTAGATTCCAAGGAATCTCTTGGACTTCCCTCCTCCCCTTTGTGGATCCATTTCCTCCTGCATCTTTCATAATAATCCAGATCTTTTATCTCTCCATTGTATTCAAAATTCACCTTTAAACTACAAGTGATATTCCAATCCTACTAACGATTTTAACTGTTTACAATGGTCTTTAAGATAAGTTATAATTTTTTCCCATTCCTTATTAAACTTTTGGTCTTCCTGATTTCTGATTCTATAGGTCATTTTAGCCATTTTGGCAGAATCCATCTACTTGATCTGCCATTCTTCTCTGATAGGGACTTTATCTGCTTTCCATCTCTGGACCAGTAACATCTGCGCATAATCGATCACACGATGCAGTGTACACACACCATGGGAATGGAACTGTCCATCAACTTTGTGGAGGCCAGCCCCCGCAAATATTTTATTGTGGGGGGCGAAGCCCCTACAGCCCCTAGGAGTTAGTTCCTATGCTGTCAAGCCTGCCTGATGATGATATATATAATTTTTTTCCCATTTAATATTATACATTCACATCATCATTATCCACTTTACCACTTTGGCACTTTAGAGCCTATCAACTTCCCTCCTGCCTCATAGCTTTCAAAATTAACCTTTATAATTCATTGCATTTTGTACGTTTTCTAATTCTAATTACACTCATTACAAAATGGCTCAAAATTTAAATAAACATAGAAAGATAGAAAATTTCTTGTTACGAGTCCTCAGACAACCCTGCTAGCGATGTTAATTGCTTACAATAATCTTTCAGATATCGTATAAATTTACTCCAGTCCTTTTGGAATACTTGCTCATGCTGGTTTCGGAATTTTCCTGTCAGCTTCGCCAGTTCTGGAAAGTCCATCATCTTCATCTGCCACTCTTCTTTCGTTGGTACTTCTTGTTTCCATTTTTGGGCTAAAAGAATTCTTGCCACAGCTGTTGCATACATAAAGAGTCTTTTATCTTCCCTTGGTATCTCTTCATTCACTATACCCAGTAAAAAGGCTTCTGGTTTTTAAACAAAAGTATTTTTAAACATTTTCTTTAGCTCATTATATACCATTTCAAACCTGGGACTTTCAGCTTGCTGCTTTGCACGTTATGCAGAGGCACAACTGGGTTTGCTGCTGAGTATTTGTGTCAGTGCTAGTTTAGGCTGTTGTGGGGCTGTGGGACAAGATGTGCACAGTGGAGCCCCTTGTCTCACAGTCTTAGACTCATAGAATTGCCATGCAGGAATCTCAACATGTGGTTCCCCAATCCAATTTGAAACCATACTGGACCCTGCTTAGCTTTGCATATGTGCCAGCAGTTTCATTGCTACACCAGTCAGAGGTGGGTGGGTGAGTCGCAAAGCCTGTGTGTTCTTATGGATCTTATAAGAATTAATTATTCTTTGCAATCTTACAAGTTTTGTTTTGTTTTGTTGGCGTATGATAATGCTGCGTTCACACTTCGCAACCAAATGTTGCAAAGGCTCAAATCCTACATTTGAACTTGCTTGTTGTAAACTGACCTGTGTTCCTCTGATGAAGAGTGGTATAGACAATCAATCAATCATCAACAACAATAAATACTTGGCAGCTGGTGAAAAATCTGGTGACAGTTTGCCAAAAGGTGCTCCTGGGTCTGAAGTAAATTTTTGCTTGGATGCCTCAAGAGTCATAGTTCTAAAAGCAGCAAACTTCCAGTAGTAGTAGTAGTTGTAGTAGTAGTAATAGTAATTTATTATTTATACCCCGCCCGTCTGGCTGGGTTTCCCTAGACACTCTGGGCGGCATCCAACAAAAGATTAAAAAGACATTAAAACATCAGTCATTAAAAACTTCCCTGAACAAGGCTGCCTTCAGATGTCTTCTAAACATCAGCTAAACTTCAGTCTACCAGCTCCATCTGGTACGCAGGCTGAGACCCTACCTGCCCGCAGACTGTCTTGCCAAAGTGGTGCATGCTCTAGTTATCTCCCGCTTGGACTACTGCAATGCGCTCTACATGGGGCTGCCTTTGAAGGTGACCCAGAAACTGCAAGTAATCCAGAATGCGGCAGCTAGACTGGTGACTGGGGGCAGCCGCCAAGACCACATAACACTGGTCTTGAAAGACCTACATTGGCTCCCAGTACGTTTCCAAGCACAATTCAAAGTGTTGGTGTTGACCTTTAAAGCCCTAAATGGCCTCAGCCCAGTATACCTGAAGGAGCATCTCCACCCCCATCATTCTGCCTGGACGCTGAGGTCCAGCGCCGAGGGCCTTCTGGCAGTTCCCACACTGCGAGAAACAAAGTTACAGGGAACCAGGCAGAGGGTGCTCTCGGTACTGGCGCCTGCCCTGTGGAACACCCTCCCATCAGATGTCAAGGAAATAAACAACTACCTGACATTTAGAAGACAAATCAAGGCAGCCGTGTTTGGGGAATTTTTTAATGTTTGACATTTTAATGTATTTTTAATGTTTGTTGGAAGCCACCCAGAGTGTCTGGGAAAACCCAGCCAGATGGGCGGGGTACAAATATTATTATTATTATTATTATTATTATTATTATTATTATTATTATTAGTTGTTTATTTCTTTGACATCTGATGGGAGGGCATTTCACAGGGCAGTATAATGCAAAGCCATTAAAAGATATATGGCTGAGTTTATATCGTTCCTGTTTCTGTTCCTTTCTGGTTGCCCAATATTATAATCTGTGTAAAGTAATTTGCGACGCTCTGCTTGCATACTGTCCTAGACAGACAGCCATGACATTTGCTGGCTACTAGGACTCAGTAACTTTGGCCTTTAACCAAAAGGCATAAAGTACCTGCCAACTTTTCTGTCATGTAATGAATTTTAAAGATGCGGAAATGTTCAAAGTGAGAGATGTAAAAGTTGCTAACTGACGATAACTTCACTTTGGGGAAATGCATGTACATTTGGCACATTTTTAACATATGACAACCTCTCATTTTCAAAATTTATTACAGCAGACTCCCTACAATGGGCAGAGCAAGCCAACATTCTGAACATGTTAACATTTTCAAAATTCCATACATGGCAACGGTGTTGTCAGATCCTCTTTCTAAGTCAGGTATGCCATCTGTCACGGATGCTATTGTTGAGATTCTAGCATTGCCGGGGCGGGGGGGGGCACCTCCAAGATCCCTTCCAACTCTGCAATTCTACAATTCTGTGGATGGTATGCAAGTCCTACTCAGAGTAGATGCATTGAAATTAATGAACCTAAGTTACTCATGTCAATCAATTTCAGTGGGCCTTCTCTGAGTAGGACTAGCATTGAATACCACCCACTGAGTCTTCTCTGATTCAAAGGTAGCACAGGCACCAGGTAAAAACCAGTAATAGGTTTAACTTGGTACTCCAAAAATGTTGCTGTGTGTGTGTGTGTGTGTGTGTGTGAGAGAGAGAGAGAGAGAGAGAGAGAGAGAGAGAGAGAGAGATATGGTGGGGTGGGTAATGAGAACTGTATTACACAGGCAACCACTGTTCTGCTGGTAAGATCCCAAAGGTCAGCACAGCCCCTCTGATTTATGCAAATTATTATTATTATTATTATTATTATTATTATTATTATTATTATTTTATTATTATTACACCCCGCCCATCTGGCTGGGCTTCCCCAGCACTTTGAGTGGCTTCCAACAAAATATTAAAATACAGTAATGCATCAAACATTAAAAGCTTCCCTAAACAGAGCTGCCTTCAGATGTCTTGTAAAAGTCTGGTAGTTGTTGTTCTCTTTTACATCTGGTGGGAGGGTGTTCCACAGGGTGGGTGCCACCACCGAGAAGGTCCTCTGCCTGGTTCCCTGTAACTTGGCTTCTCGCAGTGAGGGAACTGCCAGAAGGCCCTCAGCACTGGACCTCAGTGTACGGGTAGAACAATGGGGGTGGAGACATTCCTTCAGATATACCGGACCGAGGCCATTTAGGACTTTAAAGGTTAGCACCAACGCTTTGAATTGTTCTCGGAAACGTACTGGGAGCCAATGTATTTCATTTAGACTTACTGCACAGTTGACAAGCCTGCTGAGGTGGAGGACCAGGTTTCAAACCAATGTTTATCCTGTCAAAACCAAAGCTATTAAATGGCCACAAATCCAGATATTCTAGTTGAACTGGGTTGCAGATTTCCTCTTCCTTTGTGCTTTTCTTATTCATTCCTTTCAGCCTAATCGTAACATCAGCTGTCTGTCGCGCTCAGATTAATGCAATTTGCGACTCAACCACACCCTTCAGTTGCCCAACATTATGACCCATGTTACAAAATTCAGAGCCCTATTGGATCTTGCATCTGCAGTAGTAGGTCACAGGAGCCAGCTACAAAGTATGTTTTGCACAGCTTAGTCACCTAAGTAAACCGGATTCATGTGTGATTGTTTTATAATGGTTGCTGCTGCCTGTTAAACAGTCGTCTACAAAGAGATCCCCATCACTCTCTTTTCTCTTCCCTGCATTCCTGCACTGTTGTTTTTTTAATTACTATTCTTTAAATTTTAAGAGGGACATGTTGTTCCAAAAACACAAAAATATGAGCTTTGACCTAGGGCATCCTAGAAGGAAGAAAAAAGCATCTTCCTTGTTGGTTCCGCTTTAGGCTTTGGTATGCTTGGCCCTTCCATCTGGTCTGTGCTGCTTTTGGTTTCTTAAATACATTCACAGCAGTCTAAATTGCTGCCAGTGTTCCGGGTAAAGAGATGGCAAGTTGAAATCCCCGAGATCCCTCATTGTTGGACAAGAAACTCTTCTGATTCAGATAACAGCTGGTGCTGTGAGTTCATTTAGCTTAATTGCATTTAATATATCATGTTTCTGCCAAGGCAGTTTACAAAAATTAATAAAAACAAGTTTAAATCTCTAGTAAACACTTAAAATAAATGACATAGAATAAAATTAAAAAGGGAAAACATGAAGAACACAAAATGTATACTATATCACTATAAGAATGAACAATTATAATTCCAGAGATACATATCTCTTTGTCCTTGTAAGATGATTGAATGCCAGACAAGACAGAACTGAGAAGTTAATATTCTAGTCTGGGGATGGGGGTCAGTGTGTCATGCAAAAATGAGAAAATACATCTGTTTTAACACCCCCTCCCAAAAAATAAATATAAAATACCTTTGTGACTAGCAAGCCCTCCTTTCTTTTGTTCATCTGCTTGGCTTAATTTTCAATTTATTTATCATCAGAGCATATAGGCTACCCGCCATCATTACAAAAGAGCCACAGGACAGTTTTCAACGTAACATCTAAAATTACAAAATACAAATAAGTCACGCAATTCTAATGAAGAAAAATCCAATGTAAAACAATTATGGGAAAACAGCAGGACCTCAAATGGGCGAAGACCTTAGGTGCCAGTTAAAACCAAAATAATTTAACAAGTTCTTCTGTTCTAATTAATCTAGGTTTCCCCCTATGTCTGTTCTGCTTTCACAGGGTGGCCAAGTTCAAAGGAGAACAGTGAAGCTGGTTTTAGAGACACGGATTTCAGTAGCTACAGCTTTTCCTACCCAAATCACAGATTGAGAACTTGTAAGCCTCCAGATGTTGTTGAACTACAATTCCAATAAGTGTTGGAAATGTAAAGAAGTTGAAGTACGTTTTATCATATGTGGTGGCAATGTAAAGTCATATATATATAAAGGGAAATGATATATAATGAATTGGAGAAAAAATGATAAAAATAATCTTTGTTAAAAAAAAACCAAAAGCTTTTCTATTAGGAATTACAGGAACTGATTTACCTAAAGAGTACAAGAACTTGTATCCAACAATGACTGCTTGAATATTGCTAGCCCAACACTGGAAAGGAGAAAAAGTCCCTGCTAAAGAAGATTGGCAAATTAAGTTAATGGAATATGCGGAAATGGCTAAAGCAGGTTGTGTGTGTCATAAGTCTTTGTTTCTGATCCATCATAATTTCAGCTAAACAGTATAAAGTAGGGATGGGAAACCTCTGAGGCCCAGGAGGAAAATGTGGCCCTCTGAGCTTTTTAATCTGGCCCTTGGAACTCTCTCACCCTTCCTTAGGCCACACCCCTCACTGGCCCTGCCAGCTGATGTCAGGTGCACTTAGTGCTCCAGCTAAGTTAAAAAGGTAAAGGTAAAGGACCCCTGACAGTTAAGTCCAGTCGCAAACGACTCTGGGGTTGCAGTGCTATCTCGCTTTACTGGCCGAGGGAGCCGATGTTTGTCCACAGACAGTTTTTCCGGGTCATGTGGCCAGCATGACTAAGCCGCTTCTGGTGAAACCAGAGCAGCGCACGGAAACGCCGTTTACCTGCCCGCTGGAGCGGTACCTATTTATGTACTTGCACTGGTGTATTTTTGAGCTGCTAGATTGGCAGGAGCTGGGACTGAGCAATGGGAGCTCACCCATCGCGGGGATTCGAACCGCCGACCTTCTGATCGGCAAGCCCTAGACTCATTGGTTAAGTTAGCTAGCTCCAAATGTTTTGCCTGGCTCAAAAGGGTCCTTGAACTTTTTTAACGCTTCTTGCTTGTCTGGATGCAGGGCAGAGGGATGGGTGAGAGTGCAGCCTACTGTACAAAGGCAAAACCCATAGCCATCAACGTTTCCCTTTTTTAAAGGGAAATTCCCTTATTCCGAATAGGATGCCTTGCAAGAAAAGGGAAACGTTGACAGCTATGGCAAAACCCACATTTGTTTACTCCACTCGCTTTTGCCTTTGGGCCCCAACTGTCACGAATGTGTGTGGCCATCGGGATCCCCATCCCCAGACTAGAATATTACTTTTCAGTTGCATCTTCATGCCAAGCTGGTTCACTTTTAGCTGGCGCCTTCAAGGCATCTCCAGGAATTCCATGGGGGCCTGATGATGAGCTTCATTTCTGTAAACAGCACCACAAAGCCGCATTCTCTTTCAACGCTGCTCATTAGGAAGGAGCCTCTCCTTCGGCTCTGTCCTCTAGCATTTAACTTCTTCCCTGCTTGCTGACAGCGCTCAGTCAGGGCTGGTGATTTAGAATAATCTGGAGGTGGAGGACCGGGCTACTCCTTCAGCTTTTCAACACTTGCCTGTGATGAAGAAGCTGCACACTGTAAGCTTCTCTCACCCCTGCAGAGGGAAAAATTGCTCCTCCCAAAATTCTGCCTTACAGTGGTTCTCAACCTGCGGGTCCCCAGATGTTGTTGGACTACAACTCCCATCATCCCTGAGCTCTGGGCTTACTAGCTAGGGGTGATGGGAGTTGTAGTTCAACAACTACAGTGATCCATGCGACGGTCACCTCCAGGCTTGACTACTGTAATTCGCTCTTTGCGGGGCTGCCCTTGAAGCTGACCCAGAAACTCCAGTGGGTGCAGAATGCAGCAACAAGGCTCCTCACGGGGTCTCTGCCATGGGAGCATATTCACCCAGTGCTTTTCCAGCTGCACTGGCTCCCAGTGGAGTACAGAGTCAGATTTAAGGTGCTGGTTTTGACCTTTAAAGCCCTTCACGGCCCAGGACCCTCGTACCTACGGGACCGCCTCTCCCGGTATGCCCCACAGAGAGCCTCAAGGTCCATAAGTAGCAACACCCTAGAGGTCCCAGGCCCTAAGGAAGTTAGATTAGCTTCAACCAGAGCCAGGGCCTTTTTAACACTGGCTCTGGCCTGGTGGAACGCTCTGCCTCATGAGACCAGGGCCCTGCAGGATCTGATTTCTTTCTGCAGGGCCTGTAAGACAGAGTTGTTCCACCTGGCCTTTGGCTTGGAGCCAATTTTATTCCCTCCCCTCTTTCTTTTTCCTTTCTCTTCCTGTGATGAGGCTGCATTTTAATATTTTAATGTTTCAATATTTTAATGTTGTATTTTAATCTTGTTTTTAAGTTGTATTCATTCAACTTGTTTTTATTATTGCTTGTTAGCCGCCCTGAGCCCAGCCTTGGCTGGGGAGAACGGGGTATAAATAAAAATTATTATTATTAGTTCAACAACATCTGGGGACCCACAGGTTGAGAAAGGCTGTATCGGGAGGGAGGGATGCTAGGAGGCACACTATGCCTTTGAACCATTACGTTAAAAGGTTCTGAGTGTTCTCCCAGGATTGAACAGAGGAAGCTGCCTTATATAGAGACCAATGGTCCATCTAGCTCAGTATTGTCTACACAGACAGACAAGGGTCCTCCAAACAGACAAAGGTCTCTCTCCCACCCCTACCTGAAGATGCCAAGGGTTGAACTTGGACCTTCTACACTCAAAGCAGAGCTCTATCACTCTTTTACAGCTCTTCTCCAATGAATTCGCACATGCCATTCCCCTATCCGCATATATGGTATGGTAGTGAATGCAAGCACCAGGTTCAGGGCCGATTCGTACATGCAGTCAGTCCATTATTTCACACTCACTCTTGAACACATTAAATTGTTGCTACTGACAGTGTGGCTACATGCGCAAGCAAGTTAATGCAAATGGCTCCTGCGGGCAGAAGGAAAGAAACCACCATCCTTCATGGGATCATGGTTTCTTCCATTCAAACAAACTACAACTGGTAAAAAGAAAACTCTGTTTCAGATCATGGTTTGTTTGAAGGGACACAAGCCACAATCACCAATGTATATATCAAGCGAAACAAAGGATTGAAGTTTTTGTGTAAAGGATTGATTGCTTTTGTGTAATGAATGTGGCTATTTGATTTCACCCACAGACCTTGGCAAATCACAATTCCAAAAGAGGACTTAATTTGTGGATAGCTAAAAAAGCGGGACTATTAGAGAAACACAAAAACACAAAATGCGCACATCTTCATGTTCCCATCAATCTCACACAGCACTGCCATGCTTCAAACATACTTCAGAAGTCCCTGCTTTCAATATGAAACCTTGATTTAAGAAGGTCCTTCAGGCAAGAGTTTGCTGGGAAATAATACTGTGCATTTCTGACAGTACAAGAACAAATTTCTGTAGCAGTGACATAAAGCATCGATTCAAGTGCAACAGACAGAGGGAACAATTAAACTGGAAACATGAAGTAATGCAGCATTCTAAGAAACAGGAAAGTCTGGCCTCTGCAATTAACCACAGGCAAATTTAATATTTTTTTTTAAAGATATTTATTGAGTTTTTCCACCTTTATACATTAAAAAATCAAAAACAAAAAACAAAAAAGTTAAAAACACATAAAGTTTACAATCCTTATTTTCAATAACATATTCCCCTGACTTCCCCACACCTCCCCTTCTTATATTCCAATTCAAATTGTTAATTCAACAAGTTCTTGTCCCCAATTTTTGACCTTTTTATATTTAATTCATTTAAAAAAAACCAATTTTAACTTATAAACATCAGTATTTAAACATCAGTACTCATTCTTAAAACTTTTTTCTAAAGTCGACCCAAATTCCCTTCCACGAATTCCCCAATTTTCATACTAATAACAAACAAAATAAAAAAAAGAGATTATTATTCTGCTCCCTTTGGATTCCCAAACCCCACCCCACCCTTTCCCGGTTTCAATCCCCAACAAATGTCCATCAGTCTTAGTCTACTATCAGCCTGGAGACCTCACGTCCGAGGCTCTTAATTCTCTCTCAATTCCTCTCTGCGGGTTTTTTTGGTAGTCCTTAGTATTAAACACCAGATCTCGGAGAAGCTCTGTCCTGATAGGGTCCATATTTCTTCCAGCCAGACCTCCATACTTAAAAGTGGAGCCTGAATCTTGTTTCTTACTCCTTTTAAGTCCAAATGTCCCAAAAGCTCCAACTTTCACCTTAATCAAATTTGTAATCCATAGGTCTTCAGATCTCCACATAAGGAGATCTCTCCATTCTTCAATCTTCAATTCAAAACAGATTTTCATCATCCAGTACTTATTTTCCTTTGGAGCCATCATGTCAGGCCTCTGGCTCTCCTTTGTCATCTGCAACATTACACCTCCTCCTTCCTTTTCCTCAGAAACAACATATATCTCTTTCTCCACACTCTCAAATCTTTCAAGTTTCTCTTCTTGTCCAGCTGCATGGACTTCATGAGTCAAGTCCTTATCAAATTCAATGGATTTGTTTACTGTTAAGTCCAGAGTTGCAACATTTGTAGCCAAAACATCAATTTGGCCTTGTAACTTTCCCAAGAGAAGAAACACTCTGTCCAATTTAGCTTGAAATTTTCCTCCTTCAGCCATTCTTGTAATGTCCCAAAACCCCTCTAGAGGGATTTTGGTTACTTTATCTTCCTTCCAGTTCAAATCCAAAAATCAAGTTAGTTTGTATCAGTTCTTCCTTGTTTTCAACAAAATATAACCAAATTGTAGCAAATATATCCAGCAGAGATAGCAGAAACAAAGTTCTCTTTTTCCTTCTTGACAGCTAATTTGACAGCTGTCAAACTCTTCTATATCTCCTCAACAGGCTCTCTCGCGGATCACTCCCGGGTCCGGGGGGGTGGCACTTCAGCTCTCAAAATTAGCTCTTATACTCCAGTGAAATTACTTATACTGCCAAATCGTGAAATTAATGTCTTTTACCCAATAAAGAAGAAGAAATTCTCTCAACCTTAGTTAGCTAGTCCTTGCTTTAGATTATTTATAAGACGGGGAGACGGACTTCCTGTTTGCACCTTCCCCGAACGTGCCTAATTAAAAAAAATTTTTTTTCTTTACAAATCCAATTTCCGTATTATTCACGGGTTGTTGCTTTTAGAGTCCAATTGTTCACAAGAAGAAGTCAGCGCTCTCCGACCATGGCATGCGGCTTCACTCTGCAGGAGAAGCAGTCGACTCTCAGCACCGCGCCGCTCACCCCGTCCCCCGTTCCGAAGCCTTTAAAAAGGCTCCTTCGCGGGTCGGGGGGGCGCAAATGGTGCCCGCCGAGTCACCAAGTTCAGAGGCTTCAGTGCCTGTGATTTCTGAGGGTCCCCGCGTCGCCGCAGCGGCAAGACCCGGATCCTGCGGAGCCGATTCCCTCCGGAGCTCGGAGGGAATCCGCCATTAGCCGATGGCGCTAACCCGGAACTAACCACAGGCAAATTTAAGACGAGCTTCATCATTTCTCTCACCTTTTTAGGACTGCCAGCCAATGGGAAGAAGAAATAAATCTCTTGCAGGGGAAAACAGACAGGTAAATTGGGCATTATTTCTCCCTGAGCAGCTAAAGCTTCTGGAGCTTTTCTACACTTCACCTTTTCTTGGGTGGGTTGGCTTTATATATTAGTTCTTACATTTAAAAAACCTCAGAGCTTGCCAGACCTATTCTTATTCTTTTTTCCCCCTTCAAATTAAATATCTGCAGGGTTGTGCTGATGTCCTACTGAGTTTAATGGCACTACTCCCAAAGGAAGCCATTCCAAATGCCCTCAAGCCTTGTTGGGCTTTAAATGGGGCAAACACACCTCTGCTGGACGTATTGGCTTGGGTGGGAGGCGGTGCCAGGCTGCAGCTGGCACAGTGACTGAACTGATGCCATTGCATGATGTGTGCCTTTCCACTGACTGTCATCGGGGATCTCACCAGGGGCACTTCATTGGGCAGGTGGGAGAGGGAGCTACGCACCAGGGAATGACACCAACAACAGCAGCCAGAGACATCGGCCAGCTGAGAAGCACCCCTCTCGGACCAACACAAAGTGGGTTTGGATTGCTCTGCCGGTGTTTAGGTTTGCAGCATTATTTCCTAGGCTCTTTTACAGTAGGCTCATCCCAGATTTCATCACCTATTACGACAATTCAAATAGGTACCCTTCTTCCCCTCTCTATTCCTAGACTGTGTGAGCATAGTTCACCAAGTTTCGGATGTTCAACATCCTCAATTCTCTCCTCACCCCCAAACCATTTCATTCGTACCTGGACCGTTCCTTCCACTGTAGTGTTTTAAGCAAGCAATTTCTCTCTCCTCATCCATTTGGACAATCTTTTGTGTAAAGCACACACACAGCAAGTTATTTCTCCCCACAAACAAAAGATAGGCCATCAGAACAGAGAGGCGAAGGGGAATACTATCAGGAAATATTCTTTTTTTTAATTGTACAATATTCAAAGTTTTTTTTCTTCCAAAAGACAGGAGGGAGAACGAAGAACAGCCATAACAGAGTCTCAGATAACAAAGGATACAGTATTTCACAGAACACAGCTATCGGACAAAAGATACATTAGTACTTGTTGCTCCCACATAAAGAAAGGCTTTAATTGGGGGGGGGGGGACTAGGTAAGTGTGTCAAATCAAGTCAAAGTAATTGCACATTTAAAATTACTGGGACCATTATTGTTACATTGCACAGCATTGTGTTTGTCCTTCTGCTCACCCCAAAACTGTTTTCTATACAAACACACAATCTAAGTTTTCAGGGAAGGGTTTGACGACTTTGGAGAACTCCCGTGTTTTGAATTATGCAAACAAACTTGTGTTTTCCCAACAAAATCTCTCCACGGATCTAGACAACACCTTAATGTCAAATTCTCCAAATTACCAAAATATAGAATAAAATTAAAATTATTCAGTCGCGGAGCAAATTCAGCATCCTTTGGCAAAATACTCACAGAAGAGTCTAAGTGCAGTTGCCAAGAGGTGGAAATTCTTATTCTGTGGTCTAAGCAGTTAATAACCGAAAAAGTAGCCAATCAAGTTGGAGAATTTACTCTGTAGGGTCAACTATCAATGCTGAAACAATGGGTGCCCCCCCTTGCTGCCGGTTATCCCAGGTTTCCAAGTGAGGAAAAGGGAACATATGCTCTAAGGCAATTTTTTGAGGGGAGGTGGAGTAGAGATGTAACAAATGCTTTCAAGTCGGGTAGTTTTCAAAACACAAGATGTGCATTTCCAGATACAGAAAACTTTTCCTCTGGGCACCGAGGTGAACTGACTCTGGTTTAATCCATACAAGTGCAGTTCCACTTTTCATGCAGTCCAATAAGGCAATGAGTAGTACAAGTTTACTGGTTCAGTGGGGCCATCTTCTTCCCAGAACGCATCAACTCAAGAGAGATAACTGTTCTCCATAAAGATTGTGCTACTCTTCAAACTTTATGTTAGGATGCAGGCGAAATTGCTGCCTTCATGTTTTTCCTCCGTGCACCTTGACCCTAAAATGATCAACTGAATCTTTTTTTCCTGAGTTTTCATTCTAATGAAGTAACTCAAATCTTGCACACAACTGCAGAACATAGCATTGACCTAAGTCCTAGTGTGATCATCAGCAAACACAACATTTCACCTCAGAATATTATACTGCTCCTCCTCATATGCATCTCCCTAACACAAAACACTTGAAAGACTTGATTCTTTAGCAATTTACACACTTATAAAACAGTATACAATTAACACTGGCCTTATGAAAGTTTTTCATGGCAAACACCAAATAGCTCTCCCCCCCGCTTTAGTACAACATTTCCAGAAAATACTCCTAGAGATACTATATATTGAGGGAAGAGATATTGCTACCTGATCGGAGGGAAAATGAGCAGTTCAGATCTATTAGCCTGAATGAACTAACCTTTGCCGTGGATCTTACACAGGCTTTTAGGCAATGATTTTATCCCATTAATGCTAGCGATCGCACCGGCCCGATTTCACAAAGCTACATTTACTCCAAAAATTTAAACTCAACAGTGCCAATGAAGCAAATGAACAGAGAGGTGACTTGAAATGATGCTCAGGTTACGAAGGATCATTCCCTTCTCCTTATACTGCTGTAGCGCAACGTGACAAATCGGTTTCATTCTCAAAGTTTGCGGGCATCTTTAGTCTCACAACTTTCCGCTGCTATTCATCCCATCCATTTTTAAGTGCAGGAGCTCTTATCTATGCGCCCCCACCCCACCCCACAACAAAATTTGTTATTGCTGAAATGTTTTCAAAAGCATGCTCAGCACTGGCTGAAGAAAGTAAGATCAAAGTGACACACACTTCTCCATTATTATGACTTTTTAAGGGGGGGAATGCAGGAAGCGCCATCATCTGGGGAGCGGAAAGAACACAACAACTAGTTCACTCAAAGTGTGCAGGTTGTTGAGTTCACACAGCCTCTATTTACATGTAAGGCATACGACAAGACACATCAACTTGCTTTTAGTGTTACAGGAAAAAAAGTCATGATTTTGGCCAGATACAAAAATTCTCAAGACAACTTGACGTAATTCTCAGTCTGAACAACTTTGAAAGAATAAACATAATTCATAGAAAATTCTCCACCCAAAAAATCTTATCCATTTTCTCACCCTTATTGCAATGCTGCTTTGAGGTGAAGAGGTGCTTTCTTCTTTCCGTCAAAAGGTATATATTCTTATGTTTGTGAGGCAGCCTTCACAGCGGCTGTTCAGAAGATAAAACTAGCCTACAGGGATGGTTTACAAGGACGGAGAATAAGTTACAACTATTTGCACACTCTGTTGTCACTACACTCATTTTAACCCTTTGCCACTGTACAGTATTATTTCAGCAGAGAAAAAGCACACATTGAAGACTACAAGTAAATCGAATGAGGAGTGGTCTCTTTAGGCAAGGAGTTGTGGTTGGTTTTTTTGCACTTAAAGCCTTTTCTGCGTTCATTCCATAGGCGGTGAACTTGTAGTTGGGGAGGCTCCGCTGTTCCTGGTAAGCATTACAGAAAAATTCTGCTCCACTCTCTCTCACACACAGACACACAAAAAGGCTGTCCATCTTGGGAAAAGCAGAGTTCACAGAGTCAAGCAGCCGGCATTTTGGTGGCAAGAATCACAGAAGGGAGTGTTATCCATTTGGTGCTTCGGGTACATTAACTCGGCAGGCCCAGGTCAGCGGGAAGCGAAGCCGGTCGCAAGGCCACAGCCCACTACTGGTGTCATGTCCCATATCTGAAGGAGGAGATGCAGAAGCAAAGTAAGACTCTGAGTGACATATGGCAGCAGACCCAACATGTTCAAACTCAAGATCCACCTGCAGTTCAAACATGTATTGACAGTTTTTCCGGGTCATGTTGCCAGCATGACTAAGCCGCTTCTGGTGCAACAGAACACCGAAAACTTCATAGCTGTCAAGTTTCCCTTTTTTAAAGGGAAATTCCCTTATTCCAAATAGGATTCCTCACAAGAAAAGGGAAAAGTTGACAGCTATGTTTACCTCCCCGCCAGAGTAGTACCTATTTATCTATCTGCACTTTTTCTGGCGTGCTTTCAAACTGCTAGGTTGGCAGGAGCTGGGACTGAGCAACGGGAGGTCACCCCATGACAGGGATTCGAAACGCCGACCTTCTGATCGGCAAGCCCAAGAGGTTCAGTGGTTTAAGTCTCTCCAACGGTTTGACTTCACCCCCGAAAGCTCGCTCCTCCATTGTCTCCCGAGACAGATGGATGCCAACAACATGATTGGTGGCAGGGCTGCTGTTGAGACCCTTCGTAAGACAGGTGGCAACCCAGCAGTTTCAGACCAGTGATTTATCCCACCTTTCTGTCAGATAAAGGTGACCAAAATGGGGGGGGGGGGAATTCAGCAGGCAACACATGAATAGAATGTAAGAACAATGACACTATTTTGCATAAGCTGGTTGGTTATTTAACTCTACAGTCGTACTTTGGTAGCCGAACACCGTAGTTGTCGAACAAATCGGCTCCCGAACGTCACAAACCTAGAAGTGACTGTTCCCGTTTGTGAACGTTTTTTGGAAGCTGAACGTCTGAAGCGGCTTCCGATTGGCTGTGGGACGCTCCTGCAGCCAGTAGGAAGCCACGCCTTGTTTTTCAAACCGTTTCGGGAGTTGAATGGACTCCCGGAATGGATTAAATTCGAGAACCAAAGTATGACTGTAGAATTTTATACCACAGATGAATTCTATGTTGCGTATTACAAGCTTTTTCCTTGACACTTGTACTATGCAATGCATGAGATGTAAAGGGAAACGAGGGGCAGAAGGGGCTTGTCAACATTGGGTGGTAGCCCATTTAGGAGAAGGAAAACTCTGATTCGATACCTCTGCTACCTTGCAGTTACACTCATTTGTGAGAAAGGCTTCAGGAGTAAAGCCCAAGGAAAAAATCAGGACCCGCTGCCTTGTGGGACATCTTCAGGAGAAAAAAAGGCTAAGGAATAAACCCTCACAAATCTGGACTAGAGACCCTAAGATGGTTGGATGGTGCCTTGTACACTTCCTTCTGGCAACTCCTGCAGCCAAGCTGCTGCCAAATGCAATGGTTTCCTTTCCTTTGCAGAACACCAGCAAGGCCAAGAGGGGAGTCCTGTCGTCTGGGCAGTCCAGGATCTCCAGACACACTGCCCAGGCTTGCACCCTGGGGAGTTCACTTCAGTGCTGCAAGCACAGCATTACTTGACACACCAAATATTCCACACTGAATTCAGGTTATCAAGTAATAAGGATGGAACAGAAAAGGTTGTTTTGATTCTAATCTTTCCAAAGCTAAAGTAGGCTAAATTGGGAACTTACGGGGTATTTTATCCTTCAAGGGCATAGATCTTCCTTCTGTGGGCATAACTTTTTTTATATAAAAAGGGGGGGGGGAGGAATGCTTCGTAATCATTAATTCTTAAAACACTGGAGTATTTCCAACACTTTGGGGGAAAATTGGGAAGTAAACAATAAACGTCTGGAGATACAACAGTCCACTTGTTCAGAAAACTAAAACAATTTGGCTTGTGAGATTATTAAGCAAATTCTTATAAAGATTAATCGAAACAGAGGACAAGTTGGCCAGTGTCTGGTGGTTGGCGACAGCTAAGGACCGCAAAGGTAGTATGGTGACAGGATGCTAGCTACTTCCATCATGCCCTGCTTATGAACTTATCAAAGGTTTTCAAGTTGGAAGTCAATGGAGACAGTGTTCGTTATTTAGCCATGTGCAACAAGCCAATACTTATGTGCTTAAAACACAGAGAAATGTTACATGATCCCCACTGATTAAACACAGTCACTCCCATTTTAATTTACTGCAGATTCCTAGCTAGAAATATTACTAATATTACTGCTTCCGTTTCAGTTCCAGCAGACGATATCTGACACTGACTATTCAGAGTTGACCCATTTAACTCCACTGTTCAGAGTTGACCCATTTAACTCCACTGACTTCAAAGGGTCTACTCTGAGTAGGACTAATGTTGGATCCCACCCAGTGATTTGATACAGAAGCATCTGCACAGAGCTAAAGGGGAAGGATGGCACGTTCTCCACTTCAATGGTTCAAAAATGGTTCAAAGGCAGCCAGGGCAATAACAACCTCAGATCAAAGGTGTGGAGCTAAAGGAGGTACAGTTGTACCTTGGAAGTCGAACGGAATCTGTTCCATTCGACTTCCAAAACATTCGGAAACCAAAGCATGGCTTCTGATTGGCTGCAGGAAGCTCATGCAGCCAATCGGAAGCCCTAGAAACCCCGTCGGACATCCGGCTTCCAAAAGAACGTTCGAAACAGCTGGAACAGTCACTTCCAGGTTTCGGTCATTCAGGAGCCAATTTGTTCAGGAGCCAAGGCGTTTGAGATCCAAGATACAACTGTATTTCCTGAAAAGCAACTAGATAACTTTGTCCTACCCATCAAAGGCAGAATGGCTCAACAGTTTTAGTAGACCAAAACAGATAATCCTGTATCTCTGCAGAACAACACTATTAAGTCTATCCAAAACATTTGGTTGACCTCAAGGTTCTGCTGTTTATTTGGGGTTTTCCCTTTGAATATTTTCATATCTACTACCTTTTGGAAACTGTGTAAGCTACTTGCAGGTCTTGGCCAAGACAGATGGGGAGGGGGGAGAGAATCATACCTTCACTACACGATCGCTTCCACATGTCACCATTAGTCCCCTTGAGATGTCCATGGACATATGGGAAATGTTATGTTTTCCTTCGTGAAAAGTAGCCAGAGACGTGCGGCTTGAAGAGGGGAGAAAAATGAGTTTAAATAAGGGCCACTTGCTAGACGTTTCTCAAACCAGGCACAGGAAATTGCTTCAAGACAGAAAGACACTTCAGGGAAATGAGATTTCTGAAAAGTTAATGTGTCATGTTCAGGATCAGCCTCAGCATATGAATGACATTTGGAGAACTGGCCAGTTCATTAAGGTCCTATTAAGCTCTAAATATTCAAGAGTGAAACCTTCAGACCTTTGGCTCCACTGCTGATCTGTGAAAGCCTCTGTACAATGAGAAGATCAGAAATTGTAACCCACACGTTTCTTCCTTTTTTATTATTTTTTAATGACTGGTTTCAGTCTCTTTACTGTTTGGCATGGACTGGTGCAAATGCTGTAGCACATCCGTCCTCAACCTGTAGCCCTCCAAATATTTTGGACAACTCAACAGGTAGGGGAGGGCAACTGTGGCGCCATGAGCTCAGTGAGGTCAAAAAAGGTTATTTGGTTGGCCTGATATCTTACAGAGGATACTTCCAGAACATCAGTAAGTGGTGGTCGATAGGAATTTGCATGAACTGATGGGGTATCAGCTCTCATTTGCTTTGTGATCCTTTGGGGTGAGAGAATGAGTTCCAATGTATAACTAGACTCCAATAAATCAACACAGCAGGATAATTATAGCAACAGGCCTTTCCTGCTCTAGCAAGTGACGCAGGTTGTCAGGGAACTGCCATCGGAGCCAGAGGCGGAGGCAAGGCTCCCAAGTGATGCTGGAGAAGGGCCCAGCAGGGAGAGAGGGAGCTCATCGGCTGGGGAAGGAAATCAGCGTAACACCAGGGATAAAGGGGGGCAGATGGGGGAATCGGCGAGGGGGCTCCAGGACTCCTCGCCGGAGACCAGTGGGGAGAGCATGGGTCCTCCGCTACCCACACCCACCCTGCGCAGAAGACTTCCGCGCAGGGAGAGGAGGCGGAGACTTGGCGTCAAAGAACTTTTGTGCTGGAAGAGGTTCAAGAAACGCCCACTGACGGATTCTGCTAGTGACTGAAACAGCCCCGAAGTGAAGGGCTGTCCAGACAGAAAAGGTTTAACCAGGCAACCTAGCCAGGAGTGGTGGCAACTTACGCACGAGCAACCCCTATAAACATTACACAGGTGATAATAAGATAAATGACTCACTCAGGGATGTTTTTAAGTTTTACTATGATTAACAGCTCATATTCAAGAGGGGTGGGGAGACAGGAAGATGACCCTCTTGCCAATGCTAACAAACAGGAGCAAGTAGGGATTTCTGTTTACAAAACAAGGCTGGGATGGTGGAGGTTGGGGAGGAAAGCGTCTTCAGTTCCAGCATTTGAAACTGCTAGCTGACGCTGGAAAGAACTAAATGCAGAAAAAAGGAAAGCAGGGAGGAAGAATCAGGTAGGTGCTGGACTCTCTTGCTCTTTATTTTGATGAGGTTGCTACTTCAGGATAAAGGATAAAACAGCCTTGTAAGGTTCACTGAATTTCTAATTAAAAGCTGAAAGCTGCACTTTAGCTAGCCATAAAGGATTTGTTTGCTAACCTGCAATGTTTGTGGAATATTTGGAGGCAAACTACAACTACTACAATGAAAGATCATTGGTGTTAGAAGTCATATGTACATTTAAAATATCTAACATAGGTTTGATAATGAATAAATTATGGAATATAGCTAAAAAGGTAAAGGACCCCTGGACGGTGAAGTCCAGTCAAAGGCGACTATGGGGTGCAGCACTCCTCTCACTTTCAGGCTGAGGAAGCCAGTGTTTGTCCACAGACAGCATTCTGGGTCATGTGGCCAGCAGGACTAAACTGCTTCTGGCACAACGGAACGCCATGACAGAAACCAGAGTGCATGGAAATGCCATTTACCTTCCAGTCGCAGTGGTACCTATTTACATATCTACTTTCACTGGCGTGCTTTCGAACTGCTAGGTTGGCAGGAGCTGGAAGAGAGCAACAGGAGCTCACCCTGTCGTGGGAATTCAAACCACCAACCTTCTGATCGGCAAGCCCAAGAAGCTCAGTGGTTTAGACCACAGCGCCACCCACTATACTGAAGCTCTCGCTCTGTATTTTTTTAAGCCTCAGCTGACAGCTAGGAAAGCAAAGCAATGAATATTTGAGTAGAGCTTTACATAATCTGGCTCATAATTAGTGTATACTATCTTTTTCCCCCTTTCCCTTTTGGGATTTTCTTTGGTTTGGTTTGTGTTGTATACAATGTCCTTCGGTTAATTAAAAAAAATCACTGAAAACAAAGGAGTCTTTCCTAAGCGTACTCACTCTTCGTCTTTGATTGAATCAAAACAGGCGTCACAGACCCGAACCTGGAATTCAAAGCCCATCACTGGATAGCTGGAGCGTTTTGTGCTGCATTTTCCACACACTGCCTTGCCACATTTCCTACAGTGATGCTGGGTGAGAGAATTGAAAAGCAGGAACAAGAAAGATGGAAAATTATCAAACCAAGCAAAATAAAAAAGCCAAATTACCACAGCGCTTCCAATTATTAGCTGCAACCAACTGTGGTTTTGGGGAGGGGAGATTCACCACAGACTCCCTCTCTAGTTCTAGCCTCTCTACCCTCCAAACAGTGAGCAACTCAAGAAAAAAAACCCTCAGATTAAGAGCTTGATAGGCAAGTTGATATGGAAGAAAATGGTCCTTAAAACACTGGTCCAGACTATTTAGGACTTTGTAAGTCAAACACTGCATCCGTTCTCGTTTCAATTAGATCGAAGGGAGATGGGGCACTCCTAGTGCTGAAATTAGGCCCGATCCAAGTACGGCACTAAACATTAATCCTTCCTGCCAAGGCCATACATGGCCAGCACCAAAATACTTTGCAGGCGGGAGGACAGACTCACCTGCCTCAGCCCCAGAGTCTTTGTGTCCCACATCTGCTTTATGTTCCAGAAGAAAGGCTGCTCGCATTTCTGACAGGAATCGCTTTCCAACCACTGAGGGGCCTGGGAGCAGAAGAGGCAATGGAAAACGTTTAAACATGTTGTTGCAAAAGGGGAGAAACCCGCTTCCCCCAAATCCCATAAATGTCGCTGGAATTAAGGATGTGTATTTATTAACCTTTGTTTATTTATTGCTTTGCGCTAGCAACAAAGCTAGAAATGCGATTAAGGTCTTCAACTGAGAGGAGCTGTGAAAAGTCCCCAAAACGCAAGCCTGCCTCATAAAAACCGCCACCCTCCAGATGTGATTAGTCCAATTTAGTGTCAAGCTGCGTCCATGAGGAATTAATGAAATGGGGCCTTGTCTCCCAGATCTTTATGTGCCTCCCCCACTTTGCCCTTAGCTGTGGCATTTTCCGTTTCCACCACGCTAATGAGGAAGCCTCCCTTTGCCACATCTGAATTATTAGCCTGCTGCAGGCTTCGAAGCTCCCCAGTTTTCAGTGTCTGGATGATTAAGAAGAGATACCACATAATTGGAAAAACTGAAGCATTCCACAGTCAAATAATCATGCCTTCCGTTTTTCACTCATAACCTGACGTTAAACATGTCCTGTCCTCATTTCTGAGCACTATAGATGCCACTTAAAGCAATTAACTGAGCTGTTGCCTGGACCTCTCTTCTGTATATGAATCAGATTCTATTCCTGTCCTCACTCCATATTGGGGCGGCTCAGAAACCCATGGAAGGACCAGATTTCCCCCCACCTGCTTCCCTATAGGCAGACACCGGAGGTCTAGCTAATTGCAAGTGTTCCATACACTAATAGAAGCAGAGCAATTCAAGTTGCACTTATTGCCTACAAGCCACTTTGGCACACCCTGTGGGCTTGTCACTACTTGACCTCGAGTTTAAGGTTTTATCCTTTGTAGCTGCTGAAAAAACCTTGAAAATGTGACAACAACAAAGCTCACCCCTTCCCCTATTCGTTTGCTTTGTTGAAGAACTATCCAAAAACAAGCAGTCTGGTCATTCCTTAAGTATCAAAATCCCTTTAACCAAGATTCCTCAGTAGGTGACTGAGGCCTGTAAGAATGACTATAAATAAATGCAACATGCCCACAAGTAGAATCTGCTTATGGCTGGATTCAGCTAACACACTATGATACTGGAGGCCAGTATATACTCGTGCTAGAGCAAGAGAGCTTCTCCTCCCCCTAATCTGCTCCAGAGGGTTGGGAAAAACCCCACACCAGTGTGCAGAAGAAGAGGGGAGTTTGGTTCCATCTGGCAGGCAGAAATGCTTGTGCCCATCGAACGATCATATTACTGTGATGTTGAACGCGGCAGCTAGACTGGTGACTGGGAGTGGCAGCTGAGACCATATAACACCGGACCTGGAAGACCTACATTGGCTCCCAGTACGTTTCTGAGCACAATTCAAAGTGTTGGTGCTGACCATTAAAGCCCTAAACAGCCTTGGCCCAGTATACCTAAAGGAGCGTCTCCACCCCCATCATTCAGCCCGGACACTAAGGTCCAGTTCTGAGGGCCTTCTGGCAGTTCCCTCACTGTGAGAAGGGAGTATTTAACTATCTGACTTTTAGAAGACATCTGAAGGCAGCCCTGTTTGGGGAAGTTTTTAATGTTTGATGTATTATCATGTTTTTAATATTCTGTTGGGAACCGCCCAGAGTGGCCGGGGAAACCCAGCCAGATGGGTGGGGTATGTATGTATGTATGTATGTATGTATAAATAAATATTATAATAATAATTTTCCGTAGCTAACTGCCTATAAGTGGGAGGCCTGTGAAGAGAACGCAGAAATCTGAGCAGAACTAGAGCATCATGGCTATGGGACCTTAGCTTCTTATGTGCACTCAAGGGAAATGAGATAAAGCCTTTGGGCCTGGTGGCAATTCCTACCTCTTCTCGGCTAATATCCATATTCCAGACTGTGATCCCTCCATCAGCTGAACAAGAAACCAGTTGTCGTGTGAGCTGGAGGTAGCAAAGGGCCTGAACTTTGTCACTGTACAGCAAATAAACAAAAAGCATTCTCCATTTCAGTATTTAAAACTGATACAGAACCTTAGCCATGTTTCTGCAGGCTGCAGTTGAAACGATTTCCGTCTCTTGAAATTTTGTTTCCATCTTAGGCTTCTTAAAGATTCATGCTGACAGGAAGCTTTCTCTGATGCCACACGAGTCACATTGCCTTAAGTTTTGTTGTTTTTGAAAGAAAGGGTGTGCACAATGCTACTAATGGAAGTTACCCCCATTATCACCACAGACGTTCTCATGCTCTCCTTCCTGTTTATATTACTGCTTCATTTGTAAACAAAGGGACAGCTGATTTGACCAGAGAAGTAAATTTTTACCCATTTTGTTAATTTCATTTATTAATTTCAAACACCAGATACTGCCCCCCAACCCTGCAAAATTTTGGTACAACAGTTTTGTATGTAGTCACAGAACTACAATTCCCAGAGTTCCCTGGGAAGGAGGACTGATTGATTAAACCACTCTGGGAACTATAGCTCTGTGAGGGGAGTAGGGGGTCTGCTAACAGTGCTTAGCATGCTGAACAAACTACAGCTCCCAGGATTCTTTGGGGGAAAGCCAGGACTGTTTAAAGTGGTCTCATGCTGCTTTAAAGGCATAGCACAGATGGTGCTCAAAGAAAGTACAATGTAGTATTCCTCATCCCTATGTTAACACAACCAAGGACTGAACCAGCAGCAGTAAGAGCTGGGAAAATAAAATGTTAGCATACTGATGGCCTTGAAGCAGAAGCGTCCGACCTCTCCTTCCTCCAATATCCCACATGATTATGCTGTTATCAGATGCTCCAGAGAAGAGTAGCCGCTGAATCGGATCCCACCACAGAGAGGCAATGCTTCCTAGGTTAGGGAGGAGAAGGAATAAGTGCATTAGCTTGAGAACCTTCAGACTTCTGGTAAATGGGAGTGGCAGGCTTGGAATAGAATACTGCACTTCCAAAGGGTAGGTATAAATCTTCCCTTTTACAAAGGGATACATTTGCCTAGTTTAGACAATCATTCCTGGCTTCATAAACCATGTAATAAATCACAAAGCAGCAGACTTGAACAGCACAGCAGACAAGCACACCTAAACTCAGGTTTAAAAGTTCAGCACAAGCCAGCCATGTGAGAAAGTCTTCATGACAAGCAATGAAGACGATGAGAGACTATAGAAATATTTCACGGGACCCCAAAATGTTTTCCAGAAATCACGTCCTCTGCAAGTCCACGCTTGGGTTACCAAATTATGCCTTCAAACAAAGTAGAGTTTTTCAAGTTTGTTTCATACAAACAACCTCTGAAATTGACTCTCAGTAGCCAGCATCTTTATCAGGCCTGTTTATCTGAGCCAGCTGTGATTAGAGTTTGCCCCGCTGTCCTTGTTTGTATAGCAGAGCCCCAGTATTGACCATTTCCACATAATTCTTATTGTCTGGAATTCACAGTCTACTATAAAGGTACATAGAAACGGGCAATTTTCACTGGAGCACAGCTGAATAAGTTAATCAGTGTTGGTCCTCATTTTTCTCAGTGTGTGTAGCTGTGCAACTAATTATCTGCTCTGGCAGGGCCATACATCACTGTTGGCACACAATAAGAGATAACCAACCACACACACAGACCTCTGCTTCAGATAATGGTCTGAAGGCACATGTGGTGGCTTAGGGTTGACGCTAAGATGTTTGGCAGTGTCTGGATGTAGATGCGAACTATAAATAAGCCACTCTGAACCCTGTAGTGCCAAAGCAGGGTGCAGGAATAAACCTTTGGGGAGGGTTGTCTCAACTTTTGAAACTAGGAACCAAAGTCCGAATTTGCATTCCAACCTGTCGGTTCCCACCCACTACCTTCACCCGCAGCAACAGGCTGAGGAGATGGATAGCAGCTTACCAGGGTGGGGAGAGATACTTGTCACAGTGAGCCATGAGTCACTGCACATGGCCATGACAAGACTGGCCGGAGGGGGGGGTTTAATGAGAGGGACTAGGCTGGGTGGGGGAAACAATGTTCTTGAGGGTCTCTATGATAGACAGTTCAAGTCCTCAATGAGTCCTCATGTGTCAGTCAGATCTGAAGGCATACAAGGTTGCTGAAGCTGAGCAGGCCTGAGTCCGGTGAGAGCATGGATGGGAGGCCACCTGAGAACCATGTGTGCACCACCGTGGATTCCGCAACGGAAGAAGGCAGGAAAACTAACAAAAGAAGCAATAATCCCCAGTTCCCATTCTCACTTAATGCAAATGTGTGTCGGTCACACAGCAGGGACAGTACATTATATCTATTGCTTTCTATGAGCTGCCAGAGGGTCAACCCTTGAAAGCCTGCCATCTGGTGCCTAAAACTCATTACTACACCCTAAGTTTTTTTATTATTATTATTATTAAATATTTTCTTGATTTACAAAAGTGTGTGCAATGTCTCTCTCTCATTCCCCCCTCCCCATGTAACATTTTTACAAATCAGTTTCATTTGTTGAGACATTAGGAAAGAAGTTTTGAAGGTAAAGAGAAGTTGGTTTGAGTCTGCTTACAAATGTGACAGGTCATCCTCTCCGACACCCCTCTTGGCCATAAACTCAATACCGCCTAATGCCCAGTCATTTGAGAAAGCAGCACAATTGCTGGCAACCACATTCCTGTTCAGAACACTTCATAGGTTAGCAGGGAGGGCACTTAGTGCCACTCACCCTAAGAATTCAGGGAAGGTCTAGTTACATATATTTATAATTAATTTCATTTCAGGAGGAAAATCAATTAGAAAAAGATATACATACATACATACATATATATTTACCTTCATGACCCTTGAGAGTTGTGATAACTGAGCACGTGCTCTGTTCAAGTTTCAGGAGCGTGATCTGCCCAGAATAGTCTCCGACAAAGGCATGCTGGGTTTCAAAGTCGTATCTTAGCACAGCCGAGTCAAGGAGTAGCTTTCATGCATCAACTGCTCAAGCAGCACAGAGGCAGAGCGTAAAATGATGGTTGTAAAAAGGAGTCTAATTTGTCCCAAAGTGCTATAAAAACCAAAGTTGAAGGTGTGCCTAAACTAGAAGAAGAGGAGTTTGGATTTGATATCCCGCTTTATCATTATCCTAAGGAGTCTCAAAGCAGCTAACAATCTTCTTTCCCTTCCTCCCCCACAACAAACACTCTGTGAGGTGAGTGAGGCTGAGAGACTTCAGAGAAGTGTGACTAGCCCAAGGTCACCCAGCAGCTGCATGTGGAGGAGCGGGGAATCGAACCCGGTTCACCAGATTACGAGTCTACCGCTCTTAACCACTACACCACACTGGCTCTCACTAAACTAGAAGATATCTTACTAGATGCTGCTTTTAGTTCAAGCAAACGAGGCTCTTGACCTCCGCAACCATTTTAAAAGCCATGTCGCTGTCACCCGAGGTTCTAAAACTTAAGAGGGGTAATTAGTCTGATCATTCTGGGGTATGAGTTAAACAAGGGAAACGCTCTACTGCCAAGATGCAGCTGGACTAAAAGGTAAAGGTAAAGGTACCCCTGCCTGTACGGGCCAGTCTTGACAGACTCTAGGGTTGTGCGCTCATCTCACTCTAGAGGCCGGGAGCCAGCGCTGTCCGCAGACACTTACGGGTCACGTGGCCAGCGTGACAAAGCTGCTCTGGCAAGCCAGCACAGCACACACGGAAACGCCGTTTACCTTCCTGCTAGTAAGCGGTCCCTATTTATCTACTTGCACCCGGGGGTGCTTTTGAACTGCTAGGTTGGCAGGCGCTGGGACCGAGCAGCGGGAGCGCACCCCGCCGCGGGGATTCGAACCGCCGACCATGCAATGGGCAGCTGGACTAGCTGGGTAAGAAAAACAAGCATGACACCATGAAGGTGTGAGGAGTGCTAGATCCGTCTCCCAGGTGACGGAACAGCAGGACGGTGTCAGTAAAAAGACTTAAGGGACTTCGTGATGCGAGCAAGTTGGTGGAGGAGAGAGCAGGTGTGACCACAACAGGCATAATAAGAGTCTAACCAGCACGAGGCTGAGGAGGAATCACTTACAGTTCTCTCCTGTGGAAAGGGAGAAGGGAGACCTTGCCACCTGGGGGGCTCTGAGCGGTGCCTGAACCCATCATGTTTATTCCAAGATACAAGCAAGGATGTGCTGGACTGCTTAGAGCAGGAGTGGGTAAACTTGTCACCTGTAGGGTCACAATTCCTTCTGGCCACCTGCCCATGGCAGGCAAGGCCAGAGGGAAAAGCAGGCAGACAAACAATTAGACCTTTATGCAGCAGGCTAGTGCAACTTCCTGCAATGCAGGAATCTCAGGTCCCTCCTCCCAGACTTAAGAGCTTTATCGCAATCTTAAAGCAAGTCTGATTCCAAAACTGTCATGCCTGGGCCTTTTTCCCCCCCAGCTGGAGCTCAGCTCCGGCACCTCTCAGGTAGGAATTATTGCCATTCTAAGAGAAGAAGGGAGAAGTTCAAAGTGAGCTCTGGCACTACCCGCACCCCTAGAAAAATAGCACTGGCTATGCCTGGTCTAAATTTAATGGGAGTGGAGACATTTCTCCTCTTCCCTTCTGGCTCCCATCTCTCTTTCTACGTATAAAATTACTGTAAGGTCTACAAGCACGGAAATCCAAGCTGCGGCACGGGGGTCACTCCTGAGCAGGAACAGAAGAGCTGCGCTTCACTGCTGCCTCCTTCTAAATTGGGCAGATCCGAAACAAAACCAAAGCCAGCATGCTGCACTGTGTGCTACTTCACACTTTGAAGACTTGGCTCGCAAACCACATGTCGAAAAGGGGGGAGCGGTTGCCACAAATGAAGACTGGCAATGTATGCACTGAACCAGCCTGTTAGCCAGCCTCATTACCAGCATTATTCCATTACTTGTGTAATATTGTCAGTGTTTGCTTTTATGGAGTAGACAATACTCTTGACTGCCCATGCTGCAACGTTTCATGTTTGCTTAACTGTCTCTAACTGGCTCATTAGCTGCTATATTTCAGAAGCTCTTGACAAGGGTAGTGAAATAATAATCTGTCCTGCTATTAATGACTCCAGCAAACAGTGTGTGACAATAAGGAGAAGAAAAACCCTGCTGAGGAAAAGGAAGTCTTTACTTTCTCTTTCCCCCAAAAGATAAAGATGATGCTTTCTGGGGAAACCATGCTAGATTCTCAGTAAAGTTCAGAGTCAGAATGATTTACTGGACAGAGTGAACCTATATGACCTGGGCTAAAATCACAGCTCTCTCATAGACTAACTCAACACCTAAAGGAAACTCCCAGGGGAGTAGCTGCCTTAGTCTCTCACAGTAAACAGAACTAAGAGTCTTGTAGCACCTTGAAGGCTAACATATCATGTCATCCAGTTTTCGTGGAGTAGGCAGCTGACATTCAATGAAGTGAACTGTATTATTATTAAACTTATATCCCATTCTTCTTCCCAAAAGAGCCCAGGGCAGCAAACAACAAGCGATAAAACAATAAAAAGCACATTTAAAACAACTGTGATACAGATGCAGCCTAGGGAAGAATGCAGCCCAGGAAATCTTATGCCATAAAAAAACTGATATAAAAGCCAATCATTTTAAAAAATATGTAGTCTTTAAAGTGCTACAAGGTTCTTTGTCACTTTCACCTAAAAGCAAATCACACTCCTCTTGTCTTTTACAGGTGGGAGAGATGGAATAGTGACTAAGAGCATCACAGAGGTAGTGCAAGGGTTAGGGATGACAAGCTATTATTTAGGCCTAAATTGGGTTATAAGGCACAGAAAAACATTTCACAGTGTTCGTAGAATGTGAGGGAGTTAGGGCCCTGGCTACAGCTTCCAATGGCCAGCAGGGAAAAGAAGGAAAGGGTTAGAGAGGGCTGCCAATTTTTGGATTAGCAATGATCGCGGCACATCTTTGATGTCCTTCCCAACGTGCTATGCCTAGATGAATACATAGTTCTAAAATATACTAAATAGCAGAAATGTGTGCTATAATGCTCTGTTCCACGAGAAAGGGTCATGAGTCTTCAGCAATAGGCTGGAGGGGTGAGAAAGGTGACTGGGAAGAATGATTGACAGATATTCCCTACTTGTCCACCCACCTAATACAATAAACTGGTGTGAAATAATTTTTAAAACCTCCCAGCCAATGACTAAGTGTGCACACCCTGCTTTTTCATTCTATGGTCTGTGAGCATCAACACTGAAGTGACCTTTTGGATATAAAGAGAACACCTTACGGATCACAGATTGTCACTCCTAACACTGAATGAAGACAGCACCTAGCACTGCCAGCAGCTTGTAGCCTCCTTCAGGCATTACATATGAAAGCAAAGTGGTTCTGCAATCCTATACTCACGGAGGCTCCCTGCACATTTTTAGACTCCTAGAAAACAAGGGTTCTAAAATGCACAGTGAACCTCCATGAACTCAGGAATGCATTCGCCCTGCAACTTACAGACGACGATCAGAGCAGGGGTAGCATATTGTATTTTTAACATTTTGTTGGGAGTCACCCAGAGTGGCTGGGGAAGCCGAGCCAGATGGGTGGGGTATAAATATATTATTTATTATTATTATTATTATTATTATTATTATTATTATTATTAATTATATTATTATTATTATTATTATTATTAAATGCTGGTCCTCAAGCACCCCCAACCATCATGAGTTTATTTAACTTGCAGAATACTTGAAGAGGACTTCTGAAGCACATGTAGCGCCTAGCCTGAGACTGCTGAATTGCCAAACAAATATTACACATGGCAACAGTGGCTAGTACTTCCTCAACCTGTTAGCTACAGTAGACTCTTTAAAAGCTCTTACACTAATGAAATCTAACAGCAGAAAGAGTCACTTAAAACACTCTTTCGGCAGAGGCTATTCAAAATGAATATAAAATTGTGCAGTAGAGCGACTGAGCTTTGAGCACACTTTAAATAAACCTTCAGAGACTCCCACATCTGCTATGATACTGCTACTTTGAAAGATACTGTAGGCAAGAAGCCCAGGAGGTGAAATAATGTCGTCCCAGCATGTTTCCACTTCTGGTACACATCCAGCTGACACATTTATCGTGGCCGGTGCTGATAACCCACTCGGCTTCCAAGCAGAAGATGACCGCAGATACTCTGTTCTGATGAGCTGCAGAGACACAAACGAAGAGAATATTTTTGCAGGCAGCAATTGGCAGGATGCGTTGCTCTACAGGTGACTCGTTCAATCCATACATTTAAGACTTGTTTCCATCTTATACGATGGCTGTCAGGGAAAGGGGGCGAGAAGAGGAACGCAAGGTTTGTCTGCAGTCCCAGAACCTACTGTGGCACCCTATGCTTTTTCAGGAGGAAACAAAAAATGCTGACAGACATAATACCAGTGACTGCACCCACAGCAATGCAGCCAGTATTATCAACAAAAGATAGGGAGGAAAATAACTTGCAGCCAGGCTCCCATTTAATTTGTGGGCCTCCTGAGGCATTTATGGTGGAAGGAGAGAGAAGCAAAAGTCAAGGCACAAAAATGTTGAATGCAAACTTTGTTCCGAAGTACACATGGAAGACTCCAAAGATGGCTGGCCTTCCTGGAAAACAAATTTAAGTTTCTTGGGAAGGCATTGACTTTGCTATGATTGTTTGAACAACAGTGTGCATTTTTTCTCTCCCCCCCCCCATTTGCCAGGAGTTCATTTATTTAAAGGCTTCTTGCGGTGAGTCACATCCTTCACATGGATATATGAAGGTCAGTCTCCATTATGGCAAAACAACAGCTTAGGTGAAGCACATATGTGATTGCAAATGAGATTAAACAGTGAATCAGACCTGGTGATCGAAGGAGAGAGCATTGGGGGAGAACCACTGTGAAATTAGTTGGAATAGAGAAAAGCATTATATTGGAATAGACAAGCATCATCTGCCGTGACATAAAGACTCTTTTGTTGTCATTTTAACACAAGGTCTCTCTCAAAGCCAACATTCGCATCTGTAGAAAGAGTGACACATCATAAGATAGGTCTGTTTCGATGGGGTTGGCCTTGCAGTCAAGAAAGGCTGCTTTCAACTGGAGCCGTCAAATGTTCCCCATCCCTTCCCTGTGCACATGCTCCCCAGAATGGGGCATAATGTGCACCCAGATGTCTTCCCTACACTGTCCCATGCAGACTTTCTTCCTGATCCGTTGATCCCTGGCAAAGCTGCAACAGATTTAGCTGGAACTGAAGAGAGGAGCTGGGAGATCAGTTGAAGTCAAAAGCCTGGTCATTGTTTGTAGCCAAACTGTATGGCCCCACCATGTAAATGTTCTGTGATTAGGTGTCTGAGCTCAGAATCATCCACAGAGCAGCAGAGAACAGTTGCTTAAAGAATGGTAGGTTGCTTAAAGAGTATTAGGTCAAGCCCATCCCACAAGTGGCCTCAGAACCCATAAAATGGAAGGAAAAGCCAGCGATGGACAGAAGTTAAATTGGTAATTACCACTATTTAGCCCCACACCAAGTTAATCGTGCTTTCGTGATTTTCTGTTCCACTGAAAATCAAAGGGCCTGAAATTAGTCACAACTAACCTGCCCTGATTATTGCATAGTCTGGATCCAACCTTTCTGAAACCTAATGGTTACCCATCATTAAAATATATTTTACCATTTTCTATTTTGTTTTCGATACTTAAGTTACGGAATGTATGATTTCGGCTCACATAGGTAGATAGTCAGTTGTGTCTCAAAACAGAGACAATAATAATCTGATGCAAGTTAAGACAGGTCATACATTACAAGCTATTGATCTAAAATTTCCCACCTCTTGGGGAAAAGATAATGCACACTTTGCTGTTTCATTACCTGGGTAAGTCTTGACAAAGTTCATCTTGTTGAAGTCTTCCGAGATATGAAACTCCTGAAACCAAGCAACCAAGCTGTTATTAAGAGAAAGAGGCACAATCTTCTCTTGAGATCAGGCAGGCTCAGGTGACACAATAAGAAAAGCTGCAAGGGATTTCCATCTATTTAAGCTCTGCTTTCATGTGGAGAAATGTCTAGGTGGTCTTCAACTGCCATCCATTCAGCTTCATTAGGATTTTGAAGAATGATCTCAGGGATAACGTAAGAAGTGCTGTACAGCACTAAGAAAACAGTAAATAATAATAAGGGATATGGTCCTATACAAACTGCTACATTTCCCCTATTTTAAATAAGAGTCAATAATAATTAAAATAATAATAATACACGCACACACACACACACCCTCCTCATCTGACTGGGTTTCCCCAGCCACTCTGGGTGGCTCCCAACAGAATATTAATAACTCAAATAGCCAACAAATGCAGAAAACATCCAAGAGGACATGCATCTATACCCAAGTGAATGGAACACAGCAAAATGCCAATCTACAAATTACATGTGTGGTACAATCTTCTGGGCCTGTACAATTTCAGAATGTAAGCAAGGGAAGTGCACATTGGAAGGCTCCACTGCATATTTTTTTAAAAGAATCTATACAGAAGATACCTACCCCTTAGGAACAGCAAGCTGGAAACTTTTCTCCTGCTCAGCGTGTTCCCTAGAAGGGTGTTTCTGACACAAGGCTGCTTGAGAATACAATTCTCTCACCTCTAGCCTGGTTATCTCAAGTCCTGGGCCTTCCAGGTGCTTTTCTAAAGATGTACGTCGGCTCTACCTGGGAGACCAGGAAGGATCTTAAGGAAACACAGAGACCCCTGTGTTCACAGCAGTCTGGCAGCTGTACCAATTGAACCAGCCTCCGCACCACCTAAATCAGTCACTGTTTGGTCCTGATGGCTTAACACTACCGCTTCCCCTCGCAGCTTTAGGTGGACTGAAAACAAGCACAACTGGAGGCCATGAAAATCAGCCTGAAACCTACCAGCGCATGAATTTCTATCCATACAGTTGGGAGCTCCATAATCTGCTCCTTTAGGAGTCTTGGGAAAGGAAAGGCCATGAGCAACTGTTCCCAGTGTATATATTTTTAATATATTTGGGGGGGGTGAGAGCTCAGCAGGAACAGTATTCTGATGCATGCATTCAAGACTGCAAGGCTCATTTTTAGCATGGGTTTAATTAATTAATTAATAATAATAATAATAATATATAACAATAACTAACAACAACTTTATTACTTATACCCTGCTGGGTATAAATAATATCCAGCCATTCTGGGCAGCTTACAATACGTAAAAATAGTAAAACATTAGACATAAAAAATTTCCCAATAGAGAGTTGCCTTCAGATGTATTCTAAAAGTCATATATTTGTTTATTTCCTTGAAATCTGATGCAAGGGTTTTCCACAGGGTGGGTGCCACTACTGAGAAGGCCCTCTGCCTAGTTCCCTGTAACTTCGCTTCTCACGGTGAGGGAACCGCCAAAAGACCCTCGGAGCTGAACCTGAGTGTCTGGGCTGTACGTTGACCCGGGTCATCCTCGGAGGTAACAGATTGGAATTGATCCCATGCAACTTGACTAGACAGGACTCTAGCACTCAGTACTTAAAAAGCGTATTGAATACAAATGAGATACTGACCATAATGGCTCCGTTATCTTGACCCACAAATATCCGTCTGCTGTCATGATGATA
This sequence comes from Podarcis raffonei, assembly GCF_027172205.1. NCBI lineage: Eukaryota > Metazoa > Chordata > Lepidosauria > Squamata > Lacertidae > Podarcis > Podarcis raffonei. The sequence continues at coordinate 71,876,093 of NC_070606.1, forward strand.
AGCCATGGTGGAACAGGGAGCTGCCCAAAGAAATACATATTTACAAAATAATTTTTACATAGGAATTAATCTAAATCAAATATTTTTGCCAGTCGAAGCATTATCAACATTAGGCATTGTTTTGCAGTGAGATTCTTATTCATCCATGTTTCTTCCAAGGAAAACCAGAAGAATTTCCACAGAACACCCTCTGTTTCAAAAGCACAGCCCTAGGCATGTCTACTCAGAAGGAAAGAGTATATAAGATTGCAGCCTTAGTATCTTGCCATCAGGATTCTTAGAGAGCACTGCCTTAATGCTCTTAAGCTTAAACAGCAGTTTAATCTGAAAACATTAGTGATTGTGTTTTTCTGCATATTATGAAAAGTATCTGCTGATTTTTTTAATGGATGAAACTGCTGTTAGAGACAAAAGAGAAAGCCAAGCTGTTTTTCCTCTACAGTTGGCAATCATATTTAAAAGCAAAAGCCTTTGTTAGGTTTGACTTAATGTTAAGATGACCCAGCTAAAATGAGGCTCTGGTTTCAATTAGCAGCTTGGTGGGGGAAAACAACAGCAGCATTCTTCTCTTTCCCACTCTTCTCTTTTGGGTTGAGTAGAAGCTTATTTAAGCAACAACAAAAATGGTTAAACAAAGCAAGTCATTCTATTAGCAAAGTTAAAACTGATTTGCAAAATATACTAGATAGGTAGAGCTAGATAAGTAACTGAACTTCCCAGAAGCAGAAAACTTAATCTCATGCAACTTCACAGAGCATGAATGATGTTCTTGCATTTGTCAGTTTCCTCCAGCTGTAAAGTTCCTACATGGGTCACAAGATGATCTCGTGGATCAACAGGCAGGCTGCTAAAACAAGCCTACTGAGGAAGCACCAGCAAAAGCCTTTAAAGGAGTCAGAAAGAGCACAGACAGGAGCCACAAAAGGATCAAGCAACAAGGAATTAAAACAAATGCCTTCATCCTGATTGACAATAACAGCCATCTACTGCTACTTTCATGCCTACTACTATAGTGATAAATACTATTATTGTTCTACCCTTTTTCTCGCAGAGCGGTCTGCAACATGACAAAATGCATTGTAGCAATAATAATTATAAAGAAAAAGATTTAACATCACACACTGAAACCACTATACAGTCATACCTCATGTTGCGACTGCTTCAGGTTACGTGTTTTCGTGCTGCGTCCCGCAGCAACCTGGATGTACCGGATCGGGTTACTTCTGGGTTTTGCTGCTCACGCATGCGCAGAAGCGCTAAATCACGCCAAGCGTGTGCAGACACAGCGCTTTGGTTATGTCAGTTCCGTGTTACGGACAGGTCTCCGGAACGGATCCCGTCCGTAACACAAGGTTTCACTGTACAAAACATTAACAGTAGTACCCAAAACAGCAGGATATAACATACATCAACTTCCTAGATCTCTTCCTAGATTTGCACAAGAGACACACTCAACCAGTGATATCAACAAAGCAGTGTCTGTACTTACTTACATGACATTGTGTGGTAAATGCTGGGCCAGTACTGACCACTGTCCCTCTTCAGCCATACTCTAATTGTCCTGTGAAGTTAGGGAAAGAAAAAAGAATCATTTTGCAGTGAAACGTGGAAAGTAATATTTCAAGTGCTTTCAAGCAAGTATGTATCTTAATTTATGTCTACCAGACACACCAGTATTAAAAGGAGTCATTTATTTTAATCCTGGCTATTTCCTTGTGCTTCCTCTGCCGTACTATATCAGTAACCTATCAGCTGACTTTTTATGAGCCATAACACCACAGCTATATAATACTTATATAATCTTTGGCTTTTCAGTATGACTTGCTCATTTTCATGCTGGTTCTAAGATATACAGTATAACTGGTACAGAGAATTAGGGCCACGAAAATACATGCAGTCCTTTTATTGTGGCCTACTTGTGGTCTCAAATGTATCCCTAGGTTCAGATTAGAGGGAAGACCAGAAACAGGGACGTTACCTCCATCGTAACCCTTTGAAGTGTATCATATAGCAGAAAACTAACATGATTCAGCACTTGGAGGAGGCGTAGGGGACATTTTTCATGTTCCCACTTGGGCAACTGGAAGAGGGTATCACATGCCAGTGGTGGGCAGGCCAGAGACAAAGTGGTCAAAGCAATGAAGTGTGAATTGTACCTTTGTACAGTGGACTAGCTTCTTCACACTCACACATTCCTCTCCATTTTCCACCCAGGCAAGCAAAAGGCATTATCAGAATTTAAGGGCACGTTCTAGCCAGACAACAACATTCAAAGGTGGTGGCAAAGCAGGGCTGGTGAAGAGTGTGGCTTAGGAGGGGGCACGACTGGGAGAAGTCCCACAGGCCAGATAGAGAGGACTGGGGAGCCACATTCAGGGCCCCATCCACCCCAGTCCTGAAGTTCCCCATCCCTGACCTTCAGGGTAGGGAATGGATATGGGGAACGTGTTCAAATCCTGACTCTGCTACAAAGGTCACCAAGCTTTTGTACTTGACTCGGAAGAATGATTGTTAAGTTAGAAAGCCCTAAACTTGCCATTCTCATAACTGGCAAGGGTGAATGCTGCAAAATAAATAAAAGCTCAAGAGAAAAGGTGTGCAGTGAGAAGTACATTGAGAGAAGATGGATGAAATATGGAGAGACTGATTTCAGGATGAAATAATTGAAGAAAGTGGAATTGAACAGTTCTTTGGGTGCTTTGTGAATACACACTATGTTTTAACAATTCCGGTGATAACAGTGAAGGTAACAGACTTCTACCCCCCCACCCCAGCTTCATCCTTGACAACATTTTTTGAGAAATCCTAATCGTGGTATTTTTTAATGCATTGCAGTGTATAGCTATTGTTGTTGAATGAGCACAATAACACAATGCATCGAAACAGCATTTTAAAAAAAAGAGTCTGAGCATTTGACAACAAAAATGGCAACGAATATACACAATCAGAGAATAGAGACTGAACAGGTTTGTGGCTGAGGTGCAACTGGAATGGTGGATTTGCCAGCTGACCACTCACACCTGGCCACTACCCCCATCCTAGTTCTCGGATGACATGAGATGGATGGCATGCGTGGCCAAGGCCCCAAGGTGCATGACACTGCTGGGTGCTGCTGAATTTCCTCCTATGTGAGTAACAAGAGTGACCTCCTCTCTGCACACTTCAAGCACTGCTTGGAATAACAAGCCAAGAATCAAAATGCTTCGTCTGGTACTGCCGAGCCACATTGTTCATCCACTTTGAGGAAACATGCATTCTTCTCTTAGCTTAAATGTAATCCTGTGCAACAGATGCTGTAATCCCCAAGGGCTTTCGGAACTAGCACCAATTAACCCTTTGGTCTGATGAAACCGATTATTATCTTGATTGCTTAAGCACAGCTTTGTGGGGCAGTTTTCTCTACGCACTCTCTTGTGCGCCATCTGCTTAAAAGACTAACATGTATATTCCCCTATAAATTCTGCTCCATCATGATGAAGACAAAGGCAATTTGAACGTCGATGTTACCTGCTGGTTGGCAGCTGGCAATACACAACTTGAAGAACGTGTGCAAATTATGTTGTTAGCGCAAAGCAGGATGCAAAATCAAAGCAGATAATCTAAACTTTGGCTATAAAGCACTTGACTCTGTAACTCAGCCGTGCAAATCAAAGGTGCACTATAAAGAGTGGTCAGAGAAGATTTCAAGGAACAAATTCACAGGCCAGAGTAGGGCTAAGAAGGACTGAAGGGGCTAAGGAGACACAAAAATGGGTTTTTTTAAAGCAACCAAACCAATGCGAAAAAGTATTTGTGCTGGAATATGAGTGCTCTTTGTCTTTGTGAGGGGAGAGCAGAAGGAAGAAAGTATTTCTGTACAGTCAGACGCTTCCCCAGACTGAGTAAATGGGATGGGCTATTTCTGCTTCAAGGCAGTGTGCCAGTATTCAACCATTTCTCTCTCCACACACACACACACACACACCACACATGTGCATGCACACAGAGGGCAGGGGGTGTTTTGATGTAGGGATAATGTGAAATATGGGGAGGGTGGACAGAAAAGCCTTTATATTTTGTTCTCTGAATAACTCAGAAATATAATCCATCATCAGATAAGGTTATGCAAGCATTAAAGTTGCACAGAACTCAGCTTTGTCTCAGGGGAGCTCCAAGTTGCCCTTCCTACCCTAAGCTGAAGGTTTTCTGGCAGTTCTACAAATAGAATGAGCAAATTGGCCTGTCTGTTTCTCTATCTCCATTGGGGAAGGTCACCAGTCTATCCAAACTGGTGCGCATCCCCCCAATTCTCACTTGCTTCTCTCCAAACAATCCTGGGGTGACTGGTTAAGGGCTCTCCTTGGGTATCATTAGAGACTGGATTCACCAGGACTTCCATCACACAACCTACATTTGAAGATGGGAGTCCTGGGCAGGTCAGTTGGTTAGAGCATGGTGCGGACAACGCCAAGGTTGCAGGTTTGATCCCCATAGGTGACAGCTGCATATTCCTGCATCGCAGGAGGTTGGACTAGATGATCCTCAGGGTCCCTTCCAATTCTATGATTCTATGAAAACATCAGAACTCACCCATGAAATGTGTAATGTAGCCAACAACAAAAATGTGGCTTCATGCATATGCAGGACTCTTTTCATCACCCCTCACCCCTCACTTACATAGAAAAGTTGGGGTGCATGTATGAAAGCCTGCCACAACCCAAGGCCTGACACTACTCCTTTTATCCAGTTCGGCTGTGGCTTCTATGCAACAAAAAAGGAAGATTTTCTGGCTGAATAGATGTAGGATCGGAGACAGCTAATGGTTATTAATACCTGACAAGCAACGATAATACCCGATCACCCCATTTGACTCCCTCTCCCCCACGGATGAGTGTTATTGTGTGCATGTCCTGCAAGCTTCCCAGAGGGATCTGGTTGGCCACTGTGAGAACAGGATGCTGGACTAGATCACCTGATCCAGCAGGCTCCTCTTACATTCTTATGTCCCACACTCTCAACACCAGACATCTAAACTGGGTAAGTAGCGCCAAAACCACTCCCCAGTCTTGGCAATCTTTGGAAGAGGGAGAACAGAGAGAGAGAGATAAAAGGGGGGTGCTCTTTCCTTTCCTGCAAGTTTGCATGTGTCCTGGGGGCTCTCTGCAGCACAGCAAGGTATAAAACGACCCCCCCCCAACACTTCCCCTTGCATTTCACAGCCTTGGAGGGGTTGTCCGTTGTTTAGCCATCTCCGGTGCCCATTTGCAAACCCACCTGTGCAGCCGCTGCCCAGGAATGCAGCTCTCCCTGCAGCCGACAAAGCAAGCTCTGGTCTGGTCCACCAAGGAAACAAATCTGTTAAGTCTCACAAGGCTTCCCATCCCACCACAAACTCACATGTTTGCTGTGGCAAGCTAACATGGCTACCACCCCCCCCCCCTGGGGATTTTTGGTTGTGTCTGGGGAGGAAGGAGGGAGTGGAGAAGCGTTGTCATCCAGGGCCCTGCATGTGGATATGAGTGTTGAGATATATATTTATATTTTGTGTGTGTGTGTATGTGTGTGTATCCCTTTTAAAAGGAAAAAGGCACCACCCTCCTTCGCGTAGGCGTTTGCACAGGATCCTACTGTTTAAAAAACTTTTTCTTCCTTCTTTAAAGAAATGCTCTTACATTATGTTGCAGATTTTATTCCAGTTTGGGGTGGGTGAGTGGTGGCGGCGTGTGAACACCACCACCAGAGGCAGACCAGCTACCCCAAAAAAACCAAGCAAGAGGGCAGGGGGCGTGTCCCTCCTCCTTTCCTCTCCGCCCCACAATAGCAATTCTGTACCCAGAGATTTTAGAGCAAAAAAAAGGGGGAGGCGACAAAATAAGAGCCAACCACTCCCAATTCTTGCTGCCCCTCCAAAAGAAAAAAGACTCATGCTCAGGAGCTGCGCTTCCCCTCATAAAGGGGGAGGAAAGAGGCGGGTCTCTGCAAAGGAAAAAATAGATTGCGGGGCCCGGGGGTGGGTGCGGAGGCAGCGGAGGGACCCTTCCCCCCGCGCCCGGGGCTCGGGCGACCCTCGCCCGGGGGAAGCGCCTCCCGCCGCCCGCAGCGGGGAAGGGGTCTCCGGGGCGTCCCCCTCTCACCTGTCCTCGCTGGCGGTGATGATGCCGTCCTCCTTGGGGATGATGAGCGCGGCGCTGACGGCGTCCTGGTGCCCCTCGATCTTGCTCAGCAGGGCGGGCCGGCTGCTCTGAGGCCGCGAGTGGATCTCGGCCGCCATCTCGCAAAGCCCGGACCGGCCAGGGGAGCGCGGCCCGTAGTGGCGGGTGTAGCGGCGACTCCGCGAAAAAGGCTTTTCAGCGCGCAGACATCTTCCGTAATGTCTGGAGTAGGCGCGCCGACGGACGACGACGTCACTCCTCCCCCTCCCCAACCCGCGGGAGCAGCCGCGCCCAACCTCCCGTCGTGAGATTGCCATAAAACGTGGAGTAGAGGCGCCGCCAAAAGGGCTTGTTGTCCCAGGCGGGCGTATTTCCCCCCTGTGTGATTCAGATACCGTCTCGCAACTTCGCAGGCCCAGAAGCAGCCACAGCTGGTATATATAGTAAGCATACATAAAGGGACCCTGAGGGTCATCTAGTCCAACCCCCCCCCTGCGGAAGAAGATGTAGATGATCAGCGGCTGATATTCGAAGTTAGTTAGCCAAAGCTCACAGCACGACCTCCCAAGATCAATGGGTTTTAGCCGGAGAGCATAATTCTATGGGGTATATGGTATGACTCGCTTTCTGGATCAAAGCAGTGTTTGAAATTCTGCCACTGCTGACATTTGCTGGCAAATGTTAAGATTTCGGGAAGCCGCTGGCTGGTAAAGGACAGAAAACCCTGCCATTCACAGGCAAAACTGAAAATCACTAGCTGTGCAGTATCTGCTCAGAGGTAAATCCCATTGAATTCAATGGGGCTTAGTCCTGGTATGTATGTATGTACAGTGGTACTTCGGGTTAAGAACTTAATTCGTTTTGGAGGTCTGTTCTTAACCTTAAACTGTTCTTAACCTGAAGCACCACTTTAGCTAATGGGGCCTCCTGCTGCTGTTGTGCCGCCGGAGCACAATTTCTGTTCTCATCCTGAAGCAAAGTTCTTAACCTGAGGTAATTTTTCTGGGTTAGCGGAGTCTGTAAACTGAAGCATATGTAACCTGAAGTTTATGTAACCTGAGGTACCACTGTATAGGACTGCAGCAGCTTACCAATGCAGTTATTTAACCGTAGCTCATGGGGACCTTTTTTCATGCAAAGCATGTGACAGTATTTTGGCACTTAGCTATTGTTTTTTTCCAAATTAAAGGGGTGGGGTAAGGAAAAGGATGCATCCCTATCCACTTGAGAAAGTGCCACTCACCTCTCTGTCCCACAAGGAATCAGAGAGTGTAGTGCTTTTGTATTGGTCCCCCGCCAGGATACAGCATTCCCCCCCAAGGCTGCCTTTTAGATGTGCATGTTGCAGATTAAAGTGTCTCCCTTAAGGGTATCATCTAAGACTGCAGTCCTAATCCCATTTACCTGGGGGTAACGCTGGTGGCGCTGTGGTCTAAACCACTGAGCTAGGGCTTGCCAATCAAAAGGTCCGCAGTTCCGGCGGTTCGAATCCCCGTGATGGGGTGAGCTCCCGTTTCTCGGTCCCAGCTCCTGCCAACCTAGCAGTTCGAAAGCACCCCAAAAAGTGCAAGTAGATAAATAGGTACCACTGCGGCGGGAAGGTAAATGGCATTTCCATGCGCTGCTCTGTCGGTGTTCCGTTGTCCCAGAAGCGGCTTAGTCATGCTGGCCACATGACCTAGAAAAACTGTCTGCGGAGTGGACAAATGCCAGCTCACTCCGCCTGTAAAGCGAGATGAGCACCGCAATCCCAGAGTCCTTTACGACTGGACTTAACTGTCAGGGGTCCCTTTACCTTAACCTAACCCCCATTGAATTCTATAGGGCATACTTTCAAGTACACATTGTTACTATGCAAACCCCACCATTCAATTGAGCACTAGGAAGAGATTTGCTGGGACAAACTGAAGGTTCCTCAAGTCCTGCTTTCAGCCATAAGCAACCAGAAACCTCAGTGAAACCTACAAGCAATTGTTTCCCAACTCCCAGCATTGTTTCCCAACTGCCTCTGAACTCAGGGACCCCACATAGGCGTGGAGATGCTTTCTTCAGGTGAGAGCCGTTACCTTGGTGAAAAGTTGTCAAGACACTACACACCCTTGAGCTTAATAATAATAATAATAATAATAATAATAAATTTATACCCCACCCATCTGGTTGGGTTTCCCCAGCCACTCTGGGTGGCTCCCAACAGAATATTAAAAACATGATAAAACTTCAAATATTAAAAACTTCCCTAAACAGGCTGCCTTCTGATGTCTCCTAAAAGTTGGATAGTTGTGTTATTTCCTCGACATCTGATGGGCATTCCACAGGGTAGGTGCCACTACTGAAAAGGCCCTCTGCCTGGTTCCCTGTAACCTCACATCTCATAGTGAGGGAACCGCCAAAAGGCCCTCGGAGCTGGCCCTCAGTGTCCGGGCTGAACGATGGGGGTGGAGACGCTCCTTTGGGTATACTGGGCAGAGGCCGTTTAGGGCTTTAAAGGTCAGCACCAACACTTTGAGTTTTGCTCGGAAATGTACTGGGAGCCAATGTAGGTCTTTCAGGACTGGTTTTATATGGTCTTGGTGGCCACTCCCAGTCACCAGTCCGGCTGCCGCATTCTGGATGAGTTGTAGTTTCCGGGTCACCTTCAAAGGTAGGCCCACATAGAGCGCATTGCAGTAGTCCAAGCAGGAGATAACTAGAACATGCACCACTCTAGCAAGACAATGTGAGTTCAACATGCTCATGTTAGCTTGCATGTTTTTAAAAAGAGGGTGCTTGCCACAACAGACTCGTGTTGCTTCAGAGCAGTCACTCCAATGTTCTTGGCTGGTCAGCACCAACTTTAGCAGGGACGTGTTACTGGCTGCCAGCTATTGGAAACCACTAAAAAGTGAGCTGTCCTGGTAAGAGGGCGGTCCTTTACTCCTTTACTCTGACCCTAGTGCACTTCCACCGCTGCTGTTTGAAGCAGAGTATACAGGACATTAACCGCAATCCATATGTATCCAGTAGTTTCATGGGAAACACACTTGTTTGATGCATTTTCCGCCACACCATTTGAAAACACAAGCTGCGGTTAGTAGAGTTCAGACAGCCATTGGACATGCACAGATGACAGTTCATTGGAGGTTAGGGGGCTGAAAGCGCAGGGAAGCAAATCAGGTAATGTGCTTCCGGCAAATGCATTCCTCCCCTCTCTGGTGTGTACCTCATGTGCCACAGAGAGCCAGTGTGGTGTAGTGGTTAAGAGCGGTAGTCTCATAATCTGGGGAACCGGGTTCGCGTCTCCGCTCCTCCACATGCAGCTGCTGGGTGACCTTGGGCCAGTCACACTTCTTTGAAGTCTCTCAGCCCCATTCACCTCACAGAGTGTTTGTTGTGGGGGAGGAAGGGAAAGGAGAATGTTAGCCGCTTTGAGACTCCTTAAAGGGAGTGAAAGGAGGGATATCAAATCCAAACTCTTCTTCTTCTTCACAGATGGAAACCACGTTGTTGTGTTTTAAACCGCTGATGTGTCCACAGCCTAGGTTTTGGGGCATGTATTATATTACCAGGTGTCCCTCTTTTACAATTTTTAAAAAAAATAAAAAATGAACATGTCCCTGTCCCTCATGATTGTGGAGGTGAGAACAATACCCGATGACTCTTAAAATGAGAAATAAACTTTTCAAGCACCAACACAACACAGCTGCCCATCCTGCCAAATAGTGTTATGGGTTTGGGATGGGCCTCTGCCAATACTCATGGTAAGAGAACTGCCACTGCAAACCAGTCAAGAAGATCTAGCCATGCTCATTCTATTATTAGAAAAACTAAGGTGATAGGTCCTTATAGGAACCGTTAGGGATAATTTTATTCCGAATAATAAGGAAATGGTCACAGACTGCTCTGGGAAAGGAAAGCCTATTTCATAAAATGGGGCATGTCTTTCTTTTCTCCCCTGCCCCCTTCACCTTTCCTTTGACTGGGGGTGATGTCGTCAAGCTTATGGGTGAAGAAATGCTGGTTTCAGAAAGCCAGACTGAGTGTCAGAGAGTCAAATTAGTTCTGGAGCCATCTTGAGGTGCACGTACAACCCTCGTAGGAATGTTTAAAGGTGTACCTCCACCTCTTCTCAAGCTGTACGTTTATAAAGAAATACTACAAATGCCAGTAAGCCTACTGGGTTCCAAAGGAGACCAGGTTAAGTCCTGAATCCATGAGGCATATAGAACAATAGGTTGCAGTATGGAGTTAGATGTTGTTGTTCTGTACCACTAAATTTCATTTTCATGAGTTTTGTAGCATGCATTGTTCCATTTGCGGATCATTGTAGCATTTTGAGTTTTGGTTTGAAATAAACCATAGCTTTTGCCTCTTTTTATAATTTTCTTCTTGGCCTGGCACTTTTGATTTCCAATTCTAGATAGTAAACGCAGCTTTTAAAAAGTAACACTGGTCATCTGAGCCTCCTACTCTTATTGTTATTTTTAAAAAATACTACTACACCTATGACATTTTAGTTGGCCCAAAAAAAGGTCCTGGCAGACTCTGGATTTTCTTAGAATTACTTGTAGTGAAGCACTGTAATGAAACTAGAATAAACAAGACACACTAATATAAATAGATACAGTAGGTGGTTTTATTCAATGTTATATCAGTGATCTGACCACAAGATGGTGCTATAACCTTTTTAATAAAAAAACCCCAAACCTCTACCATTCAATCTCTGAAAACAAGTTATTCAAAATATTCTGACAACAGACTGTGCCTTGCTAAAAAAAACAAAAACCTTTCAAAATAGAGCAAAATTTTGTAGGTTTAAATATTACGTAGTAGAGATAAGCTTGCATACTAACAATACATACACCAAACGAGACTGCAATTGAATGGGCCCTGATGCTCATAAACTACATCACCCCTCATGCAGACTTCTGCTGAACCAAATACTAAGATGGGGAATAGCAGGATCAGGCAGGTGCCTCCTTTGGGGTGACCGGTGTACAAAACCTCTTGCACTAATTGGTTTCCCACTTGCACATTTCTTACTTGAGCAGAATGCTTAATAATTGAGTTTATAGGAATAAGGAGCAGCTATATTAATCTTCCTGACCAAAGCTAGAACATTTTTCTTTTTAAAACTAGACCACTTAGTTGTCCAAAAGCTGAACAAGCTCTCAAACACACATGGCCTAGTAGTTTCAGAGACAAAGGCATGAATGTCTTAAGCAAAACCAGACATTACAAAATGATGTGATTAAAACACGTGATCGGCTGAGAAATATGGGTTCTAATATTCACATGACTATAGGCCATGCAAATACTGTCTGAACCCATCAGGTGACTTTTGACAAGTCATTTTCAGTCTCAGTTTCCTATCTACAAAGTGGAACCTTCGTTCCTATGGTGTCAAGGAGGTTCAAACTGAAGATTGTTAAGCAATTCTTGAAAATTTAGATGGCATATTTATGTTCCCCTCCGCAATTCCTTCTGAAAAAAGCAGGGGAACAATGTATTTGCTCTTAGAATAACCAAGCACATGTTGGCTGTGTGGAGACATCTCTTCACTTCAACTGCTAGAGTTTCCATCTGTGGTCGTCCAGGAAATAACCATTTCTCAAAGGCTCTTCCATTTTGGTTAGTATTTGGGAGCAGAGGCTTAAAGCAGGTGCTATTTTATGACCTTATCCTCAGGGTGGGGTTGTATATTTAAAAAAAGCTTTAGCTAAGGCCTAGTATAAAACAAGGGATGTGGGTGGCGCTGTGGGTTAAACCACCAGAGCCTAGGACTTGCTGATCAGAAGGTTGGCGGTTCGAATCCCCACGATGGGGTGAGCTCCCGTTGCTCGGTCCCTGCTCCTGCCAACCTAGCAGTTCGAAAGCACATCAAAGTGCAAGTAGATAAATAGGTACCGCTCCGGCGGGAAGGTAAACGGTGTTTCCGTGTGCTGCTCTGGTTCGCCAGAAGCGGCTTAGTCATGCTGGCCACATGACCAGCTGTACGCCGGCTCCCTTGGCCAATAAAGCGAGATGAGCACCACAACCCCAGAGTCGGCCACGACTGGACCTAATGGTCAGGGGTCCCTTTACCTAGTATAAAACAGGAGTTTACATATAGGCCTAGTTCAGCTGAAATAATGGTTTCTTGCTACGTGAATGAGCATCAGGCTTCTGTACTCCTGCCTTCCTCCTCTTTAGCCCCCAGTGAGATTGGAAACTTTTGTTTTTTTTATTTTAGATAAAAATCATAGCTCCATGGTGTCTGACCTCTGGGAACTGTGCCTTGTTTAAAAGTATGGTTAGCAAGAACAAGCCAGGATCAAACCGTGGTTTCAGTTTCTGGCTTCTTGCTAGCCACAGGGACTGTTTCTTTAAGCATCTGCTTGTCATTTCTCCTCTGGCAGACAGAATAATCTGGGATGACTCCTATCTAACAAATGGGACAGTGGTAAATCCAACACCAGCTTTTTAGGCACATTAGAGCATGTTAAAACACAATCCAGTTTATCCCTACCTTTTCCGGATTGGAGGAAGAAAAGCCTATATAGTATAGCAAACTATAGTAATCAAGTGGTATCTCTTGTAAAATTACAGGATTCTGTTCTGTTCTGCAAGTACTTTATTGCCCCCCCCCCTTACTGGAATGGATAATCTATTCTTCAGTTTCCCAGGTTAATATTCCTTTTTTAAGAAATAAGAATTTTTATTAAAGCTTTTTCATAACGCAGTAAGATAAAATAAACTAAATAAAAAAAACACGAGAGAAAGAAAACAGAAAATGCAGTCCTCTCTCAAAGGTAGCTCTTAATCCTTAAAGTTTTTAACCCTTCCAAGCTCTCTTTTGGGAGCTTTCTTTTCTTTTCCTGGTCTCTCACCCCAGGAGGTCTTCCCTTCCCCTGCTTCTCACTCAGGGTCCTTCCGCAACCATCCACCACTAGGTTAATATCCCAAATGTAAGTTATACCCCTCTCTCAGCTGCACAAGTTCTCTTTATCACATGGCAAATTTGCTAATTAAAGCTGTACACCTACTGGCCCAATGTTCTGGGGAAAGTGGGAAGCAGTCCTCAGAAGTATAAATGAATAAGAACAGCAAAAGTGGTAACTGGGATAATTCCAAAACAAGCATGAAGATACATGTAGTAATAAGTTTTCAACCTGTGTTGAAAGTCAACAGGCGTCAAATATACCACAGGTTATTTTTTTCCAAAACAGGAAGGAACATTTATTGCTGACCGTATGGAGAATGTATGTAGAGTTTCTCTTTCCCCTTTACGTACAAAATAAAAACCACTGACTTTTTCAGATACATTCTCACCACAGTAACTGATATCCGAAACAACTTCCATTTAACTGAACAGAGATTAAGCTTCATGAGTATAACATCACTGAGAGGTAAAGAGAAAATGCCTGGTCTCAGTTGGGGCAGCTAAAATTCATCAAGCTGGTGGGAAAATATGCGGACTTGTCTGCAGAGTATTCAAAACCCAACAGACTCAAGGGATGGCATAGTTCATCTTGTTCTTATTTGTACACACAACCAAAACACACATGGAAAAAGGTTTACCCAAAGGAGCTGGCTGTGTCCAGTTAACAATTTCTTCTGTATTTAATTATGGTGCTACACCAGTTGTAGACACTTTTTAATGAATTTCTCTTAACGTACAATTATCTTGTCCCTGAATTACCTCCAGGAATGATATTTTAGGATACCTGCATACATAGTACAGTCTGGAACATTTCAGAATATTGAGTAAATGGAGGTCAGTCTTTGCTGGAGCTGTTTACCGAAAACCAGAGCACAGCAAAATCCCATCAGTCCAGAGAATTCAAACTTGTGTTTCCTTCCACTTGGCAGCCGACCTTTTACATCCAACTCACGAATCATCTCTGCCAACATCACTCTGATACTACACTGCTTTCATCTGTTCATAATGACTTTATTTTTTTTTCCTTTGTACAAAAAAATATAAAATTTAAATCCATAGAAAGTGTATACTAGCAATGACAAGTTTAACATTACACCAATGCAAAGGCGTTAACTGGGACATTAGTTGTTTTAAGTCTCAGCAGTGCATGCACAATAGAAAATAAAAATGGCTAAAGCTTTGAAATTCTTACGGCAATGCCTCAACAAACCACTCGGTGGATGGCAATAGTAGCAGGAGGGCATTTATGTACAAACCAAACAGAAATCAAAGTTGCTCCTTTAGTTCCAACTCTGGTTAAGACTTAAAATCACAATACAAAATACTCAAGACCCCCCCCCCCCAATTTCAAAAGTTATTAGCACAGGGAACTAATCAGTAGTTTTAAGAATCTTGTTTTGAAAAGGCATTCTGTTTTTCCACAACACTCTCCAGCTACTTAAAACTCCTTTTCAAAACCTAGTTGGACCAACCACACGTAAATGCTAGTTCATAGCCAAATAATAATATACAAAAATATTCAACGGAAGAAGGGCATTCATTTTAAAATTTGCTTCAGAAGGAAAATCTCCCACATTCAAGGTTTGTTGACTTGTCCCATGAACAAAACTGCACCTGTGGAACAAGAAAAGGTTATTGCAGATATTGGATTGATTCACAATTCACCTGTTTTGTAACGAAACAAAATCCTCCAGAAGGTTCAGCATTCAATACAATCTAGGCAAGAATGCTTTCAATTAAGCAGCAAGCTTGAATGTATTAATGACTATTAAGTGGAACCCAATTTTAGTCTGTGATCCTAAAAGATAAAGGCTCAATTTTAAGGTCATTTTGATTCTGATGCACAGTTTTAAGAGGGAATATCATCAAATATTGCACTTCCTTCTAAAAGGAAACAGTACTTCTGCTTTTAAATGGTGATTCTCACAAGTCCATTGATTCAACTTCTCAGAGGCGAGAGTTGGTATATGAAAATGTAAATTTAATACTTTAATTAATTGGTACCGTTAAACGCCAGACAATATGTAAGAATTATTTAAAAATCAGTAGACATTCATACATGTGATACAGTTTCGAAAAAGATAAAACTTGTGTTTTAAAGAGCCAGGTTATCCTAGTAGAAACCACTATTCTGCTTTTATTGTGTAAAGATACTTTGCTGCCTGTTTTTAAAACCTGACAAGGACTCCCTTTCAATTTAGTAATTTACACTAAGGAACAGGATCTGGTAAAACTGAAGAGCTTTAAATCCCCTAATTTCACTCAAGTATCAGAAAATCAATGGGAGTTAAAAAAAATGTTCAACATTTTGGAGTACAGTGCAATTTTACTTCAGCAGACACTGTCAATGATTCCCAAGAACAGAGAGGAAGAAAGCAAGGCGTGCACTCTGGACTTGAGCTCCTAGCTTGCCAGTTCACAAAAGCCACTTTATATACTTGTGTATGTGGGTTATCAGAGAGTGGCTCTGTTCATCAGTTTGCATCTGCTGCCGGGGGGGGGGGGGGAGGAACAGTGAGAAAAGCTCAAATGCACATAAAGATCCTTCTAGTGTGAATGTGTGCAGCCCTGGGGTCTGCGGCTAGTGTTGCTCGATGCCAGGCTGGCACTGAGTAAGACCTCCCAAACCCATGATCTGGACGAGGAGGCAGATCTGGTCTGTATCACAGAGACCTGGGAGGGTGGAGTGGGTGTGTTTTTGGCCTTGGGCAAGAGCTGGTTTTGCAAAGGCACTGGGCACCATGCTGCAGGGGGCACCTTACAACACTGCTGTAACACAAAGTGCTAGAGACCAGGGGACACACTGAATTTTAGCGATGCACAGGGCACCGCTGAAATTTGAGAGCCTGAGGTCTGCCACTGTCGGGACAGACTGGGGATTAGGCCCTTCTTCATGTGCCTCTTCTACAAAGAGGTTCAGAGAGTTGGCAACATTAGAACAGGCTTTTTCTGCAGTGGCTCCCTGCTTGTGGAATGCTCTACCCAGGGAGGTTTGCCTGGCGCCTTCATTACATATCTTTAGGCCACAGGGGAAAACAATTCTCTAAAAATTCAATGGCCTTATAAATTTGCTTTATTATGTATTTTGTGTTCTCATTTTGTAGTTTTATGTTGTGAACCGCCCTGTGATCTTCAGATGAAGGGCGCTACACAAATCAATCACTCACTCACTCACTCACTCAATCAATCAATCAGTATGTGTACTATTTGTTTTCCAAACTTCGGCCACCAGTCAAACTTAATCTTTTCATATTGAGAACTAACAAAAAATTATTGAATTAATTTAAATGTATATTGTAAGATGCTCGTTAATAAGTGGCTTTATACAATTCTGCTGATAAATATGTGATAAAGCATATCAGTTTATCTGTCTTTTTATTGTTTTAACTCAGTTAAAACACACCACCTAGTTAAGATTCTCATGGCATATAAACATAGCTGTCAACTTTTCCCTTTTCTTGTGAGGAATCCTATTCGGAATAAGGGAATTCCCCTTAAAAAAAGGGAAAACGTTGACAGCTACGCATATAAATGTATAAAATAAAACAAACTAAGGCAGGCAGGCCTACTTAGTAACAGCTGCATTTGGCCCTTCAACTATCACCTAGTGGCAGCAATTACAATAGGCTACCTAAATTATTTATACCTTAGCTGTTTCTTATAAGAACTATAACTTTTAAGACCTGGTCTCTGAGATTGCTTTTCTCTTTCTTCCTTGTAATTACTTTTTCCTTGTGTCCCGTGTCTGTAGAATCAAAGTCTGCAGTGCAGAGACTGAATTGTGGCTGATTTTTGTTAAGACGCCCTGGGACCCTTTTTGGCTAAAGAGTAGGATAAAAAAGTACTTAAAAGAAATAAATCTGACTTTTTGAAATGTGGTGTCTGCAGCAGGAAGACTTCTCTGCTTGTGGGAAATTGGGGCTTTGCATCACGAGGGGAGCTTCCAGAAGATGAAACAGGCTCCCTGCTGCCCTCAAACTCATAGAGGGTGACAGGGACTGGGCTCATCCCTACACCCACTCATGTGTGGTACTCTCCCCTGCCCCCAAAGCTAGTGCTAGAAAATGCAAGATTTTATTTATTTAAAGCACCATCAAGACTTCCAGAGCAACCTACAAAAATCAGGAGCAAGACAGTATTCCCTGAGGTCTCTTATAGCCTGAATAGGGCCACTGAATTTTAACAAGGAAAACAAACAAACATCCCGAACCTCAATCCCAGAGTATTTCATTCCCAACTCCCTGCTTTAAAAAGCCCCTTCTTATGAAGTTATATACAGAGGGTTTGTCCTGAATTAATAACTGAATGTTCGCTAGGTATTGCTAAGCGAAGCTGCTTCCAGAGAATACAAAGGGCCTGCAATACACCTTCCTGCGTGAGAGAAGGTGGATGTACGAAGTGTGCTGGCTTTCAGTTCTGATCCGTTATTCAAAAGATCTAACCCACCAGGTACAGCTTTAGTAAAAAAAAAAATCACATATGCATCTGATGTCTGCTATCAGGAGCAACACTTCCTAGAAGATTCCACTGAAATCAGCCTGCCGCTTCTGTATGGCATCTTTAAAATATTCAGTGCATGCCAGCAGATTTTGTTCTTAGCCTGCTTTGATGCTGGGTGGTAGTGGAGGAGACAATGAGATGACTGAAATGTTGCATATATAGGGAGAGAGTGTGTGTGTTTGTGTTAAGATGTCCTGGTCCCTCAAGTCGCCTTGTGAGTCATTTTTGCTCGGAGATGGGGGTGAAGGAGGTGAGAAGGTGTTTTTCCTAAGCAGCTAGCTCATACTGAGCCTAGAATATCAATTAGAAGAAAAACAGGGTTTCAAAGTGGAGCAAAGAGAGATGTGTGTTTTGACAACCGGCCAGTGCTCCTCTTCGGAATCGCATAATGTGCCTTTGATGTCCTGAGCTGCCTGTGTCTGGGAACTCATGCCAGAAGTCCTCTTCCTCCACAGCGTTGGCACTTTTTACCTCCAGCATGCACCATTTATGGAGATGAGCTAATAAATATGCCAGTGGAACAGAGGGGCCTGTTAGTCCCTGGCAACAACCCCTCGAGTGTTGAAATCCTGCGCAGCTGCAGGCTGCTGCAATGCCTCCAAGAGAAGAAATCTCTTATGCACAGTATAAGGAGGGAGGAGGTTCAGGACCAAATTTCGTAAGGCAAGAAAGCATGTAAGAGATGTCTGTTTTTAGCTGTGGGCTTCTGTCTCCTGAGGAAAGCTGTTTGCATTTAATTCAGTGAAAGTCAATATTACTTACCTGTAGGATTGTGCCGGATGAAGAATACAAATGGCCTGTCTACCACAAACCAAGGTGGGGATGACCTGGCTATTAAAATTGCAGCTTGGACAAACAGAAACAGGAAAAAAATAGTCACTTGATGGTTCTAAACTTATTTTTACATTTTATTTAGCAAGATTTATAAACTGCTTAATCAACAAAAAAACCCCTCTAAGTGGCTTATATAAATAATATCCATTAAAGTAAACATTAAAAGCAAGTTAACATCATCCCCCCCCCCAAAAAATATAAATAAAAACAGCAACTGCAAAACAACCTACCCAATCAAATAACCTCTTAAAATTACGTATCTGGGTAGGTGTGCCTAAACAGAAGCAAGGTTTAAAAACAGGTTCTGAAAAGCTCCTGCCTAGTATTATTGTATTTTGAATACTTTTGTTAGACACTTTGTATTTTTCATTTTTGCATCACCTTTAGACCTTTTTGTAGGAACCAGTGAACATTTTTCTAAATAGATAGCAATATATCAGTACTTCCTAAATTGAATAATTTAATCTATTTACCTCTTAAGTAGTCCAGGGTGGGGGCAACAGAAAGGCATCAGTCTGAGACTAAAATGCCATATTCTTAAACTATAATTAGATTTGGGCAAATTACTCTATAATTTGGAAATGCTGAAGTCCAGTAGCTACTGAGAGTCACATCGCGCTGGTGAATGTATGAACGCCCCTGCTTTAAGCTATATTTCTTTAGAAAAATTCTATACTACTTTCTGGAAAAAAAGAAAAATCTCCAAGTGAAGAATTTTGCCTTGCAGAGTGACATAACTGGGGAAGGGGTTAGCTCAGGGGCAGAGGATCTGCTTTGCATGCAGAAGGTCTCAGGTTCAATATCCCACTTCTCCAGGGCTGGGAAAGGCATTCTGAACCCTGGAGAGCTGCTGCCAGTCAGTGTAGACAAAACTGACCTAGATGGACCATTGGTCTGCCTTCCTAAGTTCCTATTCGGCTTGGGGGGGGGGGAATATGCACAAGTGCTTTCTGAAAGTCTGTTAAATGATTATTCTGGCTTGGCAATGCCATTTCAGCTATACTTTAAAATTAATGAAATTACGATTTTATTTTTATTTTTAAAAAAACCTAAAATTTCTATATGCATTAATGATGATTATGGGGAAGCAGTGAAATGCTTACTTGTTGCTGCAGATGCTTTGGTTCCATCTTCGCTCACTTCAATCTTTGCTTTTTGCAAGATCTGAGATACATGAATGTTTCCTGTTCCTGTTAAGGGTCAAACACAGAACATATGTGCCGTAAATATTATGTATACACATCCTCATGCTACATTCCAGGGAGCAGCCAACCCTTTTTGTAATACATAAACATAAGGAGAAGTCAATCTGCTTCTGTATGCTGTTATTAAGATATGCCATTTCCCCCCACCTGCTAAAAAGATTGTACCAGGTAATCACTTGGCATGAAAAAAATGACACTAAGAGATCACAATACAGTGTTTTGATAATTTAATATCAGTGAGAAGTGGGATAAAATTCAAACCAACCAAATTATTTCCACAAATCCCTAGTCCTAAAACTCATGGACAAGAGAATGAGAGGGTAACTCACTTGTTATTTTTGCAAAATTTGCCTTTGACTGATCAAACATATCTCGAATGCCAAGCTCCTGTAAAGGTTCCTTTAAGTCTGTTTCTGCCTCCGCAGTGAACCTGGTGGGAGCAACAGAAAAGCATCAGCCTGAGACTAAAATTAAGTCCAATTGCGAAAAGATTTTTCAATAGGGGTGACATAAATATGTGTGAGATAAAGTGGGGGAACAGAACCTACTTGGGTAAAATAACCTGCACTCTCTTCTGCACCATAGTTGTCATCCAGCTCTGTATCGTTTTCGTGCTAATGTGAGGAATAATAGCAGACAAAGGAGTTGTGCTTTCCGTGGGCAGAGCAATCAGCATACTGATACTTTCACCATGGTATGGCAATTCAATGATATTGTACCACAAGTCATTAGGAGTACTTGTTGTGCCTGAAAGAAACAGAGCAAGTAAAAGAAAAGGGATGGGGGGGGGGGAATCCAAGACAAGAAAACCTTCAGTCTGTATTGCAAGACTGTCTCAGTAATAAGTAGCTCTTGAAACAAATTGGATCAGCTTGTCCTCAGCCTGTTCCCTGAAGCAGGAGGAGAGTTCGGGATCTACAAGGAAGTTGCTGGCAGAGAAAGAAAGGCAGAAAAAAGGACCTTTTTTGCCCCAGAACTTCCTTGTGAATATCCCAATTTGCCCCTTTCATTTCACCTGCAGCTGCTGTCTTGCCCTGCAGGTCACTTCTTCCCCTCCCAAATCACCCTGCAGGTGAAGAGACCATGATGAAGCTAGCACACCCACAAACATTTCAGGCTGGCGGGGGAGCATCACTTGTTCCTTCTCCCTTTTGGCCCCATTGTCCATCAGAACGTCTCTTCCCGTGCTCACGGGAGAAACACCAAAGCCATCTCCTGGTATGTCCCACAGAGGAACTTACGGTCTTCAAATAAAAACATCTTGGACATCCCGGGCCATAGGGAGGTTAGGCTGGCCTCAACCAGAGCAAGGGCTTTTTCAGCCGTGGCCCCGATCTGGTGGAACCCTCTGTCACAAGAGACTACAGCCCTGCGGGACTTGACATCTTTCCCCAGGGCCTGCAAGACAGAGCTGTTCCACCAGGCCTTTGGCCAAGGAACAGTCTGACCCCCTCTCTCCTTCTGTAATCTTCATAGAATGGCAACCAATGGTTGCCATTAATTTGATTCTGAACTGATTTTAGAATGTATTTCAATCGAGTGTGATTTTATGTAAACTCTGCTATTTTTACTGTTGTTAGCCGCTCTGAGTCCAGCTTTGGCTGGGGAGGGTGGGATATAATAAAAATTTATTATTATTATTATGTTCATCCCGATGCCAAGGAGTTTGTTCATACCTTTCAGGCTAGGCTGAAGGAAAGCAAGTAGCAAAAGGCAGCTGCCCAGACTTCCAGACTCTGCCTGTGCAATTTTTTCTGCTGCTACAGATTTTCAGACAGCACACCTGCACAAGCTGGTTCATGGACATTTCAGGGGTTCTGTGGGGTGACAGGGAGTCATTATGACATCCCCCAAAGTTTTCAGCAAATGATCCTGACACAGGCCTGAATAAACAAAACTAATGATTAAGTTTGATTCTAATGCACACTGGTGAATACCAACTATTCCATGTCTAGACAAGGCATATAATTCCGATCCTGGCCTGACTGCACTGGCTGCCAATTAGTTTCTAGGTCTAATTCAAAGTGCTTACGTGGCTTGGTACCTCAGTACCTGAAGTACCGCCTCTCCCCATAAGAACTGACCCGGACCCTCCACTTGTCTTCTGAGGCCCTTCTGTATGTCTCCCCTGCCTGAGAGGTTTGGAGGGTGACAACCCAAGAACAGGCCTTTTCTGTGGTGGCTCCCCATTTGAGGAATGCTCTCCCCAGAGAGGCTCGCCTGGCACCATCATTACATGTCTTTAGGTGCTGGATGAAAATATTCCTCTTTACTCAGGCCTTCAGCCATTAAATAATCTATGGCCTGTTAAATGTGTGTGGGGAGGGGACTGTTCTTATGATTATTATTTTATTATTATTCTGACTATTATTATGCTCCATAAATTATGTTCTTAATGTTTATATAAACACCCTCACACACAAGTAAAAGGCCAATGAAATGCACAGGTAATAATCACTATTTCTCTTTCCCTGCTCCACCAGCATTGCCCTAAAACCATCTCCTTCCTCGGGCTGGTGAAGCCTCCTTTAAAGAATGTTACAGAAATTGTGGTGCCACAACTAAACTTTTTAAAATGCATAACCCACCCTTTTCACTACTGCATATACCAGGGTGAAATACCTTAATATAATTGCATGTGAAGCATGTTACTGATAGCAATTGTTTCTCAATGTTCTGCAATAGATTAAAGCTGAAAGGTAAGAGACACACAGAAACAAAAAAAAGGGGCTTTCCCTATCTTCTCATGCCATGTTCGAAACTGGGGGAAAGACATCCCCAAACCAGCTAAGTGTCATACCAACTGTCTCTACAAAACTTCTAAACGCGAGCCATGAATCTGGTATTATGAGGACATCAAGAAAACAGTCAGGAAATACAGCAAACGCATTGCTTGCCCCAACTACTCAAGCATTTTGCAGCTTTAAGTATGTCTGTCTTTGAGCCTTTCTGAGAGGAGAGTGTCCCCCCTTTTCTTTTGCTTTGTACTTCTGCAAGCCTTGGAGCTTCCCTGAAGATGCTGATACCTTCTGTTTCAGCAGCCCTGCTTTCACTGTAAAGCTGCCACAACAACTTAAAGCATTTTTGTTCAGGCAAGCCTGCCCAGACCCACAGATATGGGTGTGTTTTAACCTTTTTACAGTTAACTTTAATCATCTTTAAATATTGTGATCTGTTTTATTGATAATTTTAATATTGCTGCAAGCAGCTTAGAGGTTTTACAAGCATCAAGTGATATATAAATGTTGTTATCATTTCTACTTAATAAAAGTAACAATACCTGAATTCACTATTAGTATAGGTGACACGAGCTATCTCAGTGACAGCATAACAATAATGAACATGGCATTCTTTGGAAGAAGGAAGTTTGCTACCTAAAGGTACCAAAATCTAGCAGTGTCTTCAGCAGATTCTTTATATACAAGCTGAATTTCCATACCAAGTGAGGCTAGGGCAGACCAAACACAGAACAGATGGCCTTCCTTTTGCCACCTTGCACCCCCAAATATTACCGGTATACTGGACAAGAAAACGGTCCAAAAATTGGAACTGCTCTCTTTGGATAAGAATTAATGTTAAAACTGCAAGAAGGTTGCAACTGGCCAAATGATAATGTGTAAATATGAAGTTTTTAAAACTATCATCAAAGAGGTAAAGGATTCAAACAGAACATCTACTCTTGACTCTCTTGCAGGACATCCATATGAGAAATCAGGTGGCTTAGCTAAACCACAAAAATACAATGTTGGAAAACTACAGCAAATTATTCTTGTGTGCACAATGTTTTCCAGTTGGTATTACAGAGTTTCAGTAAAAATCTTCTATTCTCAAATGCTGCATATGCTAAGGAGAATGGGGTACCTTCAACAGAAATATCAAAAGCTTTTTAATGTTTAAGGACTCCTGCTATCCCTTTTTCTCATTGTTCTTTACATTCAACATTTAAATAAGCATCCTGCTAGTAATAAAGTAAGGTTCAACTGGCAACTTCAAAATATTACAATAATAGTTTTATTAGCAATAGGGTGCCTCTTTCAGAAATCTTGAAATATCAAACATCCCATTATAGATTTGCAGTATTGCAAATAGCAATAGTCTGTTGTGAAATACAGAATCTTTGTAAGCTAGCATTTGTATTAGAGTTGCCAAGTTTAATTAATCAAAATGAACAAGCTAATGAAGACTTTCCAAATTGGGCTGGAATCCTAATTCACTTACTAGGGAGTCAGCCCATTGAACCCAGTAGGAGTTGCTTCCAAGCAAACATGCACAATATTGCACTCTATGTGCTTGGCCCCCAATTAACTGGTGCAATTTTTAAAAGCTGTTCTCACTTCCCACCCCCTCCATTTTCATTCAGAGTCTCACTTTGATGCATATGTTGAGGTATGAACGTTTAATTATGAATTATGGAGCTAAAACCTGTTAATCCAGCTTGGATTTCTTTAAGGGGATGAGAGTACTAATGCTTATTAGGAAGACCATATGCTATCTATCAACACAAAATGTTTCAACAGAAGATCGGAGCTGTTAGTACTGGATTTCTGCCAAGAATGAAAGGACACCTGACCACATCTCATTGGAAGAGGGAATTCTGAAAGGGATAAAGTAGCACAGGATTGGGAACTCTGTGCCTCCCAGTTGTTGTTGACTTACAACCCCCATCTTCCCAGGCTATTGACCATGCTAGTTGGGGCTAACGGGAGCTGGAATCCAGCATCATCTGCAAGGACACTGGTTCCGCATTCTTCGAAAACACTTCCTTTTGTTCAAACACTCCCTATGTTACATTGGAACCGAGTTTGGAAATGTTACAAGATTTAAAATGCTCGTGCTGAATCACTTCTTTCTCAGCAGGCAGAGACGTCCATTAGCTGCCTCCTCCAAGGCAACTGAAATCATCATGAAATATTTTTCAAAGAAATCAGCAAGAATCTGAGCTAATCAAAGTGTTACTGGCCAAGAAATGGCAACTACATAGCCAAGCTTAGGACAAAAAGGGGGCCGTAGATAGCATCAGTACTAGTGGGTGCACACACCAAAGAAACAATGACATTTCCACACACTCCACTTCCCATCAACTCCAGGAAGAACTGCCCAAAGCCAAGGATGATGGATCTTGTAGTTCTACAACATCTGGAGGGCCACAGGTTCCCTATCTGTCGTGCAGAGCCATACCAGCAAAACCATTGCTGTTCTCATGCTTGGTGCCTTCTAGAAACAGAATCACCACAAAATTTAGCATGTACTCTGGGATGGTTTTATACATGTTGAGTTTCTCCAGATTTTTTACCTTGCCTTCCTCAGAAACTGGGGGAAAGCAGGCAAGATGGGCACCTGCTGCTTTAAGGATGAAAAAAAAAACAAAGGGGGGGGGGAAATTGAACATACCACATCGGAACACTGACAACTGAGCCAGCATAGGCACTTGGTAAGTCTTTCCATCAGCTCCGTTGAATGTTCGCTTTTTTGTGTTTTCTGGCTGGAAACGTGATTTCCATAGTCCCTTAAAGTATACTGCATTTACCAGCACCAATCTGGTCAGCTCACTATCAAGAGAATCCGGAGATATGATGCCGTCTATCATACCTGAAAAGCACAAAAGAAAACCCTATACTTTACGAGCAGAAAAAGAAGCTTATTAATCATAAAAAAGCTGAAAGGGAGAAGGGGGAGTGCAATTCAATACCAAGTTACATTAAATAAAAGCTACAAGAAGATTCAGAGCAAGAGAATGCACAGAAGACCCATGCTCGAGTTCAGCTGTGATTTAGTAAAGCACAAGAAAGATTGATAGAGGGTCTAGAGCTCCCAACCCCTGGAACTAGCCTTGGGTCGCTGCCAAACTTTCTTCAGATCTTCTCAATACACTTGGAGGTTTGCTTGGATCAAGCCCATTGAAATCCATCTTGTACTAATGTAGCCTTCCCTAACCTGGTGCCCTCTCATATGTGGCTGGTGGGAGTTATGATCCAAAACATCTGGAGGGCACCAAGTTGGGGAAGGGACACCCTACCCCCTTGTTCAAAGACCTTGCTGTCCTGTACACGTGTGCCAGTCTCATGATCAGCATGCATCTTGAGGCATCTTGAAGCCCCCAAGCACCAAACCCCCCAAAATTCAAGATTTCTGGCATTTATGCAGAAATCTTCCTCTAAATTCCAGGCAAATCAGTCCATGGGCTTTTTTGTTAGTGTTTTGGGTTTTTTAAAAAGGTAATATAAATCAGTAAGCAATTTACTAAACACTAAGAGTTTACAAACAAGAAATCAATGGGCTTCAATAACATTCAGCTTTCTCCCTGGCCCAAATACTACCCACTTATTTGCCATTGGTGCTTTTTCTTTGAGATCTCATCGTAAAAAGAACAAAGAACAATCAAAGGAGTGGATATAAAGAAAAGCACAAGGAAGGAAAGGAACTTTACATCAATACAGGGACAGAAGAGAATTTTTTGAGGAGATTGTGTTCTTGGCAAAACAGTGAGATAAGCGAGTATCAAGGAAATTGCCACTACCTGTGTGCTCACACAGAAGATAATGTAGTCAAGAGGATGTTACAAGTTTAGTGAAAAAGATTTGATATTAATTGCCATTTTGCAGTTTGATTTACACTTTATATGTTTAAAAGAACAGCCTGTACTCGCAGGCAGGGTGTACAAAATCAATCCAAATGCTTCAGATGTTTAAAGCTCAGTTTTTCAAAGAATTTGGAAAGAAATGTTAAGCTGAAGAGGAAGAGACCAGTTGCAGCAGGGACTAGAGGTTCCAGAAAGGGATACTGCCAAATCCAAGACACAGGTTTTGGCATTGGGTTGGCTTGTTGGAGGGGAGGTTGCAAGCCTCTGCCTGCCTCTCCTAGGGAAAGGGGCATCCCATTAAAAGAACACTGGAACCGGAAATGCTTTTTCCAGGCACCATGTGGGATCTAGGGCCACAGCACTCCTCAAGGTGGCAGCCCCATGGGGGCAAACCTATTTGATTAAACTTATAGGTCCTCCCTGCCTCTGGATAGACCCCGACTGTAATACTTCCAGCAGGCTGGATGGATGTTTTATGGTTACACCCAATGTCTATGCCAAACCTCTTAACATGTGTAATCAAGAAAGTTGTGGCCTTATTTGACCCCAAACACTGTGTTCTACCTGCTTTGTTCTCTAAGTCAGGGGTGCTGGGGACCAGGGACACAAAGGGATATTGCCCAATCCAAGACTCTTTTATTACTATTCTATTCCATCAGTGTGCTTTGCATTATAACCAAATCAAAGCAGAGCAGTTCCTTCTCCAAGTAGCTTACGGTCTCTATGTTAGCAGTAGTGAATAAGAGTGGGAAGAGAGATAAATCTAACAACCAGAGCAGAAACAAGACAGACGGTATAACAAGGGGGGGTGGAGACAAAAGTTAGCTGTTGGTATCACATACCCTTGGTCTCATTTCTGACCCACTGGTTGATAGTATCAGATGCAGTGTTCTGGTCCTCGAAGTTCACACTCTTAACATTGCACTGAAAGACTTCATTGTTTCTTGAAACAAAAGGCACTTCCAGCTTCAGGCCACTTTTTGCAAAGACAGCATTTGCAATTGACACAAGATCTTTATTCTTCTTTGAGACTATGGCTTTGTTTATCTTCTTCAGTACTTTGCCAACCCCTGATTGAAAAACAAGCAAGAATCTTTAGTAAAAAAATAATAAATGCTTAAAATATCCTCTTCAAAATAAGCAGTGGTAAGCACACAAACAGGTTGAGAAGCCACCTAAAACTGTGATCCAGGGCATGTTCACTCAGAAGCAAGTTCCAATTATTCCAGTGGAATCTACTTCCAAATGCGTTTGGATTCCAGAGCCAAGCAAACCTTAGGCATTATGGAACATGCCCAACACACAGCCCCATTTTCGAAGTTCAAGCAATGTACCAAGGCAACAGATCGATCAAATGCACTTAACAGATGAACTGCAAGAGAGATAAAGCAGCCTTGAGAAAGTAACCCACTGTTGGCGGGCATGAATACAATCACAGAGCTGCACTTGGATTGCAATATTGCCGTTTTACCCATTGTGCACCCTCAGAGCAAATTCTGGGCACTGCCACCAATTTATTTAAGCCGTTCACTGTGGGCAAATGATAGAAGTAGGCTGTGACTTGCTGCTAGCTCTCCTGTTTGCTAAACCATGTTTACTAAAGACATACTCTAGGGCCTATAGTTCCATGAGAGGAATTGCTTTGCCTACCATGAAGCTGTCATGCTGTTTGGCGTTCCAATGCAAAGTGGCTGGGGAAAAGTACTTAAGCTTTTGTGCCGGGAGTTCTGTCACCAGAATGGTCTGAATATAATCAGGAAAAAAAATATCAGCGGACCAAAATGCTTGCAGATGATTTAAATAGATCTATTAGGTATAAAATTCTTGGTATTCAAGATTACTCCACAAAAGAGTTCTTGTCTCCAGGGTTTGGAGAAGGACTCAGCAATATGTGATTTCCATTTCCCGAAAGAAAAAAATAAGTCATGGTGCAATAGTGTACTTGCTAGTACATTACAGTATTCTTGTTTCAGTAGGCATAGGGAAATGTTCCATTATAATTATTAATATTTTTGGGGAGGAAGGTATTGATAGAGTGAGTTATGTTTACGGTGGTACTACCATTCTGAAATGTGCTTGTAAATCATACTGGCACTTGCAAAACACCCAGGGAGCCAACAAGGTCTAGTGAGCTCCTGTCAAGGGAGGGTTACTGGCTAGGAATGCAACCCTGATACCTGCCAGTGTCAGGAATGCAGCCTGACAAAAGCAAGATCCTGAGCAGAAAAGCAGAACTTTGGAAAGTTTGATACCACAATAGTACTGTGGATTTAATTTATCACTAAATGCATGGATATTTTAGTCAACATCTGGAGGCAGGAATGAAAAGCTGTCAGTCCCACATAAAGGGGCATTTTATTCTTCCCCTACAAGCCTGTCAATGATACTCAACTCTGTTTTCTTTGGAACCACGAGGACAGTCCTTGTTGAACTTACTGTGTTTAGCATCAATGCTTCACACTGTGCCCAAAGATGCCTTCGGGTATTAGAGATACTGCTTCACTGTCACTTATTTAATACACACTAGACCAAGATAACTGGCTAGTGTTCTCAAACACAGTATCTACTGTTCTTGCTATCAGTCCCACTTTGTATCAGTAACTAAAATAATCCTCACCTATACCGCAATTTCCCATAAGAACACAAAGACCCCAAAGCCCACAACAACAGATCAAAACAACTGACCATTTACGCTGTATCTCATCACGGTTGTTAGCTGTTTCTTTGTCTTGCCATCGGCTCCAAGCTGAAGCATTCCAAGTACTGATGCAATTCCATGCGGGGAAACCACAACATTCTCCTTCGGCCTGCTTTTGACCAGCTGATTGAAAACTTGGATCCCAATGTCTGAGCCCAATTCCTCAAGAGACAGAGGACTCGGTGGGAAGCAAAGGCACGCAGAAATCAAGGCAGCAAAGAGGAGAGGAAGACGCCCGTTCATGATTCCTAACCCAAAACAATCTAAAGAGAGAGGGGGAAGCAAAGTTAAGGACTGAGCAGAAGACGCATGTCAGTTCTCTATAGCACTTATTTGCAGGTACTGTCCCCATTGGTTGAAAGCCATATGCCTTTATGTATCTCCACAAATTCAGAAATTAAATCCAGCACCCTTAGAGCTAGCCTTTCACAAGAAAAAAAAACTTTTAGACTACTGTTATATGATAAAGAGTCTAGAAGGAATAAAAAACAGGATTGATGACAAGCTTAAGTCATCAGTTCAGGATCTGAAGTCAGAAAAGGTATTTAGGGTTGCATTTTAAAGCACATGAAGTGCTTTTATACCAGGAGTAACCACTACAGTGTCTTCCAATGTTAGACTTCAACTCCCAGTGTCCCCGATCATTGGTCATGCTGACTGAGACTACCCACGCTGGCTACAACTGCCTTATTGGTTATATATGTGATTTTGCACTATGTACAGGAAATACTCCAGTCACTCTATAGAGATTGAAAATCATGCTCAGACTGCTCACTTAGACATGTATATTAAATCAAATCCTAACTATGGTTTATAAACTTGTTGTGTAAAGGTAAAGGACCCCTGACAGTTAAGTCCAGTTGCAGATGACTCTGAGGCCAAGGCCCGACGTTTGTCCTCAGACAGTTTTTCTGGATCATGTGGCCAGCATAACTAAGCCGCTTCTGGTGAAACCAGAGCAGTGCACAAGAACACCATTTACATTCCCGCCGGAGCGGTACCTATTTATCTACTTGCACTTTGACGTGCTTTCGAACTGCTAGGTTGGCAGGAGCTGGGACCGAGCAACGGGAGCTCAACCCATCGTGGGGATTCGACCCACCGACCTTCTGATCTGCAAGCCCTAGGCTCAGTGGCCCAAATATCAGAATCTTACTCTTATTTGGCTCTATAAAGAGTTGGTAAGCTACTGGGCTTTATACCCTGCTGATTTGATTGCATTAGAAACTTAAGTATTACCATTATCAAAAATTAAAAAATATTCCTTCTACATTCTGGGCTTGTGGCAGACATGATTGTATTCTTGAATCCACTATGCTCCTCTCCTAAGCTTTCCTTAGGAGTTGGTTCTATGTCCTATAAGCAAGCGATAGAGATGTGCCCTGATCAGCTATAAAAGTCCATTATATTCCACTCAATGCTTTCTTCTTGCTACTACTTGAGCATAGAGAAGGTTTCTGTTCTCTTCTTAAAATCTCCCTAATCCCACCCCCTTCCATCTTGAAATGCTTGAAAAAAATGTGAGTTCCAATGAGTTAACTGCCTTGGATTCAAGAGAAAATGACCCCATGACCAGTGCAGTCTACGCATCCAGACTCCTACCTCTCCATATATGAAATGAAGCACAGATAGCCTTCAAAATTTGCACTCATCCAAATTTTGCAATGCAATTCCCCAACTAGTGTTTACAAAAATGCATAATGTATGGCAAAGTGTGCATCAAAAAGAAAATATTAATTAAAAAATAGAAAAATCAATTGTACAAAGGAAAACTGCTTGCAAAAATATGTATACCAATCAAGCCTGCATTTCAAAAAGTTTTTATTCAGAGAAATTTGCACAAAACTGATGAATAATTTCCATGATGATTTTTTTATATGTAAAAAAGCAAATTGTTGCACATTGTAGAGAAGTGGACTGAAGATTGGAAAACTATACACTGAGAGAACCAGAAGTGATATAACCTTCCATCCCTACTCTGTAAACTATAAAAAGCTGCCTTCTTCATTGAATATGCCAGAATATCCTAGACATGAAGTTGAGGGGCTCTTCTAGGATCATATGCAGCAACAGAAGAAGAAAGAACTAGGAGTGAGTAAGAATGAATGAATGAAAAACCCAAAACAAACCCAAATTATTGGTAACAGGTTTAACACTGCTCAGATTTTCCGAAAGTAGTGGCTGAACTTGTGGCTTCACTGGCACAGTGTCATCAAAACAGACTATTTGCTGACAAGCTAGCAAGTCCCAGGTGTCCTTCACACCTAGCTGCAGTTGCGTGGGAGCTGCTTTTCTGTATTGCGATATCATGCTGACTACATGGGAAAATACCACTCAATCTGTCCCTACCACATGGTTGCGTCATTCACACACAAGATTCCGCTATGTGAGATCACATCACAGAAAAACAAATGAGTGTATGCATGTGTGTGTTGTGAGAGAACCTCAAAATTCAAGTAAAAATTCTCTCTCTGAACTATCTGAAAACACTTCTACATCTCCGAAGTTGCTGCTGCCACAGAATGCAAGAAATCATGCCTGGGACCAGATTCTTCTTTCCTATTTTAATTTTAGGCACACCGCATTCTTCTGCAACAGGAGTGGAGAACCTGTGGCTCTCAAGATGCTGTTGGTTTCTTAGGTCCCACCAGTCCCTACTAGCATGACCTGACGGGAAGGCCATAGGGTGATCTTCCGTGAACTACAACTTTAATATTTCAAATGTTGGTGTTTTTTGTTTTTACTGAAGTCAGTTTTTGCAACCTTTCACTGAACACTTAAAACTGCACAGCTTCCATCTATTTCAGGACACTTTAACATTGTTCATTTACGTGCCTATCCCCCTGTCCCCACCCCCAAAACCATGAGTTTCAGCTTGTTCTGAATTCAGATGGTATGGGTTAAAGGAATGGTACAGAGCCAAAAGGATTTCCACCCTCCAAAATCAGGCATATAAGTTTGCCTCTACAATATGTAATTTGTTATACTAGAAATGTCTTCTTTTTTGGCAATCACTTGTAGCCGAGTAAGACTGGTCTTCCATAAACACAGTTTTAACAATGACAGGTGACTGTGGAGGCCAATTCTGGATCCACACGTCCTTCCGCAGTGGGGACATTGGTTTCCGGGCGGGAGTTGATCACTGTGTGGATTTGCCAAGCGTGCCTTCCTCTTAGAACGTTTCTCCCTTGCTTCCTGAGTTTGAGTGTCTTCAAAGCCCATGACACCTTTGGTAAAGGCTGTTCTCCAATTGGAGCGCTTGCAGGCAAGTGTTTCCCAATTGTTGGGGTTTATACTACATTTTTAAAAATTTGCCTTAACACAGTCTCTAAATCTCTTTTGCTGACCACCAGCAGTACTTTGTAGAAAGATTAGGGTTGGGTGGGTGAGAAACAGTTTTACTTATAACTAGCAAATAAACATTTATTCCACTTTATGAGATGTGAGTTAAGCAAGTAACATTGAAATGGGCTGACATGCAGACATAGCTGTCAACTGTACTCTGTTCTGTTTGAATAATGCCTCAATTTACTGCTAAATACTGTTTACTGCACAGAGAAAACCTCTAGCTTCCTAATTATAGCTTAGGAAAGTTTTACAAGTACCCTTCTCACTTTTTAAATGTTCTATTAAGATGAGATTTGAAACTGCCATCCACAAGGAAAAGCCATTGGGAAAGGTGGGGTAGTGTTCTCTTCTCAAGAGCCAAATAAATTGTAGCAATCAATGAAAATATTCACCTACACATCTGGTCACTAGAAGCAGAACAAAGAGCAAAAAAAGCAACATTTATCTTATCATGAAAGCAGTACAAACACATTCAATATGACTGTAGTGTGCCCATTATAAAGAAAGCTAGTCTTATATTAGCCTTCCTGGAACAGACTTTATTGGCTAGATTAGACTCATATGAAATTATCGAGGGCACATATTTCCAGAAATAAAGAGAAATGAACCATTCATAAGCCTTCAAGAAGGGCTTAAGTAAGAGGCCACTACATTGGCGTGGATCCCATGTTGCTCCTCCATTCTTGGAGGGGGGTGATTTCTTCCAATTTCTCTTCCCTCTTCAGCTATCTATATCCCATACTGTTTCTAAAGGTCCCAGGATCAAGTTTGGCCATTGTCCATGGAGGCTGGAGTTCAGCAACATCTGGAGAGCCAAATATTCCACACACCTGCTCCAAATGTTGTGGACTACAACCTGACAATTGGCCATGCTAGCTGAAGCTGATGGAAGTTGTAATAAAAAACAAACA
This sequence comes from Podarcis raffonei, assembly GCF_027172205.1. Classification (NCBI taxonomy): domain Eukaryota; kingdom Metazoa; phylum Chordata; class Lepidosauria; order Squamata; family Lacertidae; genus Podarcis; species Podarcis raffonei. The sequence goes on from NC_070606.1 coordinate 71,909,198, forward strand.
AACTGGCTATCCCTAGTCTAAAGAGCTGCTGTCATTCCAATGTATTTCACAGCCCTGCTACCAGAGGTACTTTTAAATGGAATTGCATGCTATTACAGACAGCACATTCCACATGCACTACCATATGCTTTATCACCAAACAACAGCTCGTCTATTGAAATAATCTGGTGGCATCTACAAGCCTGAGTACTTCACTGATCCACAGTCAAGATGGCAAACAAATTAAATTGCAACATTCCCAATGCAGACCATTTAGGGAACTCCCATGATAACCTTCCTCTCTTTTTTTATTAAAGAGTTAAAGCAGGCATCCCCAAACTCGGCCCTCCAGATGTTTTGGAACTACAACTCCCATCATCCCTAACTAACAGGACCAATGGTCAGGGATGATGGGAATTGTAGTACCAAAACATCTGGAGGGCCGAGTTTGGGGATGCCTGAGTTAAAGCTACCTGTTTACCCTCAAGCTTCCTCAAAATAGTTACAAACTGAAAAGAGGAAATGTGGCCTTTCCTCTAACCCCATGAAACAGGGTTAGCACCATGTTTGCGCTCTCTCTCTCCTACCAACACTGGAAGATATAACACCAGAATACTCCCAGACAGGAGAGATAGTGGCTGTGTAATTGAAGCAATATGCCTGAGAAACGGAAAGGAGAAACCACGGGTGGCCAACCATTCCCATAATAAATAATTGCAAGACTAAAAAATGATAGTGATAATATCCATTTTAGAGCTTTGTTGGGGCTAAAAAATAATGCACGCCACAAAGATTTCAGACTTTACCCCTGAGAATTAAGCATGAATACAAGTGTCACATGACTATGTCAGTGCTGCTAAGACAATTTTGAGCAGGAAAGTCAGTCTGCTCTCAATGCCTACAGAAAATTAAAAAAGCAGAAACATGTCAAATACAATCTTCTTCTCTTGAAAGATAAAAGTTTCAGACTTAAGCACTAGGCTTCATAAGCATAATTTGTGGCATCATCTGTGGGGCACAATCCGGCCACGAGGTGTAGATAAACTGTAGACCAAGAACTCAAGAAAGAATTTCAGTGAGAATGCTAGGAAGCATTTGGAAATCTCACATTAAGCAGCTTTCCATAATAGGGAGTCAAGTTCATGCTTGATGGCAAATGTAAAGGTTCCATCAGCTATAAATTAAGGAAGGAGGAAAGTTTTTGAAGGCCAGTGCAAACACCTTTCATAAAAACAGAGGAAGAGCTAATCTCAGAAAGGCCAATTGCACCCTCACCCCTTTCAACAAAGAGCATGAACACACACAGAATTCCCCCAACCAGTAACAAGAGGAAGCAGAGAAGATGACTTTCCTCCACACTGTTCAGGTTGGAGCTGCACATATAGCTTCTCTGCCTCTATAGTGCTACATGATTGATGGTTGGAGCTGCCAATATAGGTGAGGAGGGGATATATAATCCTTCCCTGTGTTATAATGCTCAGGCTTGCACCGTATTCCCAGAACCAGCACTTCCTTACCTACAATGATTAATTTAGGGGAGAAAGGTGGCTTCAAAATAGTTGCATACAGAATAATGAACTGGTCAACAGTTAAACCAAATGCAACAACACCTCCTTCTGTTCCTCCAAAGTCTCTCCAATTGAGCAATACCACACACATGCTAGATTCATCCTCCTTCTCGGTGTCAGATCAAAACTTCAATGGTCTATTTGTAGCATATTTCAATTCTTGTATAACGCCTAGTCGAGGGGTAGCAGACATGTTGCCCTCTAGATGTTGTGGACTCCATCAGCTCCAGCCAGAATGCCCAGGGATCAGGGATGATGGGAGTTGCAGTCCAAAGTATCTGGAGGGCTCCACATTGGCTAATCTATCAGGTTTTACAAGCATCATAGAAAGTCTTCATCTGACCATTTGTCCTTCTGCTGCATCCGTTAACCTGCAACGCACCATAATTTTTGTACAAGGTGCCCTGCGGCTCCTTGACTCAGAAAGTTATTTGGGCACAGGAGAATCTACTCTGAGACACATTGAGAAGTGAGGAAGACGAACTGATAACTAATAAGAGCCTATGCCAAAATAGCTCAAGAACAAAATGGAAAAGTGGTCACAGCAGCCACATAGTGGCAGGAGCCATTGTGGCTACAAGATCAAGCACTAGTGGTGAAAACTGCTCTGCTGGTGGATGCAACTCTGTTCAATAAACATTATTATAGTGGATTTAATTTCAGATATATAGACTTTGCTTGACTAGAAATGCAAATCTAAAGCTTCAGCTAGATGAGTGGTTACTGAAAATTTCACAACAAAGTAGAGACACAATGCACACCACATTTTTAGTACTCTCTCATTATTGTAATTGAAAAAAGTTATACTAAAAATATACATAGCTTTTCCTGTGGTTTCTGAACTGTCCCTTTCATTTCTACTTCCCCAAAACATCTTTTTTACTAGAGCCTTTTAGTTTTATATGCCTGTTTTGCACCACAAAACTTATTCATGACACATTATTTTCCCCAGAAATCCATTAGACAAAATGTTTCTTAACTGTTGTTCTAATTATTCATGTATCATATATTGTTTTTAAGGTTCTTTTTTTAAAAAAAAATTTAAACTTTGAGGGTTTTGCCCAGAAAATCTGACTAGGAATATAAATTAAATGCAGCTACTTGGTAGTCGAGTTTTCAGATTCCTATTCTACCCCCCCCACCTCCCCCCCAACACACTGTATTAAAGTTACTGGATAGGTGAAATTCAGGATTATTTTAGAAAAAGGTGAAAAACCTCAAGCCTGCAAAAAGCTAGAAGGAAAAATTTATTATTGATATTTTATTTTAACTGAAACAGTATTCCAAGCAATAACTGCACAATTTACAAAAATACATGAAATTATAAATTAATTTTAAATAGCAATAATTACTATGATAATCCATAATAATATGTCAGCAAATAAAAAATAAAGAGAAAAAGAAGAAAATGAGCCAATATAAATTAGTGAACATCATATAATTTAAAGAAGGGAGCTATTAAAGAACCCACTTTATTTATATATCTGATAATAATAATAATAATAATAATAATAATAATAATAATAATAATATTGTATTTATACCCCGCTCTCCCCGGCCAGGGCCAGGCTCAGAGCGGCTAACACCAAATATAAATTACAATAAAACGTAATGGGGGGAAAAACAGTTAATTAAAATACGGCTTAAAATACAGCTTAAAATGCAGCCTCATTTTAGTAGTAGCCCATAAATCAAGACCATAAAGGGAGGAAACATCAGATATTCACCCGAGCCAGCTATCCATGCTGGTCCTACATGGGCCAGCAAAAAAGCCAAGGGAAAATTTATATACCATATAAGGGGTCAGAGTGAGTCTAAGCCAAAGACCAGGCGGAACAGCTCTGTCTTGCAGGCCCTGCGGAAAGATGTCAAATCCTGCATGGTCCTTCATAAAAGAGAATCATATTCACATATTCTCACAAAATTGCAAAAGGATTTTAACTAATCCTATGCCCCTTCTGTTTGCTATCCCAAAGTTCTTTAAACATTCTTGCTCAAATATATTTATTTTGTTTTCCCCTTGTTCAATGCAAAGCATCTAGATGTTTTTTCTTAAAGTTGCCCTTCACAATATTGTTTATATTTGATGCTACTTCAGACCAACAATTTTTAGCCTTGGGGCAGAATGAGACTCATACCATTTACCCTTAACTTTTCGGGAGTAGTAGTAGTCTAGACGCAAAACCATTCAAATTCTAAACAAAATATATTTTGCATGCAAATAACTATTTCAAGAGTTTTCATTCTATTGAGATTATTCTTATTCTATTTGCAATAAGAGAGTGACAGAAATATTTTGACATTTAAGACATTAACATAGATTTCAGTCTTTGCTCCGCATGTATTGACAAATTATACATCAGGATACAGTATTGTTATTTTATCTAAACAACAACAGATACTCAAAACAGAGAACAAAGTAGATGCACTCCTTTAGCTAGCTCAGACAGCAGAGGGCGCTCTTACATGCAGATGAATTCACTAACCATTCAGAGCATGAACCTTTCTAAATACATAAATGTATTTTTCCTCCTTGATGGAGGACACGAAATAAGTAATATTTGTCTCCAACTAAAGTGAGTTTATTCAAAATATGTTTGGAACCCTCATTTATTATGTATAACTAAGCTGTCAAAACCGACAGTTCTACTGTCAACTTAAAGATACAAGGTTGGGAAGGCTATGTGAAAACAAAACAATTTTTTTTTATCTCTTCCGCCAGTGTATGCAAACCTTGACAGTAAGAAGGTGTAATTACTCAGTAAATTACATTAGCAGTCGTCAGAAGAAAGCTAAGGAATCTGTATTGAAGAGGCTTATGATTTAGCACCAGTCATCACCATATCTACTACTACTATAGAAAAATAAGCTTTGAAGAAACACTTCTCCTTTGAAGTTGCACATTTCATTATTCCACCATTTGGAAATATAAAAATCTGCATTAATGCTGCTGCCATTAGTGGGAGTCTTACCTACTAATTTATATATTAAAAATATAGCTATGATCCATAAAATGCCCAATAATTACTCATCATTGAAGGACGCAGTCAGGATGTCTAGAACACATGTGAAAGCTTGTTTAAGTATCTCTCTAGATAGGCCAAATGGTGTTATGACACCTTTCTTCAACCTGGTGCCCCTCCAGATGTTTTATTCAAGGGTAGCCAATACGGTACCCTCCAGATGTTTTGGAGTCAACTCCCATCTAATCCAGCCACTACAACCATTGGTTGAGGAAGCCTGATGTATGAGGAGGGAGACCACCCTTGTCCATGTCCAAAATGTTGGCTCCCAATTGAAAAACCAAAATTCTACTGGTAAGAAGAAAGTTATTTGAAACACCAATCCAGAATGTTTCCTTCAGCACACTCATTTGACATACTGATAATCCTATCAACTGTTATGTAAAGAGAACTAAAGACTTACAGTTGTGTTCTTGAGAAACATGCAGTGATGACAATATTTTGATGCATTGCGAAATATGTGTTGGTTACTAACTGCTACTAGGTCGAAAACAACCTTTAATTTCTTCAAATGTGTTCCTTCACCATGATGCTTTATTTATTGTCCCTTATCTTGTGAAATACAGTGTTTTACAAGGCAACAATACACTAAAAGGATTGATGATGCAGAATTAACTGTTCCTAAAACACCCATATTAGTTTGTGATGCCATATTGTTTATCTGCTCACTACCTGTGAAAAGGCACTGAATGTTATCAAAGATGCAACGAACATAAACATCCCTGTTCAGAAAAAAGCAGCAAGCTATTAAAAGCATGCCAAAACTTAAGAATTAGAACACAACTGCTTACAACAATAAATTGTCGTGTAAATAAAGAGCCCATATCTTCAAGAGAAGATCCAGTAAAGTTGTTATTATTATTAAAATTTTAAGTAGGATACATTTTTAATCCTGAAAGTACACCGCCGTTCCAATTTGCACAGGTCCCATCTCAAATTATTTCAGTTTCCAAAATGTTCACACAGACCTGTGAGGTTAGCAAGTGAATGCAAGACAAATTGTCAGCTATAGTTATACTTGGAACAAAACGCAAGAACTGTGTTAGAATAGCTTCTACTGAAATTCAGTGAATAAGGAAGCTCAGACCTCTCTCAGGGCCAAAATATGCATACCCCCAGAAAACTATCTATAAACCAATGCTACTGTTTATTTTGTGCCTATTATTTATTCCATTGCAAGTCTTGGATGCGCTCTTAATTGTTCAGGTGGACTCTAAAACTGTTTTGGAGAAAGAAATGTTGCCTTTCTAGAGCATGTACTTTGTGGCTGACCTAATTCTTCACTTCAAGCAGTTACTGAAAGGATGTTGTCGGCAATTGCTCGTTAGAGAGCCAAACGCCTTGCCAAGCTTTAACTAGAAAAGACATTCCACTTGCATGAATGAGTGGACAAAAGGTTCATCCCATTTCCGACTAACTGTTTAGGTTCCCACCACCAGAAAAGCCCTTCCTTTCAATTCAGGTAGGATGGCTCAAGAAGATGATGACAAAAACACAGTTCCAGCCTTTATTAAAGAATGTTACACCCAACCAACAATGACATGTTAGTTACACTCCGCCTCCATGGCTGGAGGTTAGTAATGATTCTGCATATCACTTGTTGGAAACCATAGGAGGGGAGAATGCTTTTGGGCTCAGATCCTGCGTGCGAGTTTCCCAGAAGCATTTGGCTGACCACTGTGAGAACAGGATGCTGGCCTAGATGGGTCATTGGCCTGATCCAGCAGCTTCTTATGATGTTCTTAGGGCATGTGTAATGCTGCTGTGCCCTCAAAATGTCGTTTTAGAGCATTACATGCTAGATGACCTACAGTTCTTAGTTGCAGTGTAGTTAACCATTCTGATACTATACCCTACTCTCATAATCTACTGCTTGACTAATATCTTCCAGCAAGCTCTTTAAAAACCAATACAGTCAAGCGGACTACGCTGTACTTTAGACTTCAGATACCAGTACAGCAGCCATGTCCTCTGTCCTATTATAAATCTATTTGGGGGAAAAGCAAGTCCAGAACAGATGGGTCTTGGATAGAAACTGGCAATTTTGAAAAACGTATCTTTCTAACAAATCATGTGTTCCTCCCATCTTTTAAAAAGTGCCCACACATGTTATTACTGGGCATGTCAAGCATCTTCGCACATAGGAGGGCTAGAAATGAGGCAAAATTGCCCTTTTGATTCTGTGGCGACATTCAACACCAAATGGAAATTCTTATACAAATAAATATTCTTTGGCTTCAAGCTCAAGATTCCACTTCCAAAAATAAAAGTATGCAAGAGCATCAAAAGCTGTCTGTCTGCTATGTGAATAGCTTGTAAGCCATTTATAATTTGCTTTGGCACAAAAGGACACTACAGAGATTTAGGCAGAATCCACACACACACACACACACACACACACACCGGTATTTCACAGAATATATTTTGAATTGGGCTCTTCCCAACTGAGGCCATGAGATGCACTGTACTGTCTAATTTTAAACAAATTCTTGTCTAATTTTAAGCAAATTAAGTTTCACAGTTATTTCACAAGTGTCCCCATAGTTCAAGAAAAATGTCTCTCTTTCAAACCCAGACACACAGTGAGAGGGGGAGAAAACAAAAGATAAGAAAATTATGAACTCCGGTCTGAACATCTCTTTAATGTTCTCATTTTCCATTTCAATTCAGGGATATGCTCTACGCTAAATATTTCTTAGATATTCCCTATACAAGCGTTAACTTCATTAAATTCAGTTGTGCTGTTACCACTTTTACACCCACCAGCAAGAGAAGAAAAGCTAGAGGTCCTTCAAAAGCCTCCCTGTGGTGACCATTACCTTACAGAGGCAGACAAGAACATCTGTCTGTGTTGCAGATCGTTTCTACCCTATGGGCAACATATCCAGCCCCAGACTAAGATGTAAGGACTGAGACGCCCACTTTTTATTATAGTCACCTGCTCTCTTTATGGCACTCCTTTGATGCCCTATACCACATTTGTAAATTACCATTCAACCATAGCACATAAAAATCTCATCCCGCCCCAGGATAAGAATGAGCTCTTTTGAATAGCATAGGAAAAAAAGAAGCTCCTGCTGCAAGTATTGGCGGGAATGTGAGCTAATGAAGTTTTCGTAGGGGCTAGTAACTTGACCGGACATGTTTCCAAGGGTGCCCTGACCGCACAAAATTCGGGGTAAAGGGTAAGCAGAAAAGTACCCGAAGGGGGAATCTCAGATACACTCTTTCCTTCTTCTGGAGATGGAAATCGGAGAACTAAATTGGGAAGCTCTCCCCCCCCAAAAAAAACACACACACACATACACATACACCCACACCCACCCCGATATACCGCACAGTTGTGGGCTTTGGGAATTTACAAGTATTCATTTACTACGCACATGACAGATTTGGAGGAAGGAGTGGGGCAAAAAGAGCCCTTGTGAATTCATCTCAATAAACCGCACAGGGGGGCTTTTGCAAACCCAGCAGTTATTTATTTCTGGCTGCCCAGTCGCCGCCCCCCGTCCCACAAACTCAACCCGAATTCAATCCGAGAAAGGGGAAAGAACAGCCTTAATGGAAATGTTCATATATATGTATGTCTCCCTGAACTGCCGTAGGGTAATGAAGAGTTAGTCATGAAGTTGATAAGCAGCCGAGAAAGAAAGGGAAAGTACACAGGCCGGGGGGGCGGGGAGCAGGATGAGAGGGGTCGCCAAAATAAACCCTCATTTTCGGAAGCTGGGGCTGGGGAGGGGGGCAAAGAAATCCCATTGAAAGGGAAGGGAAAGGGCGGCCCAGGCGGAGACCTCAGGGAGGAAAGCGCGACCCCCGGGGCGAAGTAACCCCCCAGGAGCTCTCACCTCTCTCGCCCTCGCTGGAGAAGCGCCTCTCCGGGGGAATAAGAGCGGCGGCGTCTGAGCTTCCTCTCTGCTGCTCCTCCCGCTCAGCTCAGCGACTAAGCCGAGCGGCCGCCCCGAATCCCGCATTTATCCCGCCCGCCGGCGAGAGAGCGCAGAAGCGGCCGGGCGGCGCCCACTCGGCTTTCCCCCTCCCACTGGGGCCGCCGCCGCCGCCGCCGCCGCTTGTCTCCTCAGCAGCGGCCGCCTCCTCCTCCGCCTCGCCCAGCTCCCGCCCTTCCTCGAAAGACCACGCCGCCAGGAGGCCTCGCCTCCCGGCCTGAGGCGCCACCTCCTTCCCTCCAGTCCAGAAGCGCCTCTCCGCCCTCGTCAAGAGCGTCCAAGGCGCTCGAAAGAAAAAAAGGGAGCACCGAGGAGAACAACGATGGGACTCGATGTGTAAACACGGGTTTGGAGCGAGTCAAGCAGAACCTGGGTCGCGCCAGAACCCGCTTAGAAGTGTTGTTTGTTTGTTTGTTATGGCGTGTTGTTGTTTTTTGCATCACCAGCCTCATCATTAGAGCTTTATAACTAGGTTTGTTTTAGAAACTTGAGTTCCTTTCACAGTCGCTCATTAGTAAAGGGGATAAAAGCGAGGGGGCAAAAACAACAAAGCAACTCACTTCTGTTATTACAATGGAATTTCATAACACGTTAAGTTTTCTAGCCCGCCTGTCTCTCAAGTGGCGCCTGCAAGAAAATGTTGCAGCATGGAGTGTTTGCTGAGGAAGCCAAGCTGCCAAATTCTGGGATATGCCATTATCCCTTCCCCAGTTTTCTGCTTTCCAGCAGCTCAGACAACACTCTGTGTCCAATTGGTGCTGAGGGGGAATCCTTCCTAAAGATTTATCGAACTTTGGGGGACCTTTGAGCTTGCTTTCTGCCTAAGTTGCATACTTCCTTTTTGAAGTGTAGATGGTGCCATTTTGGCTAAATAGGAATTCCCACTGGCCAAATACGTTCACTATTAGTATACAGTCATACCTCATGTTACGTTTGCTTCATGTTGCGTTTTTTCAGGTTATGTCCCACGGCAAACCGGAAGTACCGGAAAGGGTTACGTCCGGGCTTCGCCGCTTGCACATGCGCAGTAGTGCTAAATCGCACTTCATGCATGCGCACAAGCACCAAATCGCGCCACGCACCTGCGCAGATACGGTGCTTCAGGTTGCGGGCTTTTCATGTTGCGAACAGGACTCCGGAACGGATCCCGTTCGCAACCAGAGGTACCACTGTATAGGGCAGGGGTGAGGAATATCTGTCAGCAAGACAGCTGCATTCCTTTCTGAACAGCTTTTCAAGGGGTGGGGGGGTGTCGCAGAAGCAAAAGCAACAGATGTGTAACTTTTACCTTTGCATGGTATGCTAATTACTATACACTCACAAACATGGGCATAGCCAAGTAGGGCCAGGGGGGCAGCTGCCTCCCCCAAATCAAGTAAATCAATAAAATACTTAACTGAGGTTCTGCCCTCCCTAACATGAAGCCTGTGCCCCAACATAAATCCTGGCTACGCCCATGCTCACAAACCCCTCTATCCTCCATCTAGACAGTGCACTCTGAGGAAGCCCTACCGAGACTCATCAACCATTTTGCCCAAGCCTGCAGGGAATTTGGCCCACATCAGCCTGACAAAAACCAACATCCTGGATCAGGATGTAGCCAGCCCTCCATGCATCACCTTTGGTTGAGGTGGCAGATGATTTTTGTCTATCTGAGTTCCACCAAAACCAGCAACCAGTGCATATTTATCTATGCACTGTACTTATATGCACTCCTTTCTGCCAATTCCCCATGATTTATAATCCAAAATGTAAAACAAGCATAAAACATAAGACAGCAGAATTCAGTCAGTTGTGGCCTCTTCAGGAGCTTAGGCTCCTAACTTGCTTTCTTCTCAGGATGCAAAATTATGTGAGATACATTATACTGAAAGACAGTGACTGGTGTGAAGTACAGTAATTCAACAAGCATCATAACAGCAATATTTGAACCAAGATCGTGGAATAAGTAGACAAGTTTGGTCAGTGAGTAGTTAAAAAGTCATTATTTCAAAGTGGAACAAAGTAAGCAGTGGGATTTCCTCAAGTTCCCTAGGGGCTGATGCCAGCTAGTCAGTAAAGTATAATCAGATAGCCAAAGTTTGGATTAGGCTGTAGAGCTGATATGGGGTTTAACATTGGCTTATTTTTGTCAGCTTTGTGCATTGCGTGTCAGAAATATTTTTCCTGTTATTACCACATGTATCCTTGGCAACACAAACAAATGAACACCTTTCAGACTTGATGGAAAGCAACATTTTACAATCTGAATGATCTTAAAGTGACAAATGGGATTTTGCAGAAATAGATGCTCTTTCCTTTTCTTACTAAAGTCATAGTGCTAGGCTTTCTGTAGGAAACAATCAAGAGGAGTGTTTTTGCTTTTAACTCTTCCCCCCGCCCCCAAATCACATTTAAGATATTCATATGCCTACTCTCTTGTACCATGCATTCAAGTTTACACCTTTTCAGTCTTTCTAGAATGTGACTATAACCATGGGTACTGCCATAAGAGAAATCTGAAGAAGTGTACATGCACACGAAAGCTCATACCAATAACAAACTTAGTTGGTCTCTAAGGTGCTACTGGAAGGAATTTTTTTATTTTGTTTCGACTACGGCAGATCAACACGGCTGCCTACCTGTAAAGAGAAATCTAATTAGTGATTTATTAACCAAGTCCTGATTCTTCTTCAAATACAGATTCAGTAAAGCAAGCTCTGGAGACTTCATGATCTGATGATGAGTAATTTTACTTATCTCATTAAACACTAGTTTCCCAAAATTTGCCACCTTCGGGCATATCCACCAGAAGTGTGTATAAGTACCCCTGTCTCCACACATTTGCTAGCACAAGGCAATTTCTCACATATGCTGTAGTCCCCCTGCTGGACCCGTAACCTGTTGCTGAGGTAATTTATATAGTGTGACTTTGGAGAGGGTTTAGTGTGTAGACCTGAGTCCAGCAAGGGTTAAAATCTAATTGAGGATCCCGTTGTAGAAGTAGTCCAACGCGCTTCAATGTAGATCTTTATTCATAACCTCCAGCCACATTCTCAGCATTTTCCCCACCTGCCACTTTTCTCTAACTAAAGGGTTCTTAACCTTTTTAGACCAGTGGGCACATTTCAGGTTTTGAAAGAGTGTACTGGAAGCACAAAGTAGCTGCTATGGGGCAGGGTGGGGCTTAACACAAAAAATGGCTGCCATGGGAAGCATGCGGTAACACAAAATAAGAGAGAGTGCTGCCCCTGACAACTTTATAGTTAACATAGGAAGTCAGTTATGTCCTGCTGGTCCTGCTTGGGGAAATCACATCTTACTGATTACACACACACACACTTGCTGTTGCTGTCTAATGGCAACAGGGTGAAGTGGCCACACCACACTCATTCCACAGAAATCTCATAGAAGGTGCCTGTACATGTTGCCCCATAATTTACATTCTAGGAGGGCTAGAGACTTGCTTTAAAAAGAAGCGAAAGTTCAGACTCTGGGGCACCTACCCAGATGCACCAGTAGAAGCTTTCATGCGTACCATGGCACAAACAAGTGCCAGGTTGGCAGCTCCTGCTCTAACTCCTTTCATCTTAACTACTGGGGCACACTTCTTAAACGCAGACTTAAAAATAATGGAATACAACAGGTAGAGCCTAGGAGGATCAGATTGCCTGTTGCCATGTAGTCTTATGAGTTCAATTTCACTTAGCAAGAAGCAACCATCTATAGCCCTATTAAGCAATCACAGTTTCCCAGGTGAATGAGCATTTGAGCAGGATTGCGTGTGTATCCATTATAAGTTAATGATTACAAATTAAAGGAAAATACATTGGATCACTGCTTTTGTTCATTGTGCTGAGTAAAATGATTTCAGGAGAGTTTTCCTGTGTAAAGGTGATACCTTATAGGCTGGGATTATAAATGCAAAGGCCAGCACAGTTAAGTTCACTTGTGTAGAGTTCCCCATCTGTCACAAGACTGTACTCAATTTAATTCTGTTCTCTTTATTTAGGATTTATTTTCTTCATATTGTACTGAAAGTAATGGGCCTTGTTTACATATGCTAACAAATGTGATTGAAAAACTGAAACATAGCAGTTATTTACAAAAAATAATTTCAGCAGGTCTTCTCTGAGTAAAAGTTAGCTTCATGAGTTCATCTTACCAGTTTGGTGCAGAATCCCCAAGAATGAGATGGAGAATTTTGTACTAGACCAAAAAAAATTGGTCAAAGAGCATATAAGCTCTCAAGGCCTGCATTTCCAGTCACCGACAGAATTTTAGTAGACATTTTCAAGAGATAATTTAATACCCAGCAAGTTGTAAATAACTTCCTGCATGAAATTGCATTTTATTGAGTATAAATATGGATTGGATAGTAATTTACTGTGACGTACCAGAGAAATGTAGAGCTGATTCTTTTGTACTGGAAGTAGAGTCAATCAAACCCAATTGTACAGGAACAACTGAAAAATGAAAAACCACAGGGAGATTTGTCCTGATGTGGGAGTTGGGAACATGTTGAAAGAATTGTTTCAGAATGTTTAGTTACCTGCTGTTAGACAATGACTAATTGGCAGTGTGAAACTCTGCTGATTCTTTTGAGATGACATTATTATTTATCACCTTACTTTGAGTGAAGCAATATTGCAACATTTAAGCCAGTAAATTGGTTGTATGTTCTTAATTGTGTGTTCACCTATAAGGGTTAGGAAGATAGTTGAGCCTGACACCTTTACATGCACAGCATACCACTTAACTATCAAGGAGTCAGGAGTTGGCATGGATAGCCAACCACCAATGCTCATGTCCTGCCAGACCCTCTACTGCAGGAGCACCAAATTGACTTTACTGATAGATTTGCACTATGCCAACCTTTCCACTGGTTCGCCCTCCCCCTTTCTTTCCCGGGAAGTACTGTAGTAGAGACTAAGCTGTTGGTAGTTCAGGTGAATATTCTGACCCATCACACCATCTGACCATGAACTATTGATAACATAAAGGTAAAGGGACCCCAGACCATTAGGTCCAGTCACGGACGACTCTGGGGTTGCGGCGTTCATCTCGCTTTATTGGCTGAGGGAGCCAGCGTACAGCTTCCGGGTCATGTGGCCAGCATGACTAAGCCACTTCTGGCGAACCAGAGCAGCACACAGAAACACAGTTTACCTTCCCACCAGAGCAGTACCTATTTATCTACTTGCACTTTTGTGCTTGCGAACCGCTAGGTTGTCAGGAGCTGGGACCCAGCAACGGGAGCTCACCCCGTTGCGGGGATTTGAACCGCCGACCTTCTGATCAGCAAGCCCTAGGCTTTGTGGTTTAACCCACAGTGCCACCCGCGTCCCTATGATAACATACTTAATTGTATTATAATATCCACTCCACTTTTTAGATGCCTCTGTACTGAACCATTCTGTATGTTGATAGCATGATCAAAACTAGTTAAAGGTAGGAATGGTGAGAACCAAATTAAGGTAGAAGGACTCCTGGACGGTTAAGTCCAGTGAAAGGCAACTATGGGGTGCAGTGCTCGAACTCACCGAGGGAGCTGGCATTTGTCCACAGACAGCTTTCTGGGTCATGTGGCCAGCATGACTAAACTGCTACTGGCACACGGAGGTCTGTGACGAGTGCCAGAGCACACGGGAACACTGTTTACCTTCCTGCCACAGTGGTACCTATTTATCTACTTGCACTGGTATGCTTTTGAATGCTAGGTTGGCAGAAGCTGAGACAGAGCAGTGGAAGCTCACTCCATCGTGCAGATTTGAACCACCAACCTTCCGATATGGAACATCCCTTAATAGATTCTCCCATGTTGTTGCTTTTAAAGTGTAACTAGAAGGCACAAGGGCTCCCTGATTCCAACCAGGTACATTATGCTGTGGATGTGGGGGATTTAAGCCTTTCCCCAGCACTAGTTTATCAGTTAAAATCTCACACACATAAACACACTAACCTGCATCAGTTGATCTTGGGAACAACCCTGGTACCACAAACAGATAAGATACTTTGCTCAAAGAAAATTAAAAGACCGCTATTCCTAATCTCACAATTTCCATTGCAGAGACTGGAACAATGAACTATTCTTCTCAAAACAGGAATACAAAAGTAACAAAAGGAAAAGACAAAAAAGGAAGCAAAAGAAAACAAAACAAGGGTTTGGAAGTACATGCGTTAAAATTAACAGCAGCCTTGGAAAACAGGAGCCATCAAGAAAACAACTGTGTTTTTATTCTTTCCAGCAAGAACTGCAAATGTGTAACATCTTTTTCTTGCTTTCCCTTTTTTCTTTTCTTCAAAAATATTTTCTTAAATATTGAGCCAGCATTAAAATGATTCACTGCATTGAGGAAAAACAAGATAAAGGATCAATGTTACTAAATGTTGGAAGCTTAGGTGCACAAAGGGAAACAATACTGTCCTGGGAAACGATGGAATCCCTGATCTTTTTACAATGATGTACAGAAACTCAGGAGTTATGGCACATGCTGAGCAAAAAGCAATGAGATTTTTTATCTGAGTTGCATTGGAATATTAATAGTTTTGGAGAAAAGCAAGGCCTTTAAAGAATTGTGATGGTAACAATCATTTAGCTTAAGCAAGCAGAAATAAGAACGTAATCAACATTAAAAAAACCATTAGGCATTGGTTTAAGAATATAAAAAATAAGTGATGATGAACCTCAGCTATATATGACTTCCCCACAAATGGTGGATGTTTCTGAGTTTGAAAAGGAAAAAGAAAAGGGTTATGATTTGGAAATTCAGGGCAGCATCTAATGCACTTGTATTAGATTTATGCTTGTGCAATGGAAATTCTCACCCTTCCCCAAATCTGCTACGGAGGGCTGGGAAAAACCTCAGAACAGATTTAGCGGGTCCACGGGTTATAGGGAGGAGAAGGGAGAAGTTCCATTGCACAAGTATAAATCCCTTCATTAACAAATTCACTTACTTAATTCACTACCAGACTTTTAGAAGACATCTGAAGGCAGCCCTGTTTAGGGAAGTTTTTAATGTTTGATGTATTACGGTATTTTAATATTTTGTTGGAAGCCGCCCAGAGTGGCTGGGGAAGCCCAGCCAGATGGGCGGGGTATAAATAATAAATTATTATTATTATTATTATTATTATTATTATTATTATTATTATTATTATTATTATTGCTGCTGCTGCTGCTGCTGCTGCATTGGATTCAACCCTCAAAATGCAATAACTAACAAAATAAATAACTAATAATTGTCAAAAGGGGGTATTAATGAGGCAATGAAGCACAATATACAGCCTCTGTTTCCCAAGCACCAACCTCATCTACTGTCCAGAATAGACTTGGTATACCCTGTTCATGCAGACAAGGCTCTGACAACCAAAGCACTGTGGGAAAACTGTTTCAACTAGGTCTAAGGAAATGTCATCCCATAGTAAAAGCTAGTGCCCTTTTATCCTTAAAGCTACATTTAACTTTCTCCATTAACTCAGAACACCACATCATTAAGTGCCTTGTCTAACCTCTTTTTTTCTTAATGGGTCTGCTAAAATTCAGTGCTGTTTTTTTAGATGTGGATGACATCAACAATACTTGGCCTTGTATCTCCTGGGAACTATGATGGTACGCAAAGCTAGGAGAAAAGGGCAGACTGACCAACCAGAGGAGGAAGAAAGATGTGGTGGTGGTGAAGGTTGCAGAGAACCATCACTGCAGACTGAATAAGTGGAATTTGTTGTTGTTTAGTTGTTTAGTCGTATCCGACTCTTCGTGACCCCATGGACCAGAGCACGCCCGGCACTCCTGTCTTCCACTGCCTCCCGCAGTTTGGTCAAACTCATGCTGGTAGCTTCGAGAACACTGTCCAATCATCTCGTCCTCTGTCGTCCCCTTCTCCTTGTGCCCTCAATCTTTCCCAACATCAGGGTCTTTTCCAGGGAGTCTTCTCTTCTCACAATGTGGCCAAAATATTGGAGCCTCAGTTTCAGGATCTGTCCTTCCAGTGAGTACTCGGGGCTGATTTCCTTAAGAATGGATAGGTTTGATCTTCTTGCAGCCTATGGCACTCTCAAGAGTCTCCTCAAGAAACCATAAAAACTCTGCAGAAAACTTTTGTGGACAGTGGGTAGTTTTTATTTCTTTCCCAAATTTGCTTGCTCTCTTCTATATAAAATCAAGGCCAAAGAAGGTCCCGTCCCCCCCCCCCCGGTTCATGTTGATTTTGCATGTGATCATAAGTCCCAATTCATTTCTGCATTAATCTGTACTACAAAAATATAGCTAAATACTATTTTATTACATCATTTATCGTATTTCTAAACTTATAAGAACTCACTCCGTGGCCAACTGAGCACTGTTTAGAGAGCACAACTGTACCTACCATGTGACAATAAAGGCAGCAAAGGATTCCTACCTTACTGCTTCTATTACATTCTCAAGTGATCATCCAGCAGAGCTTTTCTAGGTTATCTGGGATAGTTACAAGTTACAAGAAAGGAGATTCTGACTAATCATCAGGAATAACTTTATAACAGTAAGAGCTGTTTGACAGTGGAACAGACTCCCTCCGGAGGTTGTGGACTCTCCTTCACTGGAGGTTTTTAAGCAGAGGTTGGCTGGCCATATGTCATGGATGCTTTAATTGAGATTCCTGCATTGCAAGGGGTTGGACTAGATGACCCACCCAACTCTGCAATTCTATGTTTCTACGTATGACACTTGGGATTTTTTATCAACCATTTTTATTGACATGTAAGTCAATAAAAATTATTGACAGCCTCAGTCCAGTATACCTGAAGGAGCGTCTCCACCTCCATCGTTCTGCCCAGACACTGAGGTCCAGCGCCGAGGGCCTTCTGGCAGTTCCCTTGCTGCGAGAAGCCAAGCCACAGGGAATCAGGCAGAGGTTCTTCTTGGTAGTGGCACCCGCCCTGTGGAATGCCCTCCCACCAGATGTCAAAGAGAAAAATAACTACCAAACTTTTAGAAGACATCTGAAGGCAGCCCTGTTTAGGGAAGCTTTTAATGTTTAATAGGTTATTGTACTTTAGTGTTTTGTTGGAAGCCGCCCAGATGGGCGGGGTATAAATAATAAATTATCATCATCATCATCATCATCATCATCATTATTATTAGTTGGGTTCCCCCCCATATTATACACCACCTTATATATTTTATGAAAGTGTAGTTTATAAACATTGAAAGAGAGAAAGAGAGAAAGAAAGAAAGAAAGAAAGAAAGAAAGAAAGAAGAATAACTAATAGTAGATTACCTTGCTGAGTTTTTGTATAATTTGAGGCAGCTTGACAATTATGACAAAGTTCCAGTCTGTTGCGATGATAGATAGATGGTTGATGATAGATAGATAGATAGATAGATAGATAGATAGATAGATAGATTTTCCCCAAAGTAAACTACAGGGATATATTTTTTTCCTAGAGGAGCATGCAAGGCATATAAATGACATCCCAAAGTGCAGCATCTGGAAGAATCCAGGTATATTATTCATTCTGTAGGCAGCACAGTTCAAACATCACAGAAGGGTGCTTAAAATGTTTGGCCAGCCTCCAAGTGATTGCAATTAAGCCCCCACTTCCTGTCCCCCTCTCCGAGCATTGCTCTAATTATACATTCCAAATGGCAATCTGCAGGTGATGTGTGAAGCAACCCAAATGACACATTAGAGTCATTATATTTTTATTCTTACACAAGGAACACTGTCCCGGAGCATCAAGAGGATGCTGTCGTTGGCTATCTGCCTGTTATTTGAGCAGCTGCAGAAATGCATCCTGAATGGCAATTAAGTGACATGGAGCATCACTCTCCTTTTCGTGAGTCGCTCCACCAGCCAGCAGCAAAATGCGAGCTCTTAGCATTTCTCAAAGTCAATATATGTCCAAAGGATACGATTATCACGTTAAAAGTGAATTCAGCCCATGTTACTAGAAATTCCAATATTTTGAGGTCAAACATCATTCTGCAAGGCATGCAGAAGGCAAACTGGGGATTGGTCTGTAACAGTTTTAAGCAGAAAACTCAGAGATCTTCAGCATTTGTCATTCAAATGTCAGCAGAGCAACCACATTACCCAGAAACAACAGGAATCTAATCAGTTTTGTGATGTCTCTTTTGGGCAACCGATTCCTCAGTCACCTTTATTTAATCTATTCTGAAGACAAGGCTTTCATATTCTCCGCAGCGCGTAAGCTCCCAGTTGTTCCATAGACACACGATTCCTCAGGTGTGGAATGGCAGGTTGGAAATAGTTTTAAGGCCCATTCCAATCTGGCTCTTGCCTCAATGTGTTTTAATAACTTCTGCAGAGAAATGACAACAAATGAGTGCATGCGAAGGAACCACCTTGCCAACTCTACAAGCAGTATGGGAGTGTCTGTGCCCCAAGATAATGTATAAACCAACCCTGCATATTTTTAACAAAAAAAGTTACAGTTTTACGGGAGGGAGGGCCTTAAACCCTAGAAATTAATAAATGGTAGGATTTTAATTATTTGGAGTATAGAAGGGAAGACAAGCCGGGTGGTTGAGACTGAAACAGGAAAGGGGAACTGGAATGAAATATACTCGTCGAGAGTGGATTTCATGCTCTTTATTCAGCTCATAGTGGTCAGGAGGAATGGAAGTTTCCCCAGAATGTCTGCTTTATATACATTATTTACACAATGGGCCCCACGTGATTGGCTAATTCCGGGATTCCCCTGTAGGCCAATCAGGTTGCGGATTCACTTCCACCTGGAGTTGGATTGGGTGGCTCCTGTGAACCAATCAGACTGCTGCATTCTGGATCCTATTGTTCTAGGACCAGACTGCTGCATTCTGAATCCTATTCAACTCAGTACATAACATGGAACAATAGGTGTCAGAGGATCAAAAGCTGGGAGCATAAGAGAAGGTGAAGGAGCCATGTGAAGAGGCACAGTATATGTTTTCCTCACTCTGAATTCATTGCAGGGCTCCTGCGATACCTACAGCTTCTTCTCAAAGCTCCCATTCTTAGACAGTAGATCCAATCTCATCAAGGGCGTTGGCGTGCGATGTCAGGACGTTGTGTGACATCACGTCGGACCCCCTCAATTGCCCAGAGAAGCTGGTGCCTCTGAATCTCACAATGAGCAGAAGGAAGCTTCTTCAGGGTGGTGTCTTCTGCAGGGAACAGCTTTCTAACTGTGGCACTGATGACCAGAAGGTCCACCCTCTCTCCTCACATCAATATCACCACGAGTGTGGATGGACTTAGATCAGCTATCCTTATTGCCTTTCTTTATTTTGTCCCTCAAAAGCATCCCTGTGTGCTTTTCAAGAACTGCTGCATACATGCAAAGGTCATCAAACAGCAAGTGGCAGAGAGCTAGAGCAGGGCAATGAAGATAGCACTCTGTCTATGTTAAAATTTTGCTGACATCCCAGTGTTCATCTGCCAGCAAGCATTTGATGCCTTTAATGACATAAAAGGAGCTGTGCTGGATCATACCAAATATGTATTCTACTGCAGCATCTGATCCTACAGTGGCTGTTCAGCTGCCCAAGGTAAGCCCTGAAGCAGGATATGAGCACAACAGCCCTCTCCTGCTTGCCTTTTTCTTTCTTTCTTTCTTTCTTTCTTTCTTTCTTTCTTTCTTTCTTTCTTTTTTTGTTAAATCATTTTTATTAATTTTCCAATAAAAAAACATCCAATTAACACATCAAATCATAATCCAATAAAAATAAAATATAAAACTAAAAAAGACCAAATTGTCATCCAAATTAATATTTCGGGGCTTCTCATGGTCTGGACCTTGAAGCATATCTCCAAATCTCAGTCCTGCCGTCTTTTTCTTTTTAATTACTGATTTTCTTCAGATAACCAAAACATGCATCATAACAAACAAGGCACACATAACAAAACTTGACTGTAAGCTTAGTTCCGGCGCTGCTTGTAAATGCACAGAAAGAAGGTAAAACCAAAACAATCGTGGAGAAGATGTAGAAATAGTGATATGGAATGCCAACAAAGTTAATGTATAAATTTTAAGCTGAAGGCCAAAAATGTTTGGGTATGATACCAGTCTGTAATGGATGATGGAGATCTGGAGAAAGAACTGCTCCCTGTTACTGCAAAACATATTCGACAAATGAAAACCATATAACCGAGAATGGTATTTTAGATTAAACCCCCTCTAAGTTGTCAGCTACACTCAGTAACTTCTTCTGCAATCAGTAACTGCCACAACTTATTCCCTTTAGAGTACAATGGGAATGATATCTCCAATGCTGGGCCATTTGTAGCCTAGCTGCTGTTACTAGGTGGATGATTAGATCCTTATATAACACATTGTGCATGGTTTCTGGAAAGAGTGATAGCAATGTCAGACCTGGGTCTGGAAGAATAATTTATTGCACTATTGGAAGACATAGTTTGAAAAAGCCTTTCCTCAAAAAATCATAGAATCACACAATCATAGAATTGTGGCGTTGGAAGGGACTCCAAGGCCAGCCCAGCCCCTTGCAAAGCAGGAATCTCAACTAAAGCATTTATCCAGCCCCTGCTTTAAAACCTCAAATGAAGGAAAGCCCACAACCTCATGAGGGATTCCATTTTCACTGTCAAACAGCTCTTATTGTTAGAAAGTTATTCCTGATCTTTAGTCGGAATCTCCTTTCTTGTAACTTGAAGCCATTGGTTCAAGTCTTACCCTCCAGAGCAGGAGAAAACAAGCTTGCTTGTAAAACTGGGCATTGCCACCATGTAGTGTAATATCACCCTCATCCCTTGCATCCTCTCTGACAAGTAGCTGGTAAATTCTCATTAAAGCTTTACTCACCACCTTTCGTCTGTCAGTGTACCTGCTTCCTCACTCCCATGTCATGACTGTTAAGTTGTAGGTGAATGTATCAGACGACACAGCGATTCTTCAGACAGCTCTTGTTTATTCACAGGCCCAGAACAGAACTGGACTGAAGGGTTCAGCCAACCTGCTTATATAGAGCTCAACTACAAAGCAACAGTAACAACTTTCTGTAACTATTCAATCACTGAACGTCACTTTCGGTTCCTTATTTGCATATGTGGACCTGAGTGAAAACTATCTACAGTATTCCCCCTGCTGGCCCAGGGTGAGAACTTCAGTACATAACAATGACCGCTGGTGTTGTGCAACCTGCCTTCTCGTTTGCTTCCCCACCCTGACTTCATGGCCTGTTCCCTGCCATGTAGGCCTTTTTTCCACCTTGGCTGGGAGGACGGGGCCCTGACTGACTCCAGCTACAAAAGCTGAGGCTGTTGAAGAGGCCAGAGACCATCTTCGTAGTCTCTTAATGCAGATTCAGGTCACTGAGCCTGAGCTTCCACAGCTATCTCGTGCCATGAACCACCATTGGCAGAATTGGCTGCAACAACATCAGCAGATATGTTCTGTGCTGAATATAATATTTTATTATCTTGCTCATTGTGCTGTTTTAAATGTGCATTTTATGTTTGACTTCCTTTAGCAATGTTTTCTTCTGAAATCTTTAAGATGATTTTTTTTGGGGGTTAACTTTGCTCATTAAATGTGTATTTTATAGTTGCCCTCCTTTGAAATGTCTTATTTTGAAAACTTTTTAAGATAATATTTTTGTTTCCTGTTAATTACGCTGCTTTGAATGTATACTTATTTTTTTTTCTGTATTGTTTTATTTTGGATGGTTTCATTTGGTGTTTTAATGTTTGTTGTAACCGCTTTGAGATTTTTTTTCTTTAAAATATAAAGCGTTATAGAAATAATAATAATAATAATAATAATAATAATAATAATAATAATAATGGCATGACACTACAAATCCTCCAATCCGAGCTGCATGAAGACAGCCTTACATTTTTATGTATATATGAACACACTGTTCTTAAAACTTGAGAGATTTTTATTGGAAGCAATGTTCTAGTAAAATAAGATTTGCTGTAATTTCACTGCGGTTGTCAAAATGTGTCTGTATAATATATTTTTCTGCATTCTTTTATGAATAATTCCCTTAAAAAGAATCAGTCTCTTTCAAATTAAAAACACAGCATGCAGCAGACATATAGTATAGAGAGAGAAACATTGTTCTTCTATCTTGGACCTTATTATATTACAGTGAAATGTTCTGAAAGGAAACATTTCAAGAATAGGGCTTAATATCTTTCTCCTTATTACAGTCTCAGAGAACAGGAAATCGTGTTTTTTTCCCTTTGCTTCCAGCAAACCAAAGATATATTTTAAACTCTGTGAAAACTACGATATTTTCTGAAACTTATCACAATTATCCAGCATAGACGCAGCAGGCTTCCATTTTCCTCCTATAAGGTCTGTTCTCATTTGGTGAAGAAAAAATGACTTGCATGAACTTGCTGAATTTTACATGACCCAAGAGTCAGCTTTTGTTCAAAACACACAGCTAATGAACAGAGTTACTTGTCCAGTTTATATTGCATAATGCTTCTTCCACTTAAAATATCTCAAAGATAGCTGTGGCCTAGAACACTCCTCCCCAGTGAGGTCCACCTGGAGCCTTCACTGAGATCTTCTTGGGGCCAGGTAAATGCTTACCTTTCACCCCAGGCATTTGATGGACTAGATGTTTTTGCTGTTAGTATGCTGACAAAGCTTCCTGCAGCTGGTGTGTGTGTGTGTGTGTGTGTGTGTGTGTTGTATCTTTTTATGAACTGCATGTGTTTTGTATGAATGTGTTGATATAATACAGTGGTACCACAGGTTAAGTACTTAATTCATTCCAGAGGTCCGTACTTAACCTGAAGCACCACTTTAGCTAATGGGGCCTCCTGCTGCTGCCACCAGAGCACGATTTCTGTTCTCATCCTGAAGCAAAGTTCTTAACCTGAAGCACTATTTCTGGGTTAGCAGAGTCTGTAACCTGAAGCGTATGTAACCTGAAGTGTATGTAACCCGAGGTACCACTATAATGCATTGTAATGGGAATTGGGGGTTGCTCGTGCGTAAGTTGCCGCCACTCTCGGCGAGGTTGCCTGGATAAACCTTCCCCTGGCTGGACAGTCCTGATTCCGCGTCTGTCTCAGTCACTGGCAGAATCCGTCAGTGGGCGTTTCCTGAACTTCTTCCAACATAAAAGTTCCTTGACGGATAGTCTCCGCCTAGCCTCCCTGCGCGGAAGTCTTCTGCGCAGGGTGGGTGTGGGCAGTGGAGGACCCGTACTCTCCCCGCTGGTCTCTGGCGAAGAGTCCTGGAGCCAACTCTCCGAAGCCCGCCTCTGCCCGCCCTTCTCCCTGGTGTAACGCTGATTTCCTTCCCCGGTCGCTGAGTCCCCTCCTTTCCTGCTGGGACCTTCTCCGGCATCGCTTGGGAGCCCTTCCTCCACTCCTGGCTGCGATGGCAGTTCCCTGACATGCATTTATGTTTGCATTTTTAAATATGTTGTGCATTGCTTTGAGATCTCTCTGTAACAAGTGACTCTGGCATAATACAGGTAACTCACAACTTACACACATTTAACTTGTGCACATTCAGCCTTACGAACTTGGCTATTAAAAATATATATATTACGAAGGTGGTGGGCATATGGGGGAGGAGAACTTTGACAATCTCACCCACTATTGCACCTAGTGTGTTGAGACAATGCGCCATTTTGGCTTAATGCACTATCCCTGGAACGTAAACCTTGGGTAAATTGAAAGTTGCCTGTAATAATATTAATAATATTAATAAAAATAATACTAGCCCCACTTCCTGCCATCTACCTGTGATTTTTCTCTGATTACATTAAAAGATTTTAGTATCCCATAGTCCCTGTCTAAGTTTGATCATCTTCCTATATACTAGCATTCTCAAGACTTTTGAAAGAATAGCCACTGCAGCCCCATTTTGGATTTTACTAATAGTTAACGTGTGAGAAAGGGACGCGGGTGGCGCTGTGGGTTAAACCACAGAGCCTAGGACTTGCTAATCAGAAGGTCGGTGGTTCGAATCCCCACGACAGGGTAAGCTCCCGTTGCTTGGTCCCTGCTCCTGACAACCTAGCAGTTCGAAAGCACGTCAAAGTGCAAATAGATAAATAGGTACCGCTCCGGTGGGAAGGTAAATGGCCTTTCCGTGCACTGCTCTGGTTCGCCAGAAGCGGCTTAGTCATGCTGGCCACATGACCCGGAAGCTGTACGCTGGCTCCCTCGGCCAATAAAGCGAGATGAGCGCCGCAACCCCAGAGTCGTCTGCGACTGGACCTAATGGTCCTTTTACCTTTACCTTTAACGTGTGAGAAGGCAGTGGGACAACAATGAACAGCCCCTCCCCATTGGCACATCTAGCTCAGTAATATCTGACTGGCAGTGGCTCCCCAAGGCTTCAGATAGGAAATGTTTCCTAATTCTACCTGGAGATGCTGGGGATTGAATGAGGAACCTTTTGCATACAATGTAGCTGTTCTGCTACTGAGCTACAGACCTTCATTTAAAAACACATTAGCGTTCAATGACTTATTTATTTTGCATTGTTTCAATCTGAATAATTCCTTGTCAACTGCTAGCATTCAGTTGGATAACCAATGAATCAGGTGTTTGTTTGTTTCTTCCCAATCCCCATTCAGTTCCCCAAACTGCCTCCTTGCCTTGCCTTTGATACAACCGTTGTGATTTCAAAATTTCCCTAAAAGGCCATCAAAGACAATTGATACCAATTTCGTGGTAAATGCATCATGTAGTCCATTTACCGTATTTTTTGCTCTATAAGACTCACTTTTTCCCTCCTAAAAAGTAAGGGGAAATATGTGTGTGTCTTATGGAGCGAATGCAGGCTGCGCAGCTATCACAGAAGCCAGAACAGCAAGAGGAATTGCTGCTTTCACTGCGCAGCGATCCCTCTTGCTGTTCTGGCTTCTGAGATTCAGAATATTTTTTTCTTGTTTTCCTCCTCCAAAAATTAGGTGCGTCTTGTGGTCTGGTGCGTCTTATAGAACGAAAAATACGGTATGTTGTTCTGTTGCACATGAACAAAGTGGTGCTTGTTTAACTTTGTAGGTGAGAAAGATTCTGGATATCAGAACAACTATGCTGGTAAATATAGCTGAAATTAAAGGAAACAGTGGAGAGGAAGTTCACCCAGTCTTGCCCCAACCTGGTGTGACTAGCACTGTTGGCAGTTGCCATCCAAAACAGCTGGAAGCAACCATATTGGGGAAGGATGTGTCAGACAATTGCCAACAGGCAAAATCTCCCTTCTGGTGTGAAGCCAAATCTCTATGCACGTCTTGAGCATTGGGGTGCCTAGCAACACCCTATTATTATTGTGGGTTTGTTATCAGTTTGAAGCAATTCTGTTTTGAGGAAGAAAAACTGGCTAATGTTCCATAATGGCCAATGATCTCCCTGCAATAGCAGTTAGTGGTTGAACTTGCACTACAATCACCTGCAATGTCAGAGCCATTTTGAAGGAACAAACTGATGGAAATGCCTCTGGGTTTATGGGAGGTAACAACAGAAGTGGAGTTTTTTCAGTGCTGCTTCCAGTCTGCAAAGGAAGAAAACCAAGGAGAAATGTGCCTGAAGTCTGCATTGCAAGGGACTACAATGGTATGTATATATGTACAGTGGTACCTCGGGTTACAGACGCTTCAGGTTACAGACGCTTCAGGTTACAGACTCCGCTAACCCAGAAATGGTACCTTAGGTTAAGAACTTTGCTTCAGGATGAGAACAGAAATCGTAGCTAAAGTGGTACCTCAGGTAAAGAACAGTTTCAGGTTAAGAACGGATCTCCAGAACGAATTAAGTTCTTAACCCAAGGTACCACTGTACAGTGGTACCTCGGGTTACATACACTTCAGGTTACATATGCTTCAGGTTACAGACTCCGCTAACCCAGAAATAGTACCTCGGGTTAAGAACTTTGCTTCAGGATGAGAACAGAAATCGTTCTCCAGCAGTGCAGCAGCAGCAGGTGGCCCTATTAGCTAAAGTGGTGCTTCAGGTTAAGAACAGTTTCAGGTTAAGAACGGATCTCCATAATGAATTAAGTTCTTAACCTGAGGTACCACTGTATTCATTTCATGCATTTCTAACCAGCACTTCACCATAAGATCTCAACTCAGGGTGCAATACAAATTACAATTCCCAAAACATGCAGGACACTAGATCAAGCCCAAAAGATTTTTAAGATACAGTATAAATTACAACCGTAAAAACCGCAGAATGGGCAGCTTACTTCCACATAAAAATGCTATTATTCTGCAAATGCCTGAGCAAGCAACTTTGTCTTTTCCTGGCACGCAAATGAAAACGTGACTCATGACATTGCAAAACGAGATGGGGCAAGGAATGTCATACTACTCATACCAGGTTCCCAAGATGCATTTCAGTGACATGTATGCATTTTTAAAAATCCAGTGATGTTGCAAAAGATCATAAAAGAGGCATTTTGTCAGAGTTTATAACGCTGGATTTGTAATCTTTCTTGCCAATGCACAAATCATTAAAGTTTCAGGGTGTCCATCACTAGAGTTAGAAATTTAAATCTTGCATTTGTAAATCCATTCTACTCCAATTTTGCATTAATCTGAGCTTTTTTTAAGTCCAGAGAAAATAGGTATTACATCCCAATATACCGTATTTTTCGCCTCATAGGACGCACCGCCTCATAGGACGCGCCTAGATTGTTTTTTGGGGGGGGGAAATAAAGAAAAAATATTATTCCCCCCCCCAGGCACGGGGCTGGCGCGGGGGAAGCCCGAGCTTCCCCCGACCCCAGCCCCCAGAACAGGCTGCCGCCCGCGGGGCTTGCAAGGATTGAGGATAGCTTCCTGAAGCCTGGAGAGCAAGAGGGGTCGGTGTGCACCGACGCCTCTCGCTCTCCAGGCTTCAGTGAAAGCCTGCATTCGCCCCATAGGAGCACACACATTTCCCCTTCATTTTTGGAGGGGGAAAAGTGCGTCCTATAGGGCGAAAAATACGGTACACATTTCTAAACATGTTTTATTCTAAAAATATTCATTTTGGACTTTTGATGAGCTAAAAAATGTATTGCGAAATTCTGGGAAGTGCAAAATTAATAATGACAGATATGATCCAATTTGTGTATTAGTTCAGGGGGTGTGAACTGGCTCATTTCACTTAAAAATGCAGACCAAATGAAAATTTCCTTCCCCCCTACTCATCATTAAACAGAAATAATTTCTCCATTCTCAGTCAGGGCAGAGTAGAACAGGAACTGAAAAACATTATAGGTAACAATGGATTTTCGAAAAGCAAATCAAAGCACACTTGGGTGTTCCACTTTGGATATTTTCCAAAATAACTACAGATGACTTAAATCTATTTATTCTGTCAATAAAAGATAAAAGTGAAATAACTTGTTGAAAGCATCCATCTGGAAAATAACTCTTCTACCTCTCCTTTAAAAACTACTGTAACAATTGTATTTTTCATCCAATTTCTCCTCAGGCACTTAGGCAATCACTCAAACACACCAAGAAGAGTCTCGAAACATTTCTTTGCTATGCTCTACAGTTAGCTTAAGTGTTGTTGTTGTTAAATGTTGGCATCCATCTGTCTTGGGAGACAATGGAGAAGTGCAACTTTGAGGGTCAAGTAAAACCTCTGGAGAGTTGTGGTGCCTGCTGTGGCTGTAGAGACTGATACAGGACAGAAATGCTTCATTGCAGCTGGGGCACATGAAGGTGTCTGGTTGTGCTGCTACAGGTGCACAATGGTGTTTCTTCTCTCCGCACTCCTGCTAGTGATCATTTCTCCTCTTGTCACTGCTGTGGATGCATAACCTGACTGTCTGTCTCCAGGCACTGTGGTCATCTGCAGGGCATTCCCACAAGGGTGCCAACTTGAATAAAATATGGCGGGGGTGGCAGATAAGCCCTGCACCGCATAATCAATCACATGAAGCAGCGCACACACACCATTTGAATGGCAATGCCCATTAATCGGGGTGGGGGGATGGCCTGGCCCCCTCAAATATTTTACTGGGGGAGCAAAGCGACCTTGGCTCCTAGGAGCTGGCTCCTATGGATTCCCAGGACGGGGAAACGTGGCGGTTGAGGTCAAGGTGGCGGCAGTTCCTCTGCCACTGCCATCGCTGCAGCATCAACGTCCCCCTTCTCCGCTTCTGGGTGACGCTGCCATGGCCGGCGCTGAGTGACAGAAGGCCATGCCAACAAAATGGAAATGCATCCACAAATGGAGTACATTCATATGCCAAAAAAATATGCAACCCAGAACACTTGTTTCCAGGTTTGAAGTGTTTGTAATCCAAAAAGTTCATTAACAAGGCTGTTCGTAACCTGAGCTACCACTGTATGTTAATTACTGGAGTCCAACAATGGGGGGGCAGTGGAGGAGTTGAGCTCTTCATTGAGTGGG
This sequence comes from Podarcis raffonei, assembly GCF_027172205.1. Taxonomy (NCBI): domain Eukaryota; kingdom Metazoa; phylum Chordata; class Lepidosauria; order Squamata; family Lacertidae; genus Podarcis; species Podarcis raffonei. The sequence goes on from NC_070606.1 coordinate 71,938,033, forward strand.
GGGGGGGGGCTTGATGTCAAGGATTAGACCTTTTGCCTGTGAAACATGCACTTTACCAATGACCTTTTCCCCAAGTTTGTATATTTGCATTTTTCCATCTGCCTCGCTGAGGTCAGGAATTAGTTTCTTAGGCTTAGCTTCCTGCTCTATTAAAAGTCTTCCAGCTCCCCATGCCTTGGTTTTGCACTTCGTCATGGCAGTTAAGATGTTAGGCTCTGAGGAAATCCAGGTTCAGTCGAGGCTGTGGCTTGCTTCCAGCTCACTTTGAGCAGCAACGGCAAATCTAAGCAGCAAAATGAATATACAAGAGACCTAATTATTCCGGGGTGGTGGTGGGGAGAGAGACTTTGAAATTACCTCCTCTCGCAGTGTTCTTTGATGACAAGATTGGGAACAAAGTTGTTATGCGCCCTTCATTTCCATGTTCATCTGCTGGTGCATGATACGCCATTATCGCTCGTGTAAAGATCATTAGCTTCCATTCTTCTGGAGACAGCAGTGCTGAAGTACTTGTAGCTGACCTCTCCAAGATTCCGATCTGCCTTGGGGTCTTCCACATACACATGTACCGCAAAGCATTAAAGTGCCTTTTGAATTAAGAAACCCGAGCTGTGCTTAAAAAAAATATTAACTACACTAGAAATAGAACTATAAAAAGAAAGGAAAAAATGAGGTCAGCACAAGAAAGAGAAGGAATAAGGAAGACTGTGAACAGCAGCTGAAGGAGGAGAAAGAGGCACATGAAGTGGTGGTGAGATCTTCGCACAGAGCCTTTCAGGATAATTTTCCGGGGCCAAATGCATAATATGAAGGCACATTCAGGAAGAGTGTGCTAGAACAGGAAGCATTTACAAGCCTCAGGTGCCTGCAGGGTTGATGAATATGGATAAAGAGCCTATTTCAGAACACAAGGCCAGCTCTGATAAGCCGCATTTCTCAAGGACAGAATATAAAACAAGGCTTTGCCTACCAGCCTTCATGAGCTTTGGAAAAGCCAGCAAAGTTGGCCCAAACAGGGCTGGATTCAACTAAATAGCTACGCTCTAACAGGAACCAATGCAGTGAGTTCTGCTAGCTCAATGGGGCTTTCTCTTCCTATGCATCCCCTGCACTCCTCAAATCAGCTCAGGTGGTTGGGGTGAGGGCAGGAGAACCCCCAGAGCAGCACACAGGGAAGGAGAGGAGAGACTGTTCCATCCAGCAAGCAGAAACCTTGGCTCGATGTTGAATCCCACCCTGAGACTGTGCATTTATACCTCCTCACGTCCTCATGGAGGCTCAACATGGAGGCCCTTGTCAGCCATAGCTTTCCACCAAGGCAGCCGCACATATAAGCTGCATTGCAGTAAGTGATGGTTCTAGTTACATAAGGTTTGAATTATGGGAACCAGGAAAGAGTGAACTTTGCATTGGTGCAGAAGGACCCAAGAGTTCAGGAGCAGCATTCTGTCAAGGAGTGCTTCCAGACACAAGGGCCAGCCAGTATTGTGTAGCACAGGGATGGGGAATCAGAGAATCAGAAAGCTGGAAGAGGCCACAATGGCCATCTAGTCCAACCCTTCAATGCATGGGTCTTTTGCCTGAACCCATGACCCTGAAATTAAGAGTCTCATACTCAACCAGCTGAACTATACATGGAATCTGTGGCCCTTCAGATGTTTGGCTGCCTAGGGCTGATAGGAGTTGGAGTCTAACAGCACCTGGAGTGCCACAGGTTCCCTACTCCTTGTATAATGAATGAAGCCTTGAGTGAAGAAGACCTGCTTTCAGACCCAAGACTTATAGCCTTATCTTATACACATTTTAAAGCATTGGTGACAGAGTAAGTACTCATCGTCTGCAACCTTTGCTTTCAAGTTGCTTCGCTGATACACATCCTCCTTACCTCTGTGGTCGTGTTGTGCGGATGCCTGATGATCGTCTTCCAAAGCAACTACTCTATTCCGAACTTAAAAATGGAAAGTGTAATGCTGGTGGTCAACAAAAGAGGTTTATAGACTGTCTCAAGGCAAATCTAAAAAGATGTAGTATAAACACGGACAACTGGGAAACACTGGCCTGCGAGCGCTACAGTTGGAGAACAACCTTTACCAAAGGTGTCATGGGCTTTGAAGACACTCGAACTCAGGACACAAGGGAGAAACGTGCTAAGAGGAAGGCACACTTGGCAAATCCACACCATGATCAACTCCCACCCGGAAACCAATGTCCCCACTGTGGAAGGATGTGTGGATCCAGAATTGGCCTCCACAGTCACTTACGGACGCATTGCTAAAACCGTGTTTATGGAAGACAATCTTACTTGGCTACTAGTGATCGCCAAAGAAGAAGAAGAAGACGACCACCTCTGTGGGGTAAAAGACTGTTGCTTTTAGCTTACTGAATACAGACTTGGAATAGGAATCCAATGGTTTCCATGGCAACCCTGAGGGAAAGCCAAATAAGTGGTTTATGCAGAGTGTTGACTTTCTAAGTGAGGTTCGGTATGTAAATGTTAACTGCTGTTTGTTAAACTGTTGTGATATGCTCCTGCGAAGGACTTCTTAATTAGATCTATCAGTCCTTGTTTCAAACACCTTGTATGAAATACACTTATCAGAGCCTGATCCTGCACATATTTACTCAGAGATACATTTAAGAGATTGGTGGGACTTGCTTCTGAGGAAGCATGCCCAGAATGCAGCCCCATAAGAGGAGCTCTGCTGGGTCAGACCAAGAGGTCACCTCTAGTCCCACCTTCCATTTCCCATAGGGGCCAGCCAGACTGCCCCAGGAAGACCCCAAGCAAGATATGAAGGCAGCACAGTATGCTCCTACCCTACAACAACTGAAAATATACCTCTGAACTTGGGAGTGTGAGACCTCATGTGACTACAACAGCCCAAACAGATGGCTTGTGGGAACCTCAAGGTTTGCAGAAGTAATTTTTAGAAAGAAACCACTACCTAAGGGTTGGTAGTGCAGAAACAGCCCAGTGAAGATGAATGAGCACTCTTAATGGTCACAGTCTGCTGAGTTCTGTTAAAGCGGGGTGGGTGGGATGGAAGAGAGTATCCTGGAAAGGACATGACTGGCTGGCCGGGATCCTGAGCAGTAGCACTTGGTGCTATGAACTTTTGTTCGAGGCTCCACTTGTTCCAACCCAAAGGGTGGGAGAAACTGCAAAACCTCCCCATGGAGGACTGAGCATGCTGACCAACTATTGGTAAAGGCAAAGAAATAAAACCTCTGGCAAAAAAAAAATTAAGGCAAAGAAGAAATCACTTTTGCTCATATACAAAACTCGCAAACTGTATTTTTTGGTTTGGGGATTTAAAAGTGAAAGCATCCCCTTCGAGAGAGAGAGGGAAAAATAGTGGAAGTGAACAGCTGGCTTTGCAAATGGTGTAAACAGGAACGGTTTGGATTCTTAGATCACGGACTGCAGTTTCTTGAAGATGGACTTCTGGCAAGCAATGGGCTGCACCTCACAACGGTTGGGAGGAATGTTTTTGCCAAAAATCCCAGAAACCTCATCAGGAGGGCTTTAAACTGACTAATGTGGGGGAGGGAGACAGTGCTCCTGAAGGTAGGAGTCTATCAATTGATAAAGATGATCATCCAAATGTCATAGACCAAATGGAGCAAACAGCACGCAGACCTAGTGGTGGGAGGAAAAAATCCTTAAATAAGAGACACGGGGGAATGATGAATGGACTTCAATGTCTGTACACTAATGCGCAAAGCATGGGAAATAAACAAGATGAGCTTGAGCTCTTGGTACAGCAAACTAAATATGACATAATAGGCATCACTGAAACCTGGTGGGATAAGTCCCACGATTGGAATGTAATAATGGAGGGATACAATCTATTTCAGAGAAACAGACCAGACAAGAAAGGAGGAGGAGTGGCGTTATAGAAGAGTGACTAGTGGGGTGCCACAGGGTTCTGTCTTGGGCCCGGTCTTATTCAACATCTTTATCAACGACTTGGATGATGGACTCAAGGGCATCCTGATCAAATTTGCAGATGACACCAAACTGGGAGGGGTGGCTAACACCCCAGAGGACAGGAACACACTTCAAAACGACCTTGACAGATTAGAGAACTGGGCCAAAACAAACAAGATGAATTTTAACAGGGAGAAATGTAAAGTATTGCACTTGGGCAAAAAAAATGAGAGGCACAAATACAAGATGGGTGACACCTGGCTTGAGAGCACTACATGTGAAAAGGATCTAGGAGTCTTGGTTGACCACAAACTTGACATGAGCCAACAGTGTGACGCGGCAGCTAAAAAAGCCAATGCAATTCTGGGCTGCATCAATAGGAGTATAGCATCTAGATCAAGGGAAGTAATAGTGCCACTGTATTCTGCTCTGGTCAGACCTCACCTGGAGTACTGTGTCCAGTTCTGGGCACCACAGTTCAAGAAGGACATTGACAAACTGGAACGTGTCCAGAGGAGGGCAACCAAAATGGTCAAAGGCCTGGAAACGATGCCTTATGAGGAACGGCTAAGGGAGCTGGGCATGTTTAGCCTGGAGAAGAGGAGGTTAAGGGGTGATATGATAGCCATGTTCAAATATATAAAAGGATGTCACATAGAGGAGGGAGAAAGGTTGTTTTCTGCTGCTCCAGAGAAGCGGACACGGAGCAATGGATCCAAACTACAAGAAAGAAGATTCCACCTAAACATTAGGAAGAACTTCCTGACAGTAAGAGCTGTTCGACAGTGGAATTTGCTGCCAAGGAGTGTGGTGGAGTCTCCTTCTTTGGAGGTCTTTAAGCAGAGGCTTGACAACCATATGTCAGGAGTGCTCTGATGGTGTTTCCTGCTTGGCAGGGGGTTGGACTCGATGGCCCTTGTGGTCTCTTCCAACTCTATGATTCTATGATTCTATGATTCTATGATTCTATGTCAGGGATGTGTATACCTGTGAAGAGATCCAAGATTTAGATCCTCAAAGCCAAAGTGAGAGCATTTGGGTCAAAATTAAGGGAGAGAAGAATAACAGTGACCTCATTGTGGGAGTTTACTATAGATCCCCAAGCCAAACGGAGGACATAGATGATGCCTTCCTGGAACAGATGGCCAAGCATGCAAAAGGAAGGGAGATAGTAGTAATGGGGGACTTCAATTACCTGGATATTTGTTGGATGTCAAACTCAGCCAAGAGCATAAGGTCAGATTCCTCACTGGCCTTGCAGACAACTTCATTGTCCAGAAAGTGGGAGAAGCTACAAGAGGAACAGCCATTTTAGATCTGGTCCTAACCAATGTTGATGACCTGGTTAGTGGGGTAGAAGTGGAAGGATCCTTAGGCGCGAGTGATCATGCTCTTCTGAAGTTTACTATACAGCGGAAAGGAGCAGCCAAGCATACTAGGACTCAATTTCTTGACTTTAAGAAAGCCGACTTCATAAAACTTAGGGAAGTGCAGGGTGAGATCCCATGGACAGTAATACTAAAAGGAAAGGGAGTTCATGATGGCTGGGAGTTTGTTAAGAGGGAGATAGTAAAAGCACAACTTCAGGCAATACCAATGAGACGGAAACATGGAAGGTGCCTAAAGAAGCCAGGGTGGCTATCTAAAGAACTTTTAACTGAGTTAAGATTAAAAAAGGATGTGTACAAAAAATGGAAAAGGGGGGAAACCACCAAAGAGGAATTCAAACAAATAGCCAGCATGTGTAGAGACAAAGTCAGAAAAGCTAAAGCACAGAATGAACTCAGGCTTGCGAGAGAGGTAAAAGCAACAAAAAAGGCTTTTATGGGTATGTTCGTAGCAAAAGGAAGAACAAAGAAACAGTGGGGTCACTCAGAGGAGAAGATGGTGAAATGCAAACAGGGGACACAGAAAGGGCTGAACTCCTCAATGCCTTCTTTGCCTCAGTCTTCTCCGATAAAGAAAACAATGCCCGACCTGAAGAATTTGGAGCAAAGGATTCAGCAGAGGAAACACAGCCCAGAATAACTAAGGAGATAGTACAAGAATACTTGGCTAGTTTAGATGTATTCAAGTCTCCAGGGCCAGATGAACTGCATCCAAGAGTATTAAAAGAACTGGCAGATGTGATCTCAGAACCACTGGCAGTCATCTTTGAGAATTCCTGGAGAACAGGCGAAGTCCCGGCAGACTGGAGGAAGGCAAATGTTGTCCCTATTTTCAAAAAGGGGGAAAGAGAGGACCCAAATAACTACCGCCCAGTCAGTCTGACATCAATACCAGGGAAGATTCTGGAGCAGATCATTAAGCAAACAGTCTGTGAGCACCTAGAAAGGAATGCTGTGATCACCAATAGTCAGCATGGATTTCTGAAAAATAAGTCATGTCAGACTAACCTGATCTCGTTTTTTGACAGAATTACAAGCCTGGTAGATGAAGGGAACGCAGTGGATGTAGCCTACCTTGATTTCAGCAAGGCATTTGACAAGGTGCCCCATGATATTCTTGTAAAGAAGCTGGTAAAATGCGGTCTTGACTATGCTACCACTCAGTGGATTTGTAACTGGCTGACTGACCGAACCCAAAGGGTGCTCATCAATGGTTCCTCTTCATCCTGGAGAAGAGTGACTAGTGGGGTGCCACAGGGTTCTGTCTTGGGCCCGGTCTTATTCAACATCTTTATCAACGACTTGGATGATGGACTCAAGGGCATCCTGATCAAATTTGCAGATGACACCAAACTGGGAGGGGTGGCTAGCACCCCAGAGGACAGGATCACACTTCAAAACGACCTTGACAGATTAGAGAACTGGGCCAAAACAAACAAGATGAATTTTAACAGGGAGAAATGTAAAGTATTGCACTTGGGCAAAAAAAATGAGAGGCACAAATACAAGATGGGTGACACCTGGCTCGAGAGCAGTACATGTGAAAAGGATCTAGGAGTCTTGGTTGACCACAAACTTGACATGAGCCAACAGTGTGATGCGGCAGCTAAAAAAGCCAATGCAATAGGAGTATAGCATCTAGATCAAGGGAAGTAATAGTGCCACTGTATTCTGCTCTGGTCAGACCTCACCTGGAGTACTGTGTCCAGTTCTGGGCGCCACAGTTCAAGAAGGACACTGACAAACTGGAACGTGTCCAGAGGAGGGCAACCAAAATGGTCAAAGGCCTGGAAACGATGCCTTATGAGGAACGGCTAAGGGAGCTGGGCATGTTTAGCCTGGAGAAGAGGAGGTTAAGGGGTGATATGATAGCCATGTTCAAATATATAAAAGGATGTCACATAGAGGAGGGAGAAAGGTTGTTTTCTGCTGCTCCAGAGAAGCGGACACGGAGCAATGGTTCCAAACTACAAGAAAGAAGATTCCACCTAAACATTAGGAAGAACTTCCTGACAGTAAGAGCTGTTCGACAGTGGAATTTGCTGCCAAGGAGTGTGGTGGAGTCTCCTTCTCTGGAGGTCTTTAAGCAGAGGCTTAACAACCATATGTCAGGAGTGCTCTGATGGTGTTTCCTGCTTGGCAGGGGGTTGGACTCGATGGCCCTTGTGGTCTCTTCCAACTCTATGATTCTATGATTCTTCTTCTTCTTCTTCTTCCTCTTCTTCTTCTTCTTCTTCTTCGGGTTGCCATATTTCAAAAAGTAAACAACCAGGACCGCCCCCCAAGTGATTTTTCAATTGACTTGCCTAAGATCAAGGACACTGAGCCCAGACGTCAAGAAATCCTGGTACATATGGCAGCCCTATTGTTATTTTTACATGATCCTTGGTTTGTTTACATCTCTGTGGTTCTCTTGGCTTGCAGTATGCAAAACATAGCCTCTTCCAAGAGAATGTCTAAAGCCTTAATCCCACCCTTAAGGCAAAAGTCATTAAAAGAAAAAAACTAACATGTTTGCAATTTGCAAAACAAGATAGTTATTATGCCAAAGTAGACTGTATCATCTTATTGCTATAACCTTTGCACTTCCTTCCTTCCTTCTGCCACCCCGATATGAGTCAGAGCACTTTTAACAACTTCTCTGAATAACCCAATACTGCAATTTGATCCCTGTAGGCAACTTAATACATCCACATGGTGTATACACCCACATGCCCCACAATTCAGTCTTTGTCCTTTTAACTAAGAGCTGGAGAAGGGGCCTCACCCATTTGCCATCTGGCACAGAGCCCCCTCTCCTTTGCTCTCTTAATTGCCCATCACCCAGGCGATTTCCTCCACACAGGAAGCTAACCTGTCTTATTTTGCTTTTAACACTTTGCTAGGATTATACAGTGGTACCTCGGGTTAAGTACTTAATTTGTTCCAGAGGTCCGTACTTAACCTGAAACTGTTCTTAACCTGAAGCACCACTTTAGCTAATGGGGCCTCCCGCTGCCGCCACGCCACTGGAGCACGATTTCTGTTCTCATCCTGAAGCAAAGTTCTTAACCTGAAGCACTATTTTTGGGTTAGCGAAGTCTGTAACCTGAAGCATATGTAACCTGAAGCATATGTAACCTGAAGCATATGTAACCTGAGGTACCACTGTAGGTGTCTGGCACCTACAAACTCATGAGAGATTTCAGGGATAAGAGTAGCAAAACCTGCAATTAAGTCCTAAAGTTAGCTGCACCAGAAAAATCGGTGAGATAAATGTTAACTAAGTCAGCTAGATACATACATTCATACATACATATCTGGTCAGTGCCATTGCAACTATAGCCTGATTTATGGGCAGTTCATGAGTTTTGCTGCCCTCGCAGTTGCTTTGTTAGCCCTGAAAGGACAAGTTGACAGGTGCCAACATTATTCACTCGGGCAAACAGCATGAAGGTGAGATGCTGTGAAACAAAACTGAAATTGCTCCAGGCGTGCAGATGCTTGTCAGCATGTTACAGGGTGAAAGAGAAGCACTGTCCCTTTTCTTCCTTGCCAAACCATTTTCTTGTCCTGAAAAGCCCATTAAACTCCAGATTACAACATTTGCTTGCTGTTTGGCTGCCTAGTTCACTGTGCATAAGGGTTAACCAAAGAAGATTTTAGATAAATCATTAGAACAGGAACTGCTTGCCTGAGAACTGAATGCAGCCCTCCAGCCCTCTCTGAGAACCGCCCCTCAGCCACAGGCCACCCCCCTCACAGGAGGCCTAGTTTTCTACCTCAAGCCCCAGTGTTTTGACTGGCTGGAATGTATCCCTGCTCTGATAATGCCTCCTTCTAGCCCGGATGGAGGATAGAGAAGAGCATAGATAGAAACTAGCTTATCGTACAAAGTTTGAATTCATGGTTTATCATTCTACCCATTTCAGCCTCTGGCACTATTCGCCACTGGCATGTGGTTCTCAGAACGTAGTCCCAAAAGTAACATGCTCCTCAAGCTGAAAACGTTTCTGCTCAGATAGCTGTCAGTCAGCAGAGCACGAGACTCTTAATCTCAGAGTTGGGGGTTCAAACCCCATATTGAACAAAAGATTCCTGCATTGTGGGGTGGGGGGGTGGATTAGACCCTTATGGACCCTTCCAGCTTTACAATTCTATGATTCCATTATCTGCAGATTAGAATATTCTGATATCTTTCGCTGATGCCATGTAGTGTAGGTCCTGCGGTTTGTTTATTATTTTTAGGCACCTTCAACTTTACTAAGCACTCTGCACAGATTAAAAAGAACCCTGTCCTTGTATGTCCCTTCACAATTTAAAAGATGCAACACAAGAGGAAAAGGGATGGGGAACAAAGAGGCACCAGTTTAAAACTACATAGTTCTTATAACCAGCAGGTTGAATAGGAACAGATGAGAGAAGAGGAAACAAATGGTAGCTGGTCCTTCATGTGCGGTATGATGGAGTCTGGTCCCTATAGCAGCAGCTGGAGTAAGTAAGTCCAGGCCAGGTGGATATTACCCAGCAATGCAGGGAGCAGGTCTTGCAGCATTTAGGATGGCCAACAGTAGGAATGAGTTTGGCTTTGCCTAGGAAGCAAAAGATTGGCTGCGAGATAGATTGATAGTTCTGTCTCAGAGGAGTATAGGATTGTAACTCAGGGGAATTTGCCTCCCTTGCTTCTCTCTTAGGTTACTTCTAGGCCACTTGTTTACTGCACATTCATTCTGATAGCATGGCATCAAGCATATGATCTTCTATACCATGGGTAGGCAAACTAAGGCCCAGGGCCGGATCCGGCCCAATCGCCTTCTAAATCTGGCCTGCGGACGGTCCAGGAATCAGAGTGTTTTTACATGTGTAGAATGTGTGCTTTTATTTAAAATGCATCTCTGGTTTATTTGTGGGGCATAGGAATTCGTTCATTTCCTCCCCCCCCCCAAAAATATAGTTCCCTCCCCCAAGGTCTGAGGGACAGTGAACCAGCCCCCTGCTGAAAAAGTTTGCTGATCCCTGTTATACTTTCCAGTGTATTTCCTCCTCCCTTTCTTTACTGCAAAAAGTCTACTTTTGGGGGAGGGAGCAGGTCCAATGCCCAAGCCCTTCAAACCAACTTTAATTGTGCAACCTGAATTTGCTGGTATGTGATTGAATCGTACCCAGAAATGGCAACAGCTTTTCTTTCTCTTTCTTTCCCTGTGTCTCACATGCCCCCTATTGCGGGTGAGACACAGGATCAGGCATCCTCTCCTATTAGTTTTAACAAGTGGTTGGCGATCTCTTTGATGTCAAGATGATCCCAGAGGGAAGGGGAGTAAGACTCCATAAGTGCATTAATAGATTCACCACCTTGGGTGTTACTCAGAACTATATAGGGGAAAAGGTAAAGGACCCCTGGGCGGTTAGCTCCAGTCAAAGGTGACTATGGGGTTGTGGTGCTCATCTCACTTTCAGGCCGAGGGAGCCAGCGTTTGGCCACAGACAGCTTTCTGGGTCATGTGGCCAGCATGACTAAACCATTTCTGGCGCAACGGGAAACCGTGACGGAAGCCAGAGCACACAGAAACACCATTTACCTTCCTGCCACAGCGGTACCTATTTATCTATTGCACTGGCATGCTTTCGAACTGCTATGTTGGCAGCAGCTGGGACAGAGCAACAGGAGCTCACCCCGTCGTGTGGATTTGAACCACCGACCTTCTGACTGACAAGCCCAAGAGGCTCAGTGGTTTAGACCACAGCGCCACACATTATATAGAGCAGGCCCTCAGAATAGCATTCCATTTTTATCATCTAGAAACAGTCAGCATGTTTAAGCTGATGACAGTTATTTTGCAGTAAGCTAATGAACATATTAGCATCCAATTACAAAACTGAACCTACCATGGTGACAAAATTAAATTTAAACAATTAAACCAAGAGTGGCTAACTTGTTATCTCCCCCCCCCCCCCATGTATGCTGGCTGGGTCTGATAGAGTCCAACAACATTTGGGTACCTGCCTTGATTTCGGCTATCCAACTTACAGGGAAGTAAGCACCACTAAATACAATGAGACTTAATTTTGAGTCAACATAAACAGGACTTCACAGTCAATTTCTCATCCCCCCCCCCACATAGCTTTGTTTTGTCTTTCCTGCTATCACTGACATTATAAAGCATTCTCCCTGCAATTAATATTTCTGTGTGAGACATTCTCGATGCACATTTGTTTTTCTCCTACAGTTCAGCAATATTATCAATATTGATTCTCAACGACGCATTTTCTGGGGAGACACAGCTGAAGCTGTTTTTGACTTCAAATTAACTGAACTTTGAGAGAACATAATCACCCACATAGCAAACAAGTATCCATCTGCTCCTGTGGTAATTAGTTCAGTGTGTTTTGTACATCATGAACATAACAGTGAATAACTTTCCTGGATCTGGCATGAACATAACTGTCCCCCCCCCCCAAAATATTTAGTAATACTAAGGGCTGCTGTCCCTGCTTGCATTGCTTAACAACTCGACCTACTCTTCCCTTAACCCAGGAGTTGCTTACCACTTCTTGAAGCGAGAGATCCTATATCCTATAACAGTGCCACTGTATTCTGCTCTGGTCAGACCTCACCTGGAGTACTGTGTCCAGTTCTGGGCACCACAGTTCAAGAAGGACACTGACAAACTGGAACGTGTCCAGAGGAGGGCAACCAAAATGGTCAAAGGCCTGGAAACGATGCCTTATGAGGAACGGCTAAGGGAGCTGGGCATGTTTAGCCTGGAGAAGAGGAGGCTAAGGGGTGATATGATAGCCATGTTCAAATATATAAAAGGATGTCACATAGAGGAGGGAGAAAGGTTGTTTTCTGCTGCTCCAGAGAAGCGGACACGGAGCAATGGATCCAAACTACAAGAAAGAAGATTCCACCTAAACATTAGGAAGAACTTCCTGACAGTGAGAGCTGTTCGACAGTGGAATTTGCTGCCAAGGAGTGTGGTGGAATCTCCTTCTTTGGAGGTCTTTAAGCAGAGGCTTGACAACCATATGTCAGGAGTGCTCTGATGGTGTTTCCTGCTTGGCAGGGGGTTGGACTCGATGGCCCTTGTGGTCTCTTCCAACTCTATGATTCTATGATTCTATCTGCAACGTGGCCCCCCTGTAAGGCCATTACATCCAGCATCTAAAATTATTTAACTGCATCACTTCTCATGCCCAAGTTAAGTATTGTCTGAATTCCTTCCTCTTTCATGTTCACATAAATGGCCGGTTTTATGGGCTATATGAATTGGGCCTCATTTGACAGGTCCAGTAGCATCTGCTGGGCTTCTTTACACAGCACAAATTCTGGAGAATTCATGTGTTGGAGCAGCAACATTTTTGTTTTTTTTAAAGTGGCACATTCAAGGCTAGCATATTAACTGTATATCACACATTTTTATGGAAAACCACAGAGAGAGTCAGTAGCATTTATAAATAGTATAAGGGGTCCTCAATGTAATTAATAGGTATAACAATGCAATATATTACAGCATTAGAACACACGTGAAATGGACTCATATTGTAGCACATGCAAAAGAGACTCACGTCGTAGTCACACACAGAAACCCACTAAAAAGAGCAAGAATATAAATGTCCTTGTGAAGGTGAACCTAAGAAGAATGTAGAGTTGTTGATAAGACCTCCAGATTATGTATTGTTTCATTGCTTCATGCAAACCAATTTAGAAATAAGAAATTTCTCATGGCTGGCAGATGAAAATAACCCTCCAGCCACTTATGTGTGTCTTCCAGAAAAGGTGTTATCTGAAGAGAGTCACCCAAAGTAACCTAATTGGCTGGAAGTCCCTAAACGGGGTTTAAAAGGTGAAGGTAAAGGACCCCTGACAGTTAAGTCCAGTCGCAGACGACTCTGGGGTTATTGCGCTCATCTCGCTTTACAGGCTGAGATAGCTGGTGTTTGTCCGAAAACAGTTTTTCTGGGTCATGTGGCCAGCATGACTAAGCCACTTCTGGAAACCAGAACAGTGCACGGAAATGCCGTCTACCTTCCCACCAGAGCGGTACCTATTTATCTACTTGGACTGTCATGCTTTTGAACTGCTAGGTTGGCAGGAGCTGGAAGAGAGCAACGGGAGCTCACCCCATCGCAGGGATTCGAACCACTGACCTTCTGATCGGCAAGCCCAAGAGGCTCAGTGGTTTAGACCACAATGCTACCCCAAAAGCTTCAACACTGAAATCAGTTCCAAAATTTAGAAAGTGGCACAGTTTGTCTGTGGTTCTTGTGCTATTTGGGAATGCGCTCCTACATAACTTTTCATGTATGCATCAGATGCATTCTCATCTAACTGAGAAGGTACATATTGTCATAGGATTGAGGGGCTGGTCCAGATGACACCTGTGGGTTGCTTCCAGGCTTGTGATTCCATATCTGTGAGATTGGAATCTATAAGAGGGATCCTGCTGAACCAATCGAACCAGCTTTTCTGTTCTTTTTTCTCTTTGTTTACTGCCCTTAGCTGACCTCATCAGCATCTTAAAGAGTGAGCTTTGTTGCCATAGCGACAAATGGATGGGCCTTTTCCCACTTTACCTGGCTAGATGCCACATCATCCTAGGAAGGAGAAGAATGGGCCAAGGTCGCGCGCGCGCGTGTGTGTGTTGTGGTAAGTGCCAGATTTATGTATAAGCTAAACAAGCTATAGCTTAGGGCCCCACTCTCTTGACCCCCCCCCAAAAAAAATCACTATTAATATGCTTCTTCTTAATTGTATTTCAGTTCAACAATTACTTTGATAAAATACATATTTTGTTATGAGCAAATGGCTTTAGATACCCATTAGGTCCATAAATGACCATATAGCATATATTCAACACAAAAAACAGTGGCAATTTGTTGTTGACAAAGGACAGGTGGACATATAAAGGGCCCCATTACCTTCAGTGGCTTAGGGCCTCATCAAAACTAAATCTGGCCCTGGTTGTGGTGGTGGCTGTGTGAGATGGTTTGGGCTGGACTGGAAGCTGGAGAGAGAAGTTGGACTCTTGACTGCATGGAATTCCAAAGCTAAGGCTTTGGGGTTAATGCTACGAACCTAGTGGGGAGGCAAGATCTCTTGGAGTGAAAATGCTGTAAGCCCTTCCATCCTATGCACAAGTTGTCTGTATTTGTAAGTAAAACCATATATCTGAAAGGCACCACGGTCTCCACTGACTTTCATTCCATGGAAACAAAAACCTGGGTATATCTCCTGAGTACAGAGGGAGCAAACAAGCAAACTGTCAAATCCTTGTGCTCCATCTGAACTAGCTCTGTTCAGTTTATGTAGGATTCCAAGGAATTCAGCCATATATTTTGAAATTTATCTTCCATTCCTCTTTCTGTACTAACTCTTTGTTCCTGAGTTGCAAGATCTAAGAGGTCTTCCACCCACCGATCTACTAATCTTGCTGTTTCAGCTTCCAAGTTGATCGTCTGTATTGCTGCTTGGAAAAGGCTGTGGCTATGAGTTGGCGGCTTACGACAGCTCTTCTGTACAGTTCAGACCAAACACAAGTTGGTATTCAAGTGGTATACAATAACCTTGCAGTGTTATCCAACACACTAGACCCCATTGCACATTGGGCTTTAGCTGAGAGAGCACAACCCCACTGCAATGTTATCCATTGTCCCCCCCCCCCAACATCATAAGTTGAGCTGAGAGAGTAATAATAATAATAATAATTTATTATTTATACCCCGCCCATCTGGCTGAGTTTCCCCAGCCACTCTAGGCGGCTTCCAATCAAGTGTTAAAAACAGTACAGCATTAAATATTAAAAACTTCCCTGAACAGGGCTGCTTTCAGATGTCTTTTAAAGATAGGATAGCTGCTTATTTCCTTCACATCTGAAGGGAGGGTGTTCCACAGGGCAGGTGCCACTACTGAGAAGGCCCTCAGTCTGGTTCCCTGTAACCTCACTTCTCACAATGAGGGAACTGCCAGAAGGCCCTTGGCACCGGATCTCAGTGTCCGGGCTGAACGATGGGGGTGGAGACACTCCTTCAGGTATACAGGACCGAGGCCGTTTAGGGCTTTAAAGGTCAGCACCAACACTTTGAATTGTGCTCTGAAACGTACTGGGAGCCAATGCAGATCTCTCAGGACCGGTGTTATGTGGTCCCGGCGGCCACTCCCAGTCACCAGTCTTGCTGCCACATTCTGGATTAATTGCAGTTTCCAGGACACCTTCAAAGGTAGCCCCACGTAGAGTGCATTGCAGTAGTCCAAGCAGGAGATAACCAGAGCATGCACCACTCTGGCGAGACAGTCCGCAGGCAGGTAGGGTCTTAGCCTGAGTACCAGGTGGAGCTGGTAGACAGCCACCCTGGACACAGAATAAACCTGTGCCTCCATGGACAGCTGTGAGTCCAAAATGACTCCCAGGCTGCACACCTAGTCCTTCAGGAGCACTATTACCCCATTCAGGACCAGGGAATCCCCCACACCTGCCCACCCCCTGCCCCCCAAAAACAGTACTTCTGTCTTGTCAGGATTCAACCCTTAATCTGTTAGCCGCCATCCCTCCTCCAACCACCTGCAGGCAATACACTCTATTGCAGGTTGAACGGCTGTGCCAAGAGAGTAGCTTCCTGTAGCAGTGCTGCAATATAGTCCAAAATAATTAATATTGTTGGTCAGAAATAAAGCTGAATTCCCAGTCATGGTTCTAGCAAATATTCTGTAATGCAGCCTTGCCATCGCTGATCTGCTGGGTTTATTTTTCTCTTTTTTTGTTCAAGCTATCAAAAGCACAGGAGGAAGAAACTTGACTTTTCCCATTTTTATTTATTTTTAAAAAATCAGTTCTAATAGTTTTCCAACCAACTTTCAACAACATTTGCTATATCAAGTATTTGATTTTAAATGGTTTGGGAGCACATCAAAACCATTAGTAATTCAAAGGAAGGCACCCGTCTGAACCACAGCAGTCACAAGCATATCTGCAAAGGCTTATTTTCCATTGGACTCATGTTATCTTCATTCCACATGCTGAATTCTCATTTATATATGTAAATCAGAATGTGGTTTGTAAATATACTAAGCCATTTTTGTAGAAGCCGCCTGCCCACCCCTAAGAACAGGGAAACCACTCACAGAAACAAACCCTATTACCGTATTTTTTGCTCTATAAGACTCACTTTTTCCCTCCTAAAAAGTAAGGGGAAATGTGTGTGCATCTTATGGAGCGAATGCAGGCTGCACAGCTATCCCAGAAGCCAGAACAGCAAGAGGGATTGCTGCTTTCACTGCGCAGTGATCCCTCTTGCTGTTCTGGCTTCTGGGATTCAGAATATTTTTTGTCTTGTTCTCCTCCTCCAAAAACTAGGTGCGTCTTGTAGTCTGCTGCGTCTTATAGAGCGAAAAATACGGTAACTTTCACACTTAAGTATGAAAAAGAGTGACTAGTGTGCTTCTTGAGCTAAAACAGGGCTCCCCAAAAGGGGTCCATGGACCATCTGTGGTTCACAAGCATCCTTGCAGGTGGGCGACAGTGTTTCCTCCAATCCAAAGCCAGTGTGCTGTCATGGCTAGAGTGTCTAGCTAGGACCTGGGAAACCCAGGGTCAAATCCCCACTCACACTTAGCACAGTGGATGGAGGGTTTGGCTTGCAGCCTAAAACACTGTAAATGCTTGGGCGGCCAGTTAAGGCTTTGCATGCACGATGTCCTTGGAAAAGTGTTGGCTCCAAGCACACCGCCAAGGGGAAAGCATTCCAAAGACTGCCTGACTCTTCTAGAACCAACATGATCCATAGGAGCAATTAGTAAGGGAAAGGGGGAAGGAAGGAAGGAAGGAAGGAAGGAAGGAAGGAAGGAAGGAAGGAAGGCTGCATGGAGAAATAAAGTAAAGGAGTGAGGGACAGATAATGAACATTTGAATAAAACATCTGGAGTAGGAGTCTCCCATCAGAATACAAAGCAAAGTCTTTCAGGGAGGAAAAAGATAAATGTGTTTGTGAAAGTGGAGTGATGATTTTTGAAAGCTACTCACTCTACTTGTTTTCCTCTCTCAAACACATTTGTGTCTGGAGAAATGCCAGCATTTGATTTATCATACTTTTGGACTGCTCCCCCCATGCAGTGCAGCTGCCAAGAATGATAGTTGTTCAGATATTAAAACGGGTATTCCAAACTTTACAATTTCAGATGGCTTGGTTTTTTGTGGGGGGTTTTTTAGTATTCATCAAGGCTCTTTGAGCAGTACCATCCTGCAGTTGCTAGAGACTGAAAGATACAGTAAGAATGCAGAGCTATCAACCCTGAAGTGAGGGGTGGTGGTGGAAACCCTGCTTCGTTGACCAAATGGATACCTTCTGCATGCTGGGGATTGGATTGGAAGGCTACACCTTACAGAATGAATGACAAAACTGTGCCCTGTTGAATTCCAACTCCTATCATCCCTGACCATTGACTATGTCCATGCTAGTGAGGGCTGATGGTAGCTGGAGTCACAACTCCAGTCACAACTAGTGGGTTCCAGGTTTTCCATTCATGTCCTATACTGAGGATCAGAGAAAGCCGTCAGATGCTGAGTCAGTCCATTGGCCCATCCAACTCAATGTTGCCTACACTGGCTGGCAGTGGCCCTCCGGGATTTCAGATAGGGCCAATTCCCAGCCTACGTAACTGCAGGGATTGAAAGTGAGCCCTTTGGCATGCAAAGCAGATTCTCTGCCTTGACCTCTCACATGATCTCTCTCTCTCTCTTGTTTGGCCCTGGGAAAAGAAACATTCCTGGTTCTTGTGAGAATCCAAGGGTACCAATCTAAAGCGCAACCAGTTTCAGGAGGAGGTTTAAGAGGACCCAGCTAGTTCAGTTGACTAAAGCAACAGTGCTTGCAATATGTTGCCTGTGTTAGCCACACATAAACTTGTACATACTGAAGAATAGCTTTGTTTCCCTGTACATACTAATAAACTTCAGATTTTCCTTTTCTTTCAACCAGCAGTAATAATAATATAATAATAATAATTTATTATTTGTACCCCGCCCATCTGGCTGGGTTTCCCCAGCCACTCTGGGCGGCTTCCATAGAAACCAAAAATACACTAAAATATCACAGATTAAAAACTTCCCTGAACAGGGCAGCCTTAAGATGCCTTCTGAATGTCAGGTAGTTATTTATCGCTTTGACATCTGATGGGAGGGCGTTCCACAGGGCAGGCGCCACTACCGAGAAGGCCCTCTGCCTGGTTCCCTGTAGCTTTGCTTCTCGCAATGAGGGAACCGCCAGAAGGCCCTCGGCGCTGGACCTCAGCATCCGGGCAGAACGATGGGGGCGGAGACGCTCCTTCAGGTATACTGGGCCGAGGCCGTTTAGGGCTTTAAAGGTCAACACCAGCACTTTGAATTGTGCTCGGAAACGTACTGGGAGCCAATGTAGGTCTTTCAAGACCGGTGTTATATGGTCTCGGCGGCCGCCCCCAGTCACCAGTCTAGCTGCCGCATTCTGGATTAGTTGTAGTTTCCGAGTCACCTTCAAAGGTAGCCCCACGTAGAGCGCATTGCAGTAGTCCAAGCGGGAGATAACCAGAGCATGCACCACTCTGGCGAGACAGTCCGCGGGCAGGTAGGGTCTCAGCCTGCGTACCAGGTGGAGTTGGTAGACAGCTGCCCTGGACACAGAATTGACCTGCGCCTCCATGGACAGCTGTGAGTCCAGAATGACTCCCAGGCTGCGCACCTGGTCCTTCAGGGGCACAGTTACCCCATTCAGGACCAGGGAGTCCTCCACACCAGCCCGCCCCCTGTCCCCCAAAAACAGTACTTCTGTCTTGTCAGGATTCAACCTCAATCCATTAGCCGCCATCCATCCTCCAACTGCCTCCAGGCACTCACACAGGACCTTCACCGCCTTCACTGGTTCTGATTTGAAAGAGAGGTAGAGCTGGGTATCATCTGCATATTGATGGACACCCAGTCCAAACCCCCTGATGATCTCTCCCAGTGGCTTCATATAGATGTTAAAAAGCATGGGGGAGAGGACGGAACCCTGAGGCACCCCGCAAATGAGGGCCCAGGGGTCTGAACACTCATCCCCCACCACCACTTTCTGAACACGGCCCAGGAGGAAGGAGCGAAACCACTGCATAACAGTGCCCCCAGCTCCCAGCCCCTCTAGACGGTCCAGAAGGATGTTATGGTCGATTGTATCAAAGGCCGCTGAGAGATCCAGCAGAACCAGGAAACAACTCTCACCTTTGTCCCTAGCTCGCCGGAGATCATCAACCAGCGCGACCAAGGCAGTTTCAGTCCCATGATGAGGCCTGAATCCTGATTGGAAGGGATCCAAATGGTCCGCATCCTCCAGGCGTGCCTGGAGTTGTTCAGCAACCACGCGCTCAATCACCTTGCCCAAGAATGGAAGATTTGAGACTGGGCGATAGTTGGCCATACTGGCCGGGTCTAAAGATGGTTTTTTAAGAAGCGGTTTAATGACCGCTTCTTTCAGCGGATCTGGGAATGTTCCCTCACAGAGGGAAGCATTCACCACCCCGCAGAGCCCATCGCCCAGCCCTTCCCGGCTTGCTTTTATTAGCCAGGATGGGCAAGGATCAAGGAGACAGGTGGTTGGTTTCACGCGTCCAAGCAGCCTGTCCACATCCTCGGGGGTAACGGATTGAAATTGATTCCATGCAACTTGACCAGACAGAGCTCTAGCACTCTCCCGCCCCAGCCCTGCTCCCACGGTGGTGTCTAGCTCCTTCCGAATATGAGTGATTTTATCTGCAAAAAACTTTGCAAAATCGTTGCAGGAGATCTTGGGGTCTTTACAAGGCCCCGGTGGTAAAGGTGGTTCCGTTAAATTGCGAACCACCTGAAAGAGTCTCCTGCTACTATTTTCTGCAGATGCAATAGAGGCGGTGAAGAAAGTCTTCTTCGCCGTCGCTATCGCCACTTGGTAGGCTCGAAGTTGAGCTCTAACCTGTGTCCGGTCAGATTCGGAGTGAGTTTTTTGCCACCGACGCTCTAGCCGTCTCAGCGATTGTTTCATCGCCCTCAGCTCCGAAGAAAACCACGGGGCTGTCCGGGCTCCATGCAATCGGAGAGGGCGCTTCGGAGCCAGACAGTCGATAGCCCTGGTTAACTCCGCATTCCAGCGGGCCACCAGGGAATCAGCTGAAAGGCCATCAACATGGGATAAAGCATCCCCTACCACTCTCTGGAAACCATCTGGATCCATTAAGTGGCGGGGGCGGACCATCCGAATTGGTCCCACCTCCCTGCAGAGGGGAAGGGTCGCGGAGAAGTCCAGTTGCACCAGGAAGTGATCTGACCATGGCACTTCTTTTGTTTCACTTTTACTTAGTGTCAGATCACCCACGTCACTAGAGGTGAACACCAGGTCTAAGGCATGTCCATGACTATGAGTTGGGCCAAACTTATTCAGGGACAGCCCCATGGAGGCCATGCTTTCCACGAAGTCCCGAGCGGCCCCTTGTAAGGTCGTGTCGGCATGGATGTTAAAATCCCCTAGGACAACCAAACTAGGTGTCTCCAGGAGAAAATCCGCCACGACCTGAAGCAGCTCAGACAGGGAATCCTTGGTGCAGCGGGGAGGTCGGTACACCAAAAGGAATCCTGTACTGCCCCTATTGCCCAACTTCCAGAACATGCACTCAGAAAACTGGATCTTCCCAGTAGGACGCCTGGTGCAAGCTAGTGACTTCCTAAAAATCACTGCAACCCCCCCTCCCCGCCCACATGACCTGGGTTGCTGTGTGTAAGAGAAACCTGGTGGGCAAGCAGCGGCAAGGACAGGCCCATCTGCTTCCTCCAACCAGGTCTCCGTCACACATGCCAGGTCAA
Source organism: Podarcis raffonei (assembly GCF_027172205.1). Lineage (NCBI taxonomy): Eukaryota > Metazoa > Chordata > Lepidosauria > Squamata > Lacertidae > Podarcis > Podarcis raffonei. The sequence continues at coordinate 71,959,170 of NC_070606.1, forward strand.
ATCCTCCATCCACAATCAGGTCGTGGATGGCAGTGGTTTTATTCATCATTGACCTGGCATTACACAGCAACACCTTCAGGTCATGTAGGTTTCCCCTGTTGATTCCAGTATCCATCCGGTCAAGGCCAGACCCGGAGGCAGGGATAGTCTTCAGACAACGACTAAACCTGCCTCCTCGGTAATGACATGGTCTGGTCTTAGCGTAACTCCGCCTCCTGCCCATGATCACCGAGATCGGATGTCCCAGTGCTTCCCCCCCTGTGGAACTTGTCCCAGCCATCGTGTTGGCTGGGGCCCCACTCCCAGGCAGCCCTGATCCCGCCCCTTAAAAACAAAACGCAAACTATACAGAACCAATAAAACAACAACAACAAAAAGGAACAGAACAATTATACTAAAATTAATCCCCAACCAAATATCCATCCCACCCACCCCCAACAAAGGAAAAAAGGAAAAAAAGAAATAAAAATTTAAATTGCCACCGACTGCTTGAGGACATTTTAAAGCACATTAACCACCTGGAACAGGGAAGCAGTGGCAGAACACTTCCCACCCTTCCCAAAAAGTTTGTTCCAAAAAGGGCCTGGGCCACGCCCCCTGGGCCAGTTGGAAAAGGCCCTGGAAGGGAGCAGGCCCTGCAGTCCTCACCCAGCCGATGGTCCGAGGCTTCCCCGCAGCAGGAGTCCCTTTATAGCTGGGAGAGAGGGCCTGGGCCACGCCCCCTGGGCCAGTTGGAAAAGGCCCTGGAAGGGAGCAGGCCCTGCAGTCCTCACCCAGCCGATGGTCCGAGGCCTCACTGCAGCAGGAGTCCCTTTATAGCTGGGAGAGAGGGCCTGGGCCACGCCCCCTGGGCCAGTTGGAAAAGGCCCTGGAAGGGAGCAGGCCCTGCAGTCCTCACCCAGCCGATGGTCCGAGGCTTCCCCGCAGCAGGAGTCCCTTTATAGCTGGGAGAGAGGGCCTGGGCCACGCCCCCTGGGCCAGTTGGAAAAGGCCCTGGAAGGGAGCAGGCCCTGCAGTCCTCACCCAGCCGATGGTCTTAGCAGTCTTAGCAGGCTTTGTATTTCTGCTCTCCACTGCAATATAGACCAGCAGAGAGAGAGTGCATGTACTGGATGGCTCTATCTGTCTGCAAAATTCTGTAAAGTTGCAGCTATCCACTCAATACCCACCTACAAACCAATCTGCTGGTTCAAACTCCTATCCCTACACTGGAAGTTTGCAATTTACAAAGCTCCTTTAACTCAGGACAGAACTGGCCCACCAATGAGGCGGGGAACTGCAAGGAGCAGCACCAGTCTGAACTCCTGCCAGCCTGAGTAGACCTTACAGAGCTAGATGGGCACATAGTCCGGCTTGGCACAAGGCAGCTTCTCGTGCCCCTGTATTGACAGCTGCAACAGAGAAAATACAGTGTGATGGCAACAGGAGGATGCAGGGTTTTACCACACGCTGCAGGCGAGGAGGAGAGTTTGCCATTTGGCCACAGCCCTGTGCATCTTTTCATGTGCATTTCTGTGATAAACGAGGCTTCACACATGCCATTTGGGGTTCTTATATTTTGTAAATACTTGTCCCACTAGTGCAGCAATTCAGATGATTTGTCGTAGGCGGGGATGTAGCCTGAAATAATTTTATCTAGTTTTAGTTACTGATGAACACTTATTATCCATAATTTACATAATGAGATCCCCTGAGAGATGCAAAAGTCTGGCCCAGATTCCAACTGTCTTCTAATCGGCTTTTATTCACCCTCAAAATGGCCCCTTTCCCCCCCACCCCTGCTCTCTAAATGGTGCTAATCTCAAAGAGTTCAGGACAGAGTCCTTTCAGATTTAAAGAGACCAAACTCTGCTTTGCTCTCTTGCTTAGCTTGCTTAAGGTAAAGGGACCCCTGACCATTAGGTCCAGTCATGGCCAACTCTGGGGTTGCGGCGCTCATCTCGCTTTATTGGCCGAGGGAGCCAGCGTACGGCTTCCGGGTCATGTGGCCAGCATGACTAAGCCGCTTCTGGTGAACCAGAGCAGTGCACGGAAATGCCATTTACCTTCCCGCCAGAGCAGTACCTCTTTATCTACTTGCACTTTGACGTGCTTTTGAACTGCTAGGTTGGCAGGAGCAGGGACCGAGCAACGGGAGCTCACCCTGTCACAGAGGTTTGAACTGCCAACCTTCTGATCGGCAAGTCCTAGGCTCTGTGGTTTAAACCACAGCGCCACCCGCGTCCCTTAGCTTGCTTAGCTGTAAGTTATTTTGGGGGCAGGAGCTAAAAATCTATAAGGAGAGATGAGGAGTTGCATTAACTCTTACCTTTTGAAATGGTACTCCAGCAGAGTTCCTACTAGCATGCTTGTGGGTTATGTAAACCCATTGTGAGGTGTGCACATGTGCCACTGCAAAGACTTTACAGTACTGATGTTGGTAGCACAATTGAAGGTGCCGGGGCAGAATGACCTTGCTATATGATGAAACAAGGAGAAATCTAAAGGCAGGAGAGACAACTGCCTAGCTGAAGCTAAGCAGAACTGGGTATGGATGCTGCCTGAGACAAAAGACAAAACAATAGCCCCTCCCCATTTAATGTACAGAAACCAGATTAGACTGAACACTGCTGCCAAGATAGCACTCTTGACATTTGTGCCGTTGTTTCCTTGGAGGGGGTGGTGACACTGGCAGAGGAAGGGGGTGCTGTGTTTGCAGTCCGTGCCGGGTGTCATCCCTGACAGGGAGTGACATCACCCCTCTGTCCCCCTGGGATGCTCGCTGCCCCCCGCCCCCGCGGGCAGCTAGCCCCACCTCTGGGTGCACAGCATGTGTTCCGCTCTGGGTGCCGGAGCAGCTAGCTCTGCCTCTGGGTGGGGGCAGTAGTGTTGTTTGGACCATGTGATGGGAGCAGCAAAGTGGCCCCACTGGTAAATCTGTATGGCCTCAAACCTGATGCCATCTTGCCCCAGTCCATCCCAGGTAAGTAACACTGGTGTTGTAAAGTAACACTGGAGTTCCCCATCACTCCATGTGCCACTGTTGTGGAACAAAATAAATACAGTCATACCTCAAGTTACGTTTGCTTCATGTTACGTTTTTTCAGGTTGCTCCCGTGGCGACCCGGAAGTACTGGAAAGGGTTACTTCCGGGTTTCGCCGTTTGCGCATGCACACAAGCGCCAAATTGCGCTGCACACCTGCACAGATACGGCACTTTAGGTTGTGGGCTTTTCATGTTGCGAACGGGCCTCCAGAATGGATCCCATTCACAACCAGAGGTACCACTGTAAATAATAAAAAAATATTGTCCAGTAGCACCTTAGAGACCAACTATGTATGTTCTGGGTATATACTGGGTATAAGGGCACTGCTGTGGGACAGTGTCCTTCACTGCACCTGAGGCAGCAGGTCAAACTAGAGGGACTAGGTTGGACAAACTAGGTTGTGTTGCAACAGAAGAATAGCTAAGGGGATCAGGGTAAATAGCTGGGGGGGGGGCTTCTGCTGTGCTTCTGGCAGAGCTGGATTTAGGGCAGTGCTAATGGGGTGGTCACACCAGGGATGCAGCCAAGGAGGGCGCCTTCTCTTACCAGAGCATCACACCTCTTTTCCCAAACCCAGCTTAAGCTGCCACTGCAAGGGCTTGCAGGAGGGCATCAAGGTCCGTCTCTCCTTCCAGCATTGGCTGTCTGAGGTGGTTGCCCCTCTCTGCCTTATGTTACAGATAGTCCTGATGTCCTGGGAACCGCATATATGCCATCTTGGGTTCCACATGTCAGAATTCCTGCTCCATGATTGCAGTCATGGGATTGGCGGGTGGGATATAAATGTAAGAGCATAAATAAATAAATGGAGTAAGTTTTATTTACAGTCACAAGCTTGGCACACACCAAGTTGTTTAACGGGGCTCGCAGTCTTACCGTCACTCTCTCTCTCTCTCTCAGCATTTCTCCCCCCCCCCCAGTAATGTTTATTAATTTTCATAGAAAAACATAACAAAAAGGGAATAAACAATAACAAAAGAAAAAGAAAAAGAAAAAAACATAAAATACTTCCAACATCCCATATACTACCACATACACTAAAACTTAATCAGGTAATTATAATCCATCTTCATAAACATATTACTTGACTTCCTCTAATCTCTTCCATCTGAATTTTCTTGTAATTAAATATAGCAGTTTCCAATATCATTATTTCATATAACAATATTCTGGTCATAAACAAATTAACTAACTTTTCTTATCGTACATTTTCTTTCTCTCTCAGCATTTCTGGCCAACAATGTTGCTGTAGTTCACAAAAATAGCTAATGCAGCAGCAACATATACACAGAATTAAGAGAAAGTATAACAACTGTGACACCTGATCAAGTCTGCGAAGTTGTCTTTTCTAAATGTAGTGAAATGTAAATGTAGCAGAAAAATATTCAATCACGGTTCAAACAGAGGGGGGTGCAAGTTGCCAAACCTCTGATGACACAAAGAGAGGACAAATCTGCATAACTCTCCATCTCTATTTTAAAGAAAAGATACAAATCCAGGGCTGCAAATGCTCTGCTTTATAATCTTACAACCATTTCCACCCAGGTTGGGTGTGAATGTTTCAGACAGCTGGATCTAACTACAATTATCCTGCAGTTAATGGAAACCACTGACAGTTGTAATACTTTATTTGCTAAAAAATAAACATTACAACATCTGCGAGTGTAATGGAAAGTGGAGTGACCATAGAGTTCTCCCACTCTTAAGGTTGTATCTGTTGGGATGCTGCCAGGGAGGCTAGGGTCATCATAGCCCCCAAGCCGGCTGCCGGACGATCCATCGACCTCCCGTAGACAGGCAGTATCAGCAATTAGCGACACGAAGCCTCAGAAACAGTATTCCACATTCTTAGGCTGGTGCACACTCTGTCAGCAGAATTCACACAGCGAGAGATGCACAGCAGGAGAGCATATTTACAGTTTATTTAGCGTTGGTCAGAACAAAGAAAAACATGACCGCCTGCATCGGTATGCTCAGGCAACAAGTATGAAACGAAAGCAACTGAAAACATAAACATCCTGTGAACAGGAAATACGCAGACTCTGTGACTCACAAAGCCTGCTCCCTTTTAAGGTGGAACGGAAATATCCTAACAGTATCTAATTGGGCTTTTAGTTCATGCTACACGACCATTTCACATGCTAAACTGGGACCAGTCTTTTTCAGACCATGTTGGCTGGGTCTGATGGGAGTTGTAATCCAAAACAGGAGGTCACCAGGCTAGGGTAGGCTGTTCTAGGTGTTTCTCCTCATATGTGCAAGGATCAACACACTCTCCTTGTTCACATGGTGAAGTTCATACAGCATTCAAGTGAGCTCCTGACTGTTCCTTTGCAAGTGGGCCTCACTGCCACGGCTGATCAGCTGATTGATGCTGAAAGCAAACCCCACTGGGATCAGGTGCATTCCAGTGTCCTTCTCCAGGATCTCCCTAGCGCCACTGAAGAGGCACAGGGCTTTGCAGTTAGCAACAAGCAGCTGATCATCAGTGCCTGCAAATTCCTGCAATTTGTAAGCACCACCAATCAGCTGATTGTCACCGCTTGCACAATGCTGGCCTTCCCAAACACCAACAATCATGGTAGTATTTGCAAGGATACCAGGCTTTGCAAGCACAGACAATCAGCTGATCACTGGTGCTTGCAAAGTGCTGTGCAGGGCCTGAAACAACAACAAATTTTATATAGAACCCTTCATCCAAGGATCATAGGGAGGTTTGTTTTTAGGAGGTAATTTAATTATTGTTTGATTTTATACTAATGTTATATATCTGATGTTAGCCGCCCTGAGCCCAACTTTGGCCAGGGAGCGCGGGATAGAAATAAAAGTTTATTGTTGTTGTTGTTGTTGTTGTTGTTGTTTTTAAAACACAAAAATACATACCATAGTAACAAACAACAGCTCCCACCCAGCCACAAAAAGTTTTAAAAGGCCATATATTGCTTAATTAGCCAAAGGTGAATTTTAATCCATGTGAACAAAGAAAAATGTGTTACCTGATGTCATTGTTATACAGTGGTACCTTGGGTTAAGAACTTAATTTATTCTAGAGGTCCGTTCTTAACCTGAAACTGTTCTTAACTTGAGGTACCACTTTAGCTAATGGAACCTCCCGTTGCCGCTGCGCAGCTGGAGCACGACTTCTGTTCTCATCCTGAAGCAAAGTTCTTAACCCGAGGTACTATTTCTAGGTTAGCAGAGTCTATAACCTGAAGCGTCTGCAACCTGAAGCATCTGTAACCCAAGGTACCACTGTATAAGGTGATTGATTAGCTAGACAGTACCATGTTAAAATTGGACCTTTGGAGATCGGATAAGGATTTGGCCTGGTTGCCAGATCCACTTCCTCAGCCCTGATCTAGATGCTTCTAAGATTTTAGCGCAGGACTACTACTATTCCATGCACACATATACCATATGTTTTTCAGTATATGTGCAAGTATTCCTTAGCATTACATATATTTCTAGTTGTATTCTCAGAGCGACTGTTACAAACATTCTAGTGGTAAAAAAAACCTGCTTGTTGGTGTTGATTACACCTGCTATAAAGAGTTTGAGAGAATAGCACATCTCTGAAAATATCATACTTTTTTTAAAAAAGCCAATATAACACAGTCTGAACAAGCCACAGCATGCTTACAGAGTTCAGTGGGGTCTTGCTCCCTTGTAGACTGCAGCCAGAATGTATCAGAGATAGCCTTTCAAACTTCGGAACGTAAGAAGAACCCTGCTGGATCAGATCAAAGGTCCATCGAGTCCTGCATCCTGCTTCCCACAGTAGTGCAGGAATTCCGTATCATTCTCCCCTAATAGTGGAGGTTATATACAACCATCATGCATGCATGATGTGCAGAGCTTTTTTCTTTTCTTTTTCTTTTTTCTAGAAAAATAATTCAGACTCAAATTCCCAGGTGTCAAAAAAGGGTTATTTATGTATGCTACTACTGCGGCCCGTGTTTTGTTAGCCCCAAAATGGAAAACGAGCGAGGTCCCAGCAAAAGAATAATGGCAACTGAAGTTGACAGAATGTGCACAACTCACAGACTTAGCATATAGAATAAGAGAACAAGAAGAACATACGTTTAAAGAAGATTGGAAAATGTTTACTGAATATATGGGAAATAATTGTGTACAGCTGAAAAAGCTGGCAGCCTTAAGATAAATTCAACAGTGTAAACAAGTTTTGATGGATGCAATAATGGAATAATGAATGGTATAGTTTTCGTAAAATATGCAGGCATTTATGATATGTAAAGTGAACCATGGAAAGAGAAGAAGGGAAGTCATTGATATCTTAAGGATGTAAAATGAGTATTTTAAATTGTAAAACAGAAAACTTAATAAAAAATTTTATATATATATATATATATATATATATATATATATATATATATATGAGAAAAATAGGTGCCGGTACTCACCATGAAGTTGTTACATTAAGTGCCACACTTTTTAACAACAACAAAAAGAGGTGCTGGTACCACGTACCCTTGAGTGACCCCTGGGGGGGAAGCACTGATGATGTGTGTCACATTATATGATGCATCTGTCACAGCAGCTGTCAGCATCTAGGAAGATGGAGGAGGAGGAGAGGACAGAGTGTAGTCAGGATGCCACCATCATGGTCAGAATGCCTCTGTGACTTAACTTAAAAAATGTCATGAACCACCTGAACTAGAAAGCATCCTGCTAAGGAACTTGCCCTCACCTTTCTCCCATCATCATCTGTGTATCCTGAATGCTGGTTGATGAAAACTGTGGGGGAAAGATAATGACCATCACCACAGCAAACCTTTAAATTGCCCTGCAGCTAGTAGTGAATCTTTTAGGTAAAGGTAAAGGTACCCCTGCCCGTACGGGCCAGTCTTGACAGACTCTAGGGTTGTGCGCCCATCTCACTCAAGAGGCCGGGGGCCAGCGCTGTCCGTAGACACTTCCGGGTCACGTGGCCAGCGTGACAAAGCTGCATCTGGCGAGCCAGCGCAGCACACGGAACACCGTTTACCTTCCTGCTGGTAAGCGGTCCCTATTTATCTACTTGCACCCGGGGGTGCTTTCGAACTGCTAGGTTGGCAGGCGCTGGGACCAAGCAGCGGGAGCGCACCCCGCTGTGGGGATTCGAACCGCCGACCTTTCGATCGGCTAGCCCTAGGCGCTGAGGCTTTTACCCACAGCGCCACCCGCGTCCGGTAGTGAATCTTTTATGTTCCTCTAAATGAGATGCAAGCCATTCAGAAAGGGAAATCAGTAGAGCAGGACCTGTAGGCATAAATCTTTGTTTATGGGAATATAAAGGCTTGTTTTACAAGCAGTCGCATTTACTATGGGCAGATGATTTTGCATATATGCACAGATCCTTGGTCCTTTAATCACTGACAGATTATTTCCTATCCATTAAGTTTATGGCAAACAGTAATTGTTTGACAAATAATGGTGTTCATGCAGCAGTATATCTGAGTAAACTGAAAGGAACCAACAGCTGCCCATGATGAGTGACTGTAATGTCTCATTTTCTAGTCAAACTTCCAGCCAACAGCTTCCAATGGAGCTACAAAATCCGCACGTGGTTGATTCTGTCACACAATTCAAGAAAGGAAGGATGGGAGGATTAGACAAAATGGAGGATAAGACTATTAACTGCTGCTAGCTGTGATGGCTATGTTCTACCTCAGAGACAGTATGCTTCTGTATAGCCATTTCTGGAAATTGCAGGCGGGGAGAGTGCTTTGCTTGTGGTCTTCCCAGAGGCAGCTGGTTGGCCACTGTGGGAAAAGGATGCTGGACTAGATCAGAGGTCAGCAACCTTTTTCAGCCATGGGCCGGTCCACCGTCCCTCAGACTATGTGGTGGGCCGGACTATATTTTGGAAAAAAAATATGAACGAATTCCTATGCCCCACAAATAACCCAGAGATGCATTTTAAATAAAAGCACACATTCTACTCATGTAAAAACACCAGGCAGGCCCCACAAATAACCCAGAGATGCATTTTAAATAAAAGGACACATTCTACTCATGTAAAAACACACTGATTCTTGGACCGTCTGCGGGCCGGATTGAGAAGGCGATTGGGCTGCATCCAGCCCCCGGGCCTTAGGTTACCTACTCCTGGACTAGATGGTGGGGGAGACTTTCCAGTCCCACCGTTTCGACATTTCTGTGAGATCCTTTTTCTTCTTCTTCCTCTGCAGCACTCCTAGTTAACAAAACATTTTGACCGCAGTGAGAACACTTTCCTTTGCCGGGTTTTGTTTAGGAGATTACATCACCATGTTTATTCTGAAAAGGATGACTTCTGCGGGAGAACACACCAAAATTAAAAGGTCACTTTTGATGGGAAGTCTATGACGATGCTCAGAGCGTATCTTAGAATTAACACAGGCAGATCTCCATTTTTCACCTCGGCACAGGCATTACTCCTGACTTTTATGGATTCTCTCCCCCCCCCCCTTTGGCTGTAGTTCTTTTAAATAGGACATTTCCTCCCCACCTTCTTCTCTCTAATATAGAACTGCAGGAATTCCAGTTGCATGTCAATGCATAGCAGTCAAGACTTTGCACACAGGAAGCAATGCTATTGTCTTCCTAACACTTCTCTGTTCTTCTCTCTCCCTATGTCTTATTGTAGTCTTTTTGCTCCTCTGGACTCTTTGCCCTCCATAATTCCCTCTTAAGTCTTTCTGGCTTCTCCCTTTGATTTATTTAAATACCTGATTTCATATATATTTTTTAAAATCTTGCTTCTTTGAACTGCTCTCACACATCTACCTTTTCCTTCCACTCACCTTCCCTTGGGTTTGCCTTGTCTCATTTAAGCACACTCAGTGTTGCCAGGTCACAAAGCTCAAACTTCAGTAGAACTAGGGGCAGGTGGGGGGAACCTCAGAAGATTCCAGGAGTTTTACAAAGACATTTATTGCATACTGACTTCCCAGGGCAGGTAGATTTATTATGCATCTTTACATTGATGCATTGACCATCATTAAATACAGTTTGTCTGGTTTCCATCTCTTTTGCCTGCTTCTTAGCTGTAGCTAGGATGCACACGCAAGCAAGGTTAACTGAGTGCTTATTTAATTTCTATGCTGTTCAATATATTAGAAATATATCTACCAGATCACAGCCTCAGTGTGTCATAGCCATGGGCCCAGAGTTGCCCGGATGAAGGTTAAGCTATAGACAATTTAGAGATCACCCACTTAGGATGGGGGGGGGGGGGAGGAAGCCCTGTGGAACTTTTAAAGATTACAGGCAGCTCTTCCAGGTGAGTGGAGTCACTGGAAGGAATGACCTTGCCAACCTTCTAAAGCTTGAAGATCACTCCAGTCCTTTGGTGTGATGTTATCTTCCACATTTCAACCAACAGGACCTACAGGGAGCTACCCAGGGTCCTGATCTCCTTGGCTGAGATTCAAACCCAAAAGTAATGGGTGCGTGTTTTGCAAATGGCAATTATACCCCCATTCTTACTTTTAAGCAGCCACCCATTAAAAGTTCTTTCTCCTATTTCTCACCTCTATTTCTGCATGTATTTAGCATTCTGCCTCACTTCCCTCTTTGTGCATCCATCAATCACCTGAAAGCCAGGTTTAGATTGTAAGCCTGCAGGCAAGTACTTCTTTTATATATAGAACCCAGTTTTGTAGACAAGCTGTTTTATTTAGCTATTTATTTCTAAATAAAACAGAAGTCTAATCACAACCATGTGGTCTGGACAGCAAGGGAAGGGAAACAAAAAAATTAAAAGCCAAGAGCACTGTGTAAAATACATTAACTTTTTGGTCCCGATTGCTGGGTCAGTGCTAAGGTTACAAAGAAACGTGCCTTCTGGGCATTGGACTGGAGTGCCTTCGAGATTCCTTCCCAATCTATGCATTTATGGGATTTTATAAATCTGCAACATGACGAGTGACCTCAGACAGTTGTTCTCAGACTTATTTTTAACCATCAAAATTAAAACATGCTTGCGGTTTCAAGAAGATGCTACAGTCTCAGGCATGTAATTCACACTCCTTCAATTGCAAGGGAAGTAATTTTGTGCTTGCCACCCTAGATAGTTGCTTTTGGATGCTACTCTGTATTTTTCTTCTCTTGAACCAAACACATTTTCCCCAACACATTGCTGGCTGACCTTTTAGGAAGAGGAGGATTTAGTCATCGAAACATTCAGACAGTTCGTGATGAAGGGTTTATGCAGTTACAGAAAGGAGACAGTCACCAAGGTCCAGCTGTGAGGAGTAATGAAGCAAAAATGGAGGGGGGAAGCAGTGGCAGGAGAAGCAGCAGCAGGAGAGGATGAAATCTAATCAGACAGATTTTAAAAAATAATCTCCCAAACTCCTGAAATTCTTTATTTTCTAAACACATTTGAAGTGGCAGGAAGGAGATTTATATCGGCTCCATTTAGGGGAAAAAATTCATTGTGGTATCTGAAAGTACAGCACAGTGTTTTTCCCCTCTAGCTCACCCAAAATCGCCACTAATAATCATGATCCAGAAAGTAGAATCATAGAACTGTAGAGCTGGAAGGGACCCAAGGGTCATCCAAACCAGCCCCCTGCAATGCAGGAACTACAGCCAAGCAGCTGACATTCAGGTTGTAGATACATTTGCCCACTTCATCCCATGTCACCCATGTTCCAACTTTCCCTTGCCTCCCATTTGTCATCTCTCACACGATGGAAACTTAGATGCAGAAATCTGTAAGCACCTCGAGACAGAGACATGTGTATTTTGCCCTTCTATTCCTTTTTAAGGTACCACGTGCCAGCCATTAAAAAATATGTGGGTCCACCGCTTATGTGCAGGCTCAGTTCTGGGGGTCCACACACAAACACAAAATTGTATAATGCTAGAAAATCCTGGAACCGGCCCCACCACATGACCACCCCCATCTGTCCAACGGCAGACCTTGCCCTCTACTTCACTTACCAGTCTCTGGGATGGTTGCTTGAGAGCCCTGGAGCACTCCCAAAGCTCTTGCACCTCCTTCCCAGAGCCTGGCAAGCAAGACGGAGGGCTTAACAAGCTCTTTCCGTGGTGGATTTTCACTGTTCTTCATTCATTCATTCATTGGCCATGTGGCTATGGTTATGATCACGTAAGTAGATTATGCATGAGCTGCAGGCCCACTGCACTCAAAGATTAACCACGTCAGTCTGTTGCAGCAATGTGGCACCTTAAAGACTAGCACGTGGCATCCATTTGCATGGGCGATAACTTGATTCATCACATGTATTTTATAGGGCTGTGCACCAGATATGGCCAAATGTAGTTTTTGGACTACACTTCCCATCATCCCTAACCACTGGTCTTGCTCGCTAAGTATGATGGGAGTTGTAGTCCAAAAACAGCTGGAGACCCAAGGTTGGGAAACTTCTAGATCACACAACAAATTGAGCTGATTTATTACTGTATTTTAAATTTTTGCCGAAAGCCGCCCAGAGTGGCTGGGGAAGCCCAGCCAGATGGGCGGGGTATAAATAAAAAATTATTATTATATTATTATTATTTTATTATAACCCGGGATTTGGTTGGATTGGGTTGCAGCAGCTATGGCTTGCCCCAGGTCAGATGGTGTCTACCTGGAGCAACCTGGGGTTGTCAGAAGGAGGGTGGCCTAGCAGTGGCAGGTGGGTGGGTGGGTGAAGGAGATGCACAGCCTGTTTGCATCTCTCCACCACCATCTCTTCTTTATTTAGGATTTAAAAGACAGGAGCAGGGAGAGAAAAAGAGGCATGTATTTTCCTTTCCCCACCCTGTCCCAACCAATTGGGGGCTGGATCCAGGTTGGGTCAGCCCCAGATCCCCCAATCCCAGTTTGATTGGGTCCTGAATTGAATCAGGGGCTCATGCACAGCCCTAACACTTTATTTGTTGGTATATTAATGTGTGGTTTCTGCCCCACAATTCTTGCACCTTCTGTAGCTTTTAATAGGTAAGCTTATTAGATGCATTGAAAAGGACTCTCCTATAAAAGATCCTAAGGGTTTTGTTTTCTCAGAAGCAGGTCAGACTGTGTTTTGTGGCATTTACACCCAGCTATGTTATGTATAAAATTGGAGCCTTGGACACCTGAAAGGTACCTTGTGAATTTATTTTAATTGCCACTATTAATAGTTTTTTCAACTGCTACACGATGGCCGAATCTGTATTTCTTGACCACTCTTTTATTCTAGCTGTTTAAGGAAGCTGAGGGGGGAAAGGGTGACAGGAAAGAACACAGAGGAGATGAATGTTATACATATGACTTTTTAATGGCCAAAGTGTCAGGGATTTCAAAGCTTTACACATAGAAACCATGGTGATGCCTTTTTCAAAATGTCGTATTAACATAAGCTGAAGATTCTGGGGTGGTTTTCTTAGGGTGCTCTATGCTTTACGCCTTTGAAAAGCAATTTGTCAAAATCCTCATCTTAAAAGGTTGCTCTGAGAAATGTTGGTGCAAGTGAGTTCATTTGGAGCAATCTAATATTTTCAAAAGAGCATGATGTGCCATCTTTGGCTCAGCCTGGGTGTTGGACATTAGATGCACTTGAGGATTTTGGAAATAGATCTGTATCATGCAGGCCTCATGCAGGACACACAAAGCAGACACTGGTCCCTTTCCATCACCAGACAGTTCAGTGTAGAAAATGAGGTGGACATCTTTCATCTTCACAAACGTGACTTTGAATTTCTAAGGAGAGGGTTTGGGAGGTGACCTTGCACTCAAGGATGATATTTGGACATGCCTCCCGGTATTAGCACATTTATACAAGTGTAACATACTAATTTTCTGGCTGACCTATTTTCTAGCAGCCTTGACATTACAGAATTTTTTCCCAAAAGGACTAAATGTTCCCAACACGAGATGCCTACGCACCTAAAAGCACAAAAACATAGATGGGGGCCCCTACAAAATAGAAAAATGATATATAACAGCCAGAAGACAAAACACTTCAGTACCACAAAGCAGTCCCATTGGCCTAAAAAGACTATGTTGCTCCGGAAATAGTTTACAGAGTCACTCGATCAACCAGGAAACTTGGTAATAAAAGAACCTCTCCCAAATGATTGGTGCTCAATCATTTTATTGACACCACTAACTGTTTGATCATAGCTCGCTGTTTGGGGATAACCCAACATTTTCAGGAGCTGAAAACAAGTTAAAGCTGAGATGATCAAGAAGAAAACTACTTCCAGAAAGGTAGTCATTATATTATTGCAACAAAAAACTATGAGGAAGAGTCTTGTGGCATTTTATAGAATGGTTGTAAGCAGTGTAAGATTTCTGACTAGAGCAGGCTTAATGAGAGAGAAAATTCACTCCATGAATTTTAAGAACTCTCTTCAGGTTACATAATATCCTCTACTATTTTATAAAGGGAGGAGGCATTTTGTTACAGGGAAGAAAATAGGCAAATCATTCGTGTTTCTAGAAAGATTTGTGGAAGAACCATAGCTCAGCGATAGAGCACTTGCCTTACGTATTGAAAGTCCCACTTTAAATCCCCGACATTTCTAAGTAGGGATAAGAAAGACCTCTGAAACCCAGGAGAGCCACTGCTAATCAGTAGACTATGCTTAGCTAGAAGGACCACTGGTCGGGCTAAGCATAAGGCAGATTCCTATGTTCTGTGTTAAGAAGAGCACAGGTGTCCCATCTGAAAAGCTGAGGCCTTGTATACATTTCTTTACCACTAGAAATGGGCAGGTAATATGCCATTACAGAAGTGAATTCCTTTCCAAATGACACTTCCACACACACTAATCAACATGGCGCACAATCCATCAAGAAGGCCCCATGCAGTTGAACTGAAGCTGTATGGTCCTGGTGCAGCTCCTGTTAATTTTGCAATAGAACTTTTACAGGAGAACTTCCATGTCTGTCTCCCACTCTGCTGCCTCAAACCTGCCACTGCTTGGTTATTTCCCAACAGAAACATTCCATCCAATTACCAGTAGGTGTAAAACTTTGGTGTTGCGAAAGTGTTTGTATCCCTGACTGTAGTGAAGATTGGGAGTTTGGACAGGTGAGCTTTAATGGAGTTTTGTGGTCAGTGGCAAAGTTGGTAGGTGCATCTTGGAAGGAAATTACAGCGAAATGCCCTGAGAAGGCTAGGAGATGGTTGGAGAAGATGACTCACCTCTCCCTCTAGTCAGAGGGTTTGGGTTAGCTAGGTGTGGATGGGAAAAACAACTGGAGCGTTTTGAGAAACAGACTGCAGTTGTTTTTGTTTTGGGGAGAGGAAAGGAGAGAGAAAGTTCTGGAAATGCCTTTGGGGAATTAAAGGTTGATGGGGGGCAGTGGATTTGGATGTCTATTGGCGAGTTAAGCTCTGCCTCCATCTGTGTTCAACCTGTGTATTCATGAATGAACTCAGATATTGCAAAATGGCTTCCGTACCCACCTTACAAAGGGAACCAAACCTGGGTAAGCATTGCAGCCCTGGGAGTTCTCATCACACATAGAAGGGAGGTGAATAGAATCATATACCAAATTGATGGTAATATGTGTTATTCCTCCAGTGTTATTCCTGTTATGATCACATCCTGTGATTCTGGGCGCTTCAGGCAGGTGTTTGTATTGTGGGGTTGGTGCTCCTCATATATGCATGTTTTGTTTTGTTTTTGCATCATGCACACAGCATTGTTGCTATCAAAAAGCCAGCCTGCACCCCTCCCAATTTACTCTGGATTTACCCTGTGGCTAGGGAAAATCATTCTAATTAATCATCTTTGTTTCCTCCTCCAAGTTCTGCTGGCTACAGAAGTGCATGTTTGCTGGGAACAATGGGTAGAAGTCAATTGCAACATGTCCAATCTCTATCTGTTCCTGCTGCAGGCTTCATTTATCTGTTACCGCTTTGCTATTTTATTGTCAAAGAAGTAGCCATGAGGTTCTAATTACAGGCAATAAGCTATCCCTGTTGGAACAAAGTAGTAAATCAGCACATCCGACAGCCTTGGCTAGAGTTTGAGCCGACAGTGATCCTTAATGTTCTGCAGAGACAACCCCAAGCCGTCCAGTTAACCGGATTCTGTTCAGCTCTCCTTACATTCCCCGCCCTCCTCTTCCTAACCTCCAGCTCCAGCAAAAAGAGAGCAACACGTGCTGTTTTAAAAAAATATATCAAGTCTGCAGTTAGGCTTGGCATTCCCTGAAACTAGATTTGAGAATAGTAAAAGCATTCAGCGTAGCATGAAGGAATTCCTTGTCTTTCAGTTCACAGCAGCTCACAGAATGACCCTTTCAGAACACTCAGAAAGTCCCTCATTATAGAGCTTGGGTAGCAGTTCTATAGTGAAACCACGAGTCTTTCTCTATTAACACCCACGAATCTCTGTCCCTTATAAAATTGGGCGAATTTGTCTGAGCAATATGAGATTTGATACACAGCATCTTCTCCGCCGCTCTGATAAGGCCTCTTGCTCATCTTGCATGGATGTGTGTAGAAACTAGCTTACTGTGCATAGGTGCCTCAGTTACTTCTCCCATTTTTGCCTTTGGCTCCGCCCACCGCAGGAACGTGGACTTCAGAAGGTTGCCAAGAAATAAATACATTCCTGAGTCTCACAAAAATATACGGCACCTTGAGCTTCTTGTAAGAAAAGCTGGGATATAAAAGTAATAAATAAATAAGGTGAAGCTGTCAGAGTCCAGTCAAGTAAGCCTTGGTTTGTGGCTGATAGGAAAGAATTTGTGTAAGTGGGCAGGGATGTAAGAGCTACATGACTCTGTCTCTCTCTCTCTCTCTCTCTCTCTCTCTCTCTCTCTCTGTGTGTGTGTGTGTGTGTGTGTGTGTGAGAGAGAGAGAGAGAGAGAGAGAGAGAGAGAGAGAGAGAGAGAGAGAACATACCCTTCAACATTCCTTTTGGTGTCAGCACTGCAAACGGTGGCTCAGTGGCGGTGCTAGAGGGCAAAAAAGGGGGCATTCTGGAATCAAATCAGAAGCCAAAATGGCTTCTGTAATTCTGGGGAAGTCCCAGGAAAATTGGAACACTTGAAGTGCATAGACACACACAGCTAGGCGGCGTGGAACTAGGGAGTTCTGGGAAGGGGAGATCTGCCAGTGGGAAGGGGGGAGGGGAAATCTGCCAGTGTCCTAATGGTTCCTGCAAATATTTGAAGATAACCCACCCTGGGAGCTTACAGTGGGTTTTCAGGGCCCTAATGGCTATTGTTCTCTTGTCAGTGGGATTTCAGGTGCATAGTTCATTAATTCTCTCTAGTGCAAGACATTGTTCTCATTATTGGCTGAATTGATTTTGCTGTGGTTAAAAGTCAGTGAAAAACTTTGTCTCTCTCTTAATAAGGATGAGATGATTCTGAGCACACATCCTCTTGAATGCAGAACATATTCACTTGAGTACTAAGTCCTATTGATTTCCATAGAACTAACTTTTAAATAAGTATATTTAGGATCACAGGGATGCTCAGTGGAAGAAGATATGTGTTACATGGCAAAGGTACCAGGTTTAGTTCCTGGCATCTTCAGGGAAGACCTCTTGTCCGAAATGCAGCTGAATGTCAGTGTAGCTAATACTAAGATAAATGGTTCATTAGCTTCCTGATTCAGAATACAGTGGGTTACAGACGCTTCAGGTTACAGACGCCGCTAACCCAGAAATAGTACCTCGGGTTAAGAACTTTGCTTCAGGATGAGAACAGTAATCGTGTGGCGGCGGCGGGAGGCCCCATTAGCTAAAGTGGTACCTCAGATTAAGGACAGTTTCAGGTTAAGAATGGACCTCTAGAACAAATTAAGTTCTTAACCTGAGGTACCACTGTAAAGCAGTTTTCTATTATCTGGTTACCCAGAATTGCTTTCATTCCTGTATTTAGTGAGGGAGACGACACCATCCTCACAAATAAAGCCAAGCTATGCAAAAGGAAAAGGCTTCGCTTGATACCATTATGACATCAGGTGACTGACAGGTGGGCATTTCCACCCACCTGGAGGTGAGGGATGTGGAAATGTGTCCCTCAGGCTATATCCAGTTCTTGACCCCTGCTATAGTGTGTCCTTTTCTGCTTACATGGTGTGTAAGTTAAAGTGACAGCTCAGTTAACAGTTTAGTAAACAGTTTCCATGCTTTCTGAAGCATGAGTAGATTTCTAAGAGCCTTCTTTTAAACGGAAGGGGTTCTGATCATAGAATTATAAGTACAGTCGTTAAGACTAGAGGATTAGCATTGGCTAACCTGGTTTACATTTTACAAACTAGACAAAACTTAAAAACTGACTGTGACACAACGCTTGCCTTTTGCTCGGTGTCTAGCCAAGAAAACCTTTAGGCTTAACTTGGAGATCTCGCTGAGAACTATTGCACAGTAGCTCATTGTGGGTGGCGGGTGGCTCATGGTATAATCACAGGAAAGAAAAGAGAAGATAAACAAACAGGGGCAGGGGTGAGAGAAAATACATGAGAAAAGTGATTGTGCAACTCTAGCCAAACTGACACACAAACAGCTTTATGGCTAAAGGACCGGAAAGCAAAAAGGTCAGGAGTGCCTTTCTAAATTCATAATGGGATTCTCTTGTGAAATTGAGGGCAATTCTCTGTCCCTTAGGCCATAGTCCTCTAAAGGGGAGCTCATTTCTGTATGGTATATTGCCGACTAAGTATGGGCAGAAGGTAGGCCTGGGTCTATGGGAAGATCTGTGGTGGGGAGGGAGAGAGACAACAATTCAAAATATATTATATATTTTATATTATTGTATGCCACCCCAATCTCTGAGCGGTGTGAGATTCCAGGGGTTCCAGGTGCTTACCTATGATCCGTGTTTCCTTTTGGGACTCAGGGACAGCCAAGACTGTGTGTCTTTATGATGTATTTATTTACACATATATACAACCTGGGTTTGTGATAGGGTGGGGGGGGGGGTGTCACAGCATCAGCACTCTAAAAGGGTCTTGTATCTGCCACAGCTGCAGCCTTGGATTCAAACAGACATCAAACATCGTGCTCTGCTTCTTTCATTTTTCAGCTTGCTGCCTTTGTTGTTGTTGTTTAGTCATTTAGTCGTGTCCGACTCTTTGTAACCCCATGGACCAGAGCACGCTAGGCACTCCTGTCTTCCACTGCCTCCCACAGTTTGGTCAAACTCATGCTGGTAGCTTTGAGAACACCGTCCAACCATCTCGTCCTCTGTCGTCCCCTTCTCCTTGTGCCCTCCATCTTTCCCAACACCAGGTTCTTTTCCAGGGAGTCTTCTCTTCTCATGAGGTGGCCAAAGTATTGGAGCCTCAGCTTCAGGACCTGTCCTTCCAGTGAGTACTCAGGGCTGATTTCCTTAAGAATGGAGAGGTTTGATCTTCTTGCAGTCCATGGGACTCTCAAGAGTCTCCTCCAACACCATAATTCAAAAGCATCAATTTTTCGGCGATCAGCCTTCTTTATGGTCTTTTACCAGCCTGTAATCTTTTTCCCTCTAGATCACATCACAGCCAACTCTCTGCTATAAACTCTGGATTTTGTTCTTCTAACTATCTTAGGGCTGGAGGAGGGGCCCCACCCATTTGCTGTTTAGCACAGAGCCTCCTCTCTTTGGCTTTCTTAATGGCTCATTACCTTTCCTTTCTTCTCTTAATGGGCCATCTCCCAGGCGATCGGAACATGGGAAGCTGGGTCCAGGGATCAGGTGTCTGGCATCCGATTCAACTCCCCAAGCCTTGATTAAATTCCACCACTTAACAGACCCAGGAATTTAGTGGGGTCTGGCACCCATAAATTCATGTATATACTATTCTTTACTTCATTTCCTGTATAAATGATCCATATTATCCCGGAACCAAACCAATGTTCAGAAGAGAAATTGAGATAAATTACCGTACTAGTCCACAGTTATCCTTCCTTCTCTACCTTTTTATATTTATTCTGAAATAGTCTAAGCCAGCCTTCCCCAACCTGGTGCCCTCTAGATATTGTGGACTGCTACTGCCGCCAGCACATTAGGGCCTGATGGAGCCAGGGAAGTGCCAGGCGGGCAAATGCTGGTCTAAGTGAGGCAATCAACTGAGCAAATTACCACAATTTAGGCCAAAGTGCTTGGAATAACAATCATTCTAAAACTGAACATTTCTGGGGAAATGGCAACTAGCAGAGCACTTTCAGCCACACTTAAAGACTTTCGAACAGGTGACAAACATCCTTCTGCACTCTTAAAATTCTGATCACTGCAGGGACGTGTGTGTGTGTGTTGCAGTTAGATGAGGCTGTAAGAATAAATAGGAATCCTTGCCTCTGGGGATTTTGGATGCTGTCATAACAGGCAACAATTTCAACCCGCTCCTGCTTTAAAGTAATTGCAGGAGTCAGGGAGTCAGTTCCAGAGAAGAGTGAAGATGATATTTTGACAGTTTGGGACTGTATTTTGTGAAATAGTGACACAGCACGGACTTTGGAAAAGAGACAACTATGCCAACTGGCATGAACTAAAGCCTTACATCAATTCCAAAAAGCACAAAAACTGCGTCGGAAAAGCAAGCAAACGCCCACGCTGCATGCACAATATTCTAAAAGCAACACTTCCATTGGGAGAGCTTTCTCATTCTCCCACATTTCGTAAAGCTGTGATTTATTAAAATGCTCTGAAAAATGCTAGTCATTGTGATGGGTGGGTGTCCGTAGAGAGAAGGCTTGTAGTACTGCTGTAGTCCTTAGGCCCTAAGGCTTATGGGGGTGCAATGCATACCATAGAATTGTAGAGTTGAAAGGGACCTTGAAGCAGTTGCAGAGCATGGGGGGGGGGAGGCCACAGGGGCAGCTGTCCCAGTTGCAAAACTGTTAGGGGGCGCAACTGGTGCTGCTTCAATTCAGCTGTGCGCTTCTGTCACTGGGTTCCTTTAAAAACGCCTTCTCCATGCAAACCTGGAAAAGATCTCTCCAGACAACAGAACAACTCTTCTTTTCTTATCTCTGTGGCTGCCATCTACTGGGTGACATGGACGCCGCTAGGCAGTTGAATGTGCAGGCATACTCCATTCGTTTCCCTCCCTCCCACTTCTCTGTGTGGCCCTGGATACTGGCAAGTTGCACTACACCACTGCTTCGAGGGTCATCTAGTCCAACCCCCTGCAAAACAAGAATCTCAACTAAAGTATATATGTAAGCTCAGTGCACACAG
The DNA here is from genome assembly GCF_027172205.1 of Podarcis raffonei. Taxonomy (NCBI): domain Eukaryota; kingdom Metazoa; phylum Chordata; class Lepidosauria; order Squamata; family Lacertidae; genus Podarcis; species Podarcis raffonei. The sequence continues at coordinate 71,980,308 of NC_070606.1, forward strand.
GCAGATTGTAAACTCCTGCGGGATCTCCATAAGAAAGGACATGCTATCTAGACTACAGGGTCGAAGGCAGGCTTCATCCGCAACACATCAGTGTCCTGAAACATAGTGTTTTCCTTAGGAAGATAGGAGCATTGCCCTTCCCACTTCTACCTGGAGATGCCAGAGATTGAACCTGGAATCTTCTGCATGTAAAACAGATGTTCTTCACTAAACAAGAGCCTTTCCCTTGCTTTTCCCTACAGAAATAAATGCCAGCCATTCATTGTTATGCAAGAAAGTGAAAGGATGGACTCTGGGTCCGTGATAAACTTGCTTCTCATCCCCAGGTATCATTAACCTGCTCCCATGTTTTTTGTACCAACCTGGGTACTGTTTCTTGATCACACGCTCGCATGACAGTTTATTGTAAGAGTGGGGTGGATTGTCAAGAGCTAGCTTTTTAGATGCATGGATAAGCAGAAACCAAGGGCTGAGTCATACACAAAATTTTGCATACATGGCCATCAGCCCTGTGAAAGGGAAAACAAGTATTTACAAAAATCAAAAATAAAAAAATCCACTGTATTCCATGACTCACTTATGAAGACTGAAAAGACACATTTCTGGTATTTAGTTTGGAGTAGGTTGTGGAGCAGCACCAGCATGAAAAATTGTATAAAATTAATATTTTACTTGGATGAAATTTGGAAGTGGGGGTAAAGGAAACTAACTTCCCCCAAATCATTTTAATGCGGGGATCTAATTTTTATGTTTGGAAAACAGCATATGTTAATTCTGACACTTTTAGTGTGTGAATTTCACACTGAACTCTCTCTCTCTCTCTCTCTCTCTCTGTGTGTGTGTGTAAACATTCCCAGAACGACTATAAAACTTAGCAAGTTAATTAGCTGACCATAAATATTTCATGATGCAGAAAATAATTGCAGCTTGCGGTTCTCTATGATAAGTTCAAAAACCAAAGAAATATGAGATCTTCTTAAAAATATACACACCTTTAAACAAATCCAGGGAAAAGGGAGTTGATGGCCATGATACAGAATGACTTTAAACCTCTGCCCATAATAGCCTGGGTTACTCAATGATTCTAATGTGTGCCGAAAGTCAAATAAGGGTTATCTCTAAGGAGATAGGACTAAGCTACCAAACTGGCAGAAAGGGCTGTAGCTCAGTAGTAGAGCACATATATTGCATGCAAAAAATGCCAGGTTCAATCCTTAGTAGCACCAGGCATGAAAGAGTGTCAGCCATTGCAGACAATATTGAACCAGGTGTTCCAAACAGTCAGATAAGGCAGCTTCTAGTTCCTATATTCTCAATTTCCTGGCTTGGCCCATCTGGACTGGAGTCAGCACTCTAATATTTGGGATGTTGGCGAATGATCCACAATATTCTTCGACTTCCTTCTCAAATCATCTGCCTTGCTTCTGCTTACAAAATAATCTATAGCAATATTCCAGAGATATACAGGTGCCTCCTCCTGATCTACCAGTTTCTACCAGTTCCTTCATATTGTCCAAAACAAAAACCCAGCCAGCCGCTCCAAGAGATGGAGAATGCAAATGATCTAGAGCTCATAGCAGTACCATCTGTATCCTACCAAAATGTCATCAGTCATCGTGAAATATAACATGCCAACACTCCCATTCAATCAAACCCAAAGCATCAAAGTTGACACAGCTGTATTATGAAGGATACACCGCTAAAAACTCTTGGCACATAAGAGACCCTCAGTGTGAACTGTTCCAACATACTTTTAAGCAAGCTGGAGATGGAGATAAATGGTTTTGCAGGCAAATCACTCAGTAATGACAGAATACTTCAACCTGTCTAATGATGATGCAAGACTAGCTCAAATCCCATCAGTTCTGATGGGCAGAAGGAGAAGGATCCACCCCTTCCTCAGCTCCACTCTCTGCCACCATACAATCACCCATTTTCCAAGCAGAGAAACTGGCCTGATCCTGACTCTTGCTATTGCCACCACAAAAGCCTCAGGGCCAAATTAAATCTAAGCAAATGCAATTGAAGTCAAGGGAGGATTCCTGTCAAATGCAAATAGCAGTTTCCAAAAGGCATTTCTGGGGGCATTTGTGTGGCACAGGGAGATAGAATCAGACTTCCCCTTCCCATTGCCATCGTCCCAAGGTTGCTCAGAGGGGAAATCCCATTGCCCTAGCACTAATTATTCTGCTAACGTAACTATTTAGTTGAATACCTCTCTCGGTGTGTGTAATAAGTACTAATTGTTCATATTTCTACCTGGACTGAAAAAATATATAACCCACTTCTTGACTAGATCAAGGAACAAGATGCAAATTAGTGGGAAAATATGCGCAGATAAGCTCAGCTTCAAGATTTTCAGAAAATTTGATCACTAAACTGAACAGTCACAAAAGGGCATCATTACATCCTAGGGCTATGCATTACTGAGGAAGGTTCAGCTGAGTGAAAAATAATCTGGAATGGTCTCCATTAACTTGTCTGCCCCTTGGCTGCACTACTTATTAAGACCTCACTCAAGAAGTTGAGGCTAATCGAGATGGGAAAGTGGAGTCTGCTCTTGTACTCACTGCCCTATTTCCTGCCTCTCAAAGTCTGGCCACACCTGTGTAGGATTTGAAGCGTGCAGTTAGGCATGTCAGTGAATGAAGCAAAAGCCCTCGCAGGTACAGTCATCGCAACATGGAGAAATCGATTTGACAAGCATCTCTTTTCATCCACTATCAGGGCTTTCGATTGTGCTTGAGGATCTAATAATTATGTTGCCAAAAGAATAGAGAGCACTTTGGAAGCAGATTTGAAACAGGAAGCAGCTGAGTTGCAGAGCAAAAGTTAATTTGGAAGGGAAACTAGATGTTTTTTAAGCTAAGCATCTGGTCATTGTCAATGTTAAGAGCAGTTTGCTCTGATGAGCTTTTACGATAGAGATCTAGAGCAACTGCTGTTTCTTATGCAACACAGGGCGACTTGCTGCTCATTTCATTCAAATCTCTTTACAGATCTTATTTATTACTTCCATCTGTCTCTAGATATCCCTGAAAATAACATGCAATGGATCTTTTCAGCAGCTTCCCATGGAAGCAATAATACTTATCCAGTTGGTAGCCCAATTTTAAGATTTCCTCCACCACCTCTCTCTCTGCAGTACTGAACTGCAGCTGTAGAGTAATGGCAAGTGTTTGGATTGTCACAGACTTCTCTCTATATCAGCCCTGAGATGTGCAAAGAGGCCTTTCTGGAGATCTCATCACCAGGAACTGTGGTACAACAGGCAATGATTTGAAACAGGGACTTTTCTCTGGCAGTATCCAATATATGAATCTTCAATCAGATATATTGCTAGTGTCTATATTGCTGATATTTCTCTTCAGCAAGTCATTTGGGGACAGTTATCAATGTCACCCATTTCTGTTGTTAGCTTAGAATTTTAGTACTGGTTTTAATGTGTTACTGTGCCTTACAGTCTTCACAGCTTTAATGTTTTTAGATTGGCAAATTATCCTGATGTTATTTATCATGCAGATAAATAAGAGTTGTTGAACTACAAATCCCATCAGCTGTGACCTTTCACCATGCTGGATGGGGTTGATGGGAGTTGGAGTCCAGCTGCATCAAGAGGGTCTCAGGTTCTCTATCCTTGTGTTGGACAAAGATGTGGGCACTCTTGTTGAAATGTGTCCAGTCAACATTTTGAAATAAAACTTCTGGTGGCAGAGCAGCTGCTTTGGATGCAGAAGGCTCCATTTTTCGATTTCTGGCCCCTCAAAGTTGGACTCAGCAAGTCCCAAGTCTGAAGAACCACAGCTAGTCAGTTCTAAGCAGAGGCACTGAGTTCCACGTAACACTGAGGGGCTCATCGTAAGCGCACAACATCACACACATGTGATGTTACGTGCATCGAGAGAAGGCCACAAGGCCTGGAGAGGCCTGCTGCCACCATGAGTAGGCATGGCAAGGCCCTCTGCCATCATGGGGGGGGGACACTAGCTCCTCAAGACTGGGGGGCTCAGTCCCATCCGCACATACTTTGGGGGCTGAGCTGTCCTCAGCCCCATTGAGTTGGCACCTATGGTTCTAAAGCTACATGAACCTATGGCCTGACTCAGTTTAAGTCAGCTTCCAATGTCCACTAGTGGTTCTTGCTGACTACAAATCAGGTGAAGTATGAAAAAGATGCCCAGACTTAGGACAGGGGGAGTTAAGTGTAGTTGTTTTACAGTGTTGTCTGGTTCAAATTCCTCCTGAGCCTTGAGTGGCAATGAACTAAATGGTCACTAAATGGGAGAGAACCAATTCTGCCATGAGCTGCTTCGAGAAAAGGTGGGATAAAAATTTCTCTGTGTATTACATTTGTACTAGTGCATTGTTACGCTGCCGGTTGTCGTGCTGCCACTGCCATTGCTCAAGGGCCATGTGAGCAGGTGGGCCATGAGCAAGAAAACCGGATTTGCAACAGCAGGGTAACCAAGAGGGGTGGCAGGCAAGTGATCTGGGCTTGCGGTACTGGGTGGTTTGAGTGACGTCTGAGGTGTTGACAAGCGAGCAGGGCAAGTGGAGCAAGAATAGCTGTGCACTGGCGTGGATGAAGCAGGCAAGTGAGTTGATCTCAGGGTGGTTTGAGTGAGGGGGCCTGGTTGAGCAGCAAAGGTTTGCTAAGAAATAAGGGGGAAGCACAGGAGAGGAGGGCTGGGTGCTTTAGCAAGAGGTAAGGAGAGAGAGTGTTTGGCAGAGGGGTGGTGGGTTGGTGAGCAAAGCAAGCAGGGGTATCAGCCCTTAGTAATAAACAAACATAAAACCATGTTTCACTGAAGGCATAGAGCTACTGTCAATAATGGCATCCTGTGCCAAGTTCACCCACTTACCCTGTGTTGCAATGTCTTGAGGTTATGTATTTCTCCCTACAAACACCTGTACCTACATTGTGCATCAGTGGCTGCTGCTGTCTGATGAAAACTTCCCAGCCTTATGACAGGGTCATAAGCATAAACAAAGGGTCATAAGGTTCTTCATACCAAGTTGGACCATTGGGCCCATCTAATTCCATATTGTCTGCACTGCCTAACAGTCACTCTCTTAGAGTTTCAGACATCCCCAGCCCTACTAAGAATGCCTGGGATTGACCCTAGAATATGCTGGGGTATCTTCATGTTTCATTGAGAGCAATAGTTAGTTATTGAACAATGGTTGAATACTGAGCAAACCTGAGTCTCATTTCCTTTGCACGAACATTTCAGCTTCCTTAAAGGCCTCACACAGATGACTGTGTCATTTAACATTGTCAGCATGTGTTTTTAATTAAAAATTTGATGAATGGTCTTTTCCCAGCTACACTAGCTGTGGGGCAGGTCACTTGAGATAGTGTGGTTTTCTCTCAAGTGAAGGAAAGGATCGTGCTGCTTTAAATGAAAAGTTTTGAAATATATTTGGGAACATATCCATGCTCTTGCTGGATTTCAAAAAGCAACAAAAGGTAAGAATCCAGAGCAAGCCCCGGTCGCATTTTGGGCAACTACCTGAGGTGTGGTTGCCATTTATCTAAGTGAAAAGCAGCCGTTGTCAATTCACAGTCTTTTTTGAGGCCATAATTCAGTGGCAGAGCACATGCATTGAGTGCAGAAACTCCCAGATATGCCTCCAGTTAAAAGACTCTCCCATTGACATCTTTAAAGAGTTACTGCTTATGGGCTTCCCAGAAGCGTCTAGTGGACCATTAATGAAAACAAGATGGTGGACTAGACTGGCAACAACCCACTGGTTCCCTCCTTGGGATCAGATTCCTCACCTGCCAACTCAGCCCTTTACAGCTTGGACAAATCCTGGTGTCCTGATGTGGTCCACCTCAACCCACTGGATCCTTGCCCAGGGTCATCCTAGGGCACCTCCTCAAACTCCTCGCCCCCTTTTGCCCTGATCAGATCAGCCCTTCCAAGAAGCTGTCTCAGGACTCATGGCAAGTTGTTTCTCTCCCTGGAAAATATACAGCTTTCCTAGGCACCGGACATTTAAGTGTATTTGGCTATTCAGCTTTTGGGAAGAACGTCACGCTCTGACTGAATTTCAAGAAATTGGACTACATTTCCACTTGAATTAATGTCTTTCACATGCTGCCGATGTGAACCATCAACAGATCTGTAAACTACACATTTGTGGAGGAAGTATCTCAACAATTAAGCACTGACAGAAGCTTTCAATTAAATAACGAGCAGGAAAACCAACTGTGCGGGGAGGAATCCTCCCATCCACTGGCTGAGAGAGCATGAGAAATTTCAGCCCACTGGGAAGTTTTCTCAGGAGGCTGGAAGCCTCCGGGGATGAGGGCCAAGGATGAAAGTGTTTCCTCAACCATAACACTGCAGCAATTGCTACTTTGGTGCCATAGTCAAGTTTGTATCGCTTACATGACCTGCCAAAATCTCCTGTAGCCCCTGCGTATTGCAAGATCAGATGTTCTGTCTTTGAACTCCCAACTCATGCATGCTCTGGGTTGTATGGGATTGCATTTCTCTAACACAACCAAAATCTATTCTCCCACATAGGTAATCAAGGCTGAACCTGTATTGTTGCTTTGGGTTAAGAGGGTGTGTTGCTTTCTCTGAAAAGCAAGATGAGAAGAGTTTTGAATTCAACAACAGGAGAAAGAATGAGTTGGCTTGTTTCGCAGGCGAGGCTCAGATTGTAGCCGCAAAGTCAAATTGGCATGCAATGAAAAGTCCATACGCAGACATCCCTTTATACATGCCATACACATGTTTTAAATTTTTGGTGCACTGAAGAAGGAGAGCCACGCTTAAGGGAACAGAATAACCACCCTGCTTTTAAACACGTGTCTGCTCTGCTCACATAGAAAGTGAGAAATAATTTTCACAACAAAAGGTGCACACAGTTTATGGGATCCCACCCCTTTTTCTTCGCCTTCCTTTGTCATGTTCTGTTATTTTAGATACTTTTCTCCCAAGCTCAGCTGTAGAGGCTGGAATAGTGTATCCTGGAAAAGGGCATGGCTGGCTGGCAGGCATCCTGAGCAGCAGGGCTCTACGCTACCACATTTTGTTGCATATCCTAGTAATTGCAACTGACCTGCTGCTAACCTAGTGTTGCATTCAACTGTTACTCAGAGCAGCACTGTCAAAACTGACGGACTAAAGTTAGTCACAGAGATTAATTTCAATGTGTCTGCTCCGATTAAAAGATAGTTGAATACAGCCCCCATTTTATTTGACATTCTCACAGACCTCTGACATTTAAAGGTACAGCGGAACCTTGGTTTTTGAACGTAATCCGTTCCGGAAGACCGTTCGACTTCCAAAACATTCAAAAACCGAAAACTGAAAGCGGAAGCCTCAATACAATAGGGAAACTCAAAATGGAAGCCACGAGGCATGTTTGGCTTCCGAAAATCATTGAAAACCAAAACAGCTACTTCTGGGATTCTGGCATTCAAAAGCTGAAACATGCATCAATGGAGATGTTCGACAACTGAGGTTCCACTGTACAGTGGTACCTCAGGTTAAGAACTTAATTCATCCTGGAGGTCCGTTCTTAACCTGACACTGTTCTTAACCTGAGGTACCACTTTAGCTAATGTGGCCTCCTGCTGCCGCCGTGCCACCGCCACACGATTTCTGTTCTCATCCTGAAGCAAAGTTCTTAACCCAAGGTGCTATTTCTGGGTTAGTGGAGTCTGTAACCTAAGCGTCTGTAACCCGAGGTACCACTGTATAAAGCCATCACATGTTTGGAGGGAGTGTATACAGTATTATATACACTAGGATAGAGTTCCATCAATGGTTCTTTTCCTAGGACCAGGGAAAAATTAGACAGGCAGGTTGCCCTCTAGAGACACCCTATTGTGAAAGCATACCTCTATGAATCCAAGAGAAGGAGCCTGTTGGAGAGGCAAGCATTTGAAGGTCGTGAGGGGAAGAGAGAGCTGATATCAAACAGCAAGACTAGTTGTTTCATTAGCCAGTTGTCAGTCTGAGGCCACAAGAAATCATGTTGCCTATAGAGAGGCACAGGTGGCTGCTATAAAAGTCTGACACTCTCGGATGGCTTGACATGTGCTCTTCTCTGTGCTACCAGCTGCCACCAAAGATTTTTCAAGAGCAGTCCCCACGGCACTTAGCACAGCTGTCTGCTCTAAGGGCGAGGAAGGTGCCAGTCCCTGCCAGGAGGTGATTTCTCTTGGAATCACAGTCTCACATTAGAAATCCGCTGCCACTGCAAAATGCAGAATGGGGCCACAGGGCACCCATGCGCCAGAGTCTGCTCTGCTTCTGAGATATAAGGTAGATGCAGAAGTCGAGTCTCCTCCTCTAGGAAGGGCCAGGTAGGGATGTGGGAGAAATTTGATTCATTTTTCATTTAAAGGGGAACTTATGCCATTTGCACTTTCTGAAACCAAGCTGCTGAGCAAAACACAGCTGTCCTCCTTCGAAATCTGCAACATATCTGAATTTTGCAATGTAGCTCTCCAGCCAGGTATTGTAAATAAAAATGCATATGGCGGAATAAAGCATCCATAAAAATGAATATGTTAGTGAAAATAATGTACAAAAAATATTCACCCCAAACAGCTCACAAGTTTTCATGGGCACAAACTGATCACAAACTGATGTGGAAATGTGAAGATTTGAAAAATGAGAAACCGAGAGAAAAGGAAATGGGCATATTCGTCCATTGCGAGGGCCAAACTATTGGTCATGCTACCTGCACGATCCCATTTAAAGCAACTATGGGACTGGCCATGCTGAGCTGCATTGGGACCACAGTGTCTATAGGGCAGAAAGAGGTGCTTGGAGGCCCACATCCAGCCCTTGGGCCTTAGGTTCCCTATGCCCAGGTAATGAGAAAAGGAGGGTAGAATTCAGCAAGTGGACAATGGCAGCAGGAAGAGTCACAGCAATGTTCACTTCGCTGCTGTTGGATGTATTCAGATCCAACTGCAAACCAAAAAACCTGGTGTGCTTTAACAGCATTTGTTGCTTTCATGGTTGCTGTTTTTTTATGTCAGAAATACATAGACTCCAGAAGAAGAATAAATAAAGTTATGAGCCTTCAGGCAAAGCCTTTGATTATTCCTATTTTGCGTAAAGTGCTTTGCTGGTTTTTGAAGCAGTCTCTCAATAATAGCAGGAAAGCGCAGCGTTTAAGATTCCTCATGGTTCATTGATAGCGGGTGCAGTAGCAGAGTTTTGCTTTGTACTTGACATGGCCTATGTTGTTCTGAAAATAAACGCCTATTTTCGTTCTGAAAGGAAGCCCCTGAGAGATATTGCACCTCTCTCTCTTTCCGGGGCACCTTTGAAATTGGGTGCTGAAGCCAAGCTCTTCGTCAGATTTAAGAAAACAGGAGCCCCATCACAAGGCTCACAGAGGCAGCATGTGTGTCATTTCACAGGCATACAGAAGCTGCTGATCAGACTGGGAAGACAGTGGTACCTTGGGTTACAGATGCTTCAGGTTACAGACACTTCAGGTTACAGACTCCGCTAAACCAGAAATAGTACCTCGGGTTAAGAACTTTGCTTCAAGATGAGAACAGAAATCGTGTGGTGGCGGCGCAGCGGCAGTGGGAGGCCCCATTAGCTAAAGTGGTGTCTCAGGTTAAGAACAGTTTCAGGTTAAGAACAGACCTCCGGAACGAATTAAGTTCTTAACCCGAGGTACCACTGTATTTTAATTGCAATGTTTATAAGAGACTTTTAAAAAAACAAACATTTTCTTAAGAGCAATTTTGTCACTATTCTGAGGTATGCTTAATGTATTATGAGCACCCAACTTATCTCAGAGCCAGATCACCTTTGCTTTTTGAAATGTGTTAGACCAGGCTTCCTCAACCTCGGCCCTCCAGATGTTTTGAGACTACAATTCCCATCATCCCTGATCACTGGTCCTGTTAGCTAAGGATCATGGGAGTTGTAGGCCAAAAACATCTGGAGGGCCGAGCTTGAGGAAGCCTGTGTTAGACAAAATGCTTGAGTTTAGGTTCAGGCTTTACTTCAGATCCCAACTCAACCCTAACATTTATTGGATGGCTTTGGACCAGTGTCTCTCTTACATTCTCTCACACAGGGTTGTTGTGAGGATAAACAAGAGGAAGAGGGATTCATGAATGTCAACTTGAGCTTCTAGGAGATACGGAATGATAACAAACCAATCAATGCTAAAATGTATTGATCTAGATGACACATGGTCTTTTAAGCACACGTAATCCATTTTTAAGTGATAGTGCTGTTTTTGTCTTTTTGCCCTTTAAGCTTAGACATTTTTATGCCCCCCCCCCAAGTAAAATGTGAATCAGACTTTTGTCAACTGCTTTCTTGGGTAGCTCTGACTCTAGGACAGGGATGGGGAACCTGTGGCAGATCCCAGTGTTGTTGGTGCTGTGCTAAAACCTCTTCGCCAGTTTCTTGAAAGTTTTCTTCTCCTGAAAAAGAGACTTTTCATTCTCCAGCCCCTTTCTTAGGGCCATTGAGAATCCCTTTAGAATTTGGGGTGTGTGTGTGTGCAGGCCTGAGCTTATCTTATTGTTGTGAGGCAGCCAGCTGTGGGTGGTTGTGTGTATTTTTTTGTTTCCAGTACACATTTCTCTGCCACCTTCCCAGTCACTTGCACTTTTTGCTCTGAAAAAGCCCCATGGGAAATGTTATCACATTTCATCTCCCCCCTGAGCTTTATTTGAAGCAGGGAAGCCAGGGAGATGGGCTACTGAGCACCTGAAGTTGTTACAGTCACTGATTTTTCCCTTCGACTGAAAGGCCAGGCCACTAGAGAGATGATTCACAGACTTTAGTGAAAGAACCCCCACAAACACCCCTTGCCCACCTTGAAAGTAAAATAAGCACAACAAATGCCCCACAATCCCGTCCATGAGCCCCCTCCCTGAAATTTTGCTCTCCTCTTTTGAAATTAATGCACAGAAGTTGGTGGAGAAGGCTAAAACAATGCAGGATACATTTTCATTCTGTTAGTGCATTCAGGTGTGAGAAATATTGAGCTAGTTTTCCTGAATATAATGCTAGTGCTTCTGCCCCATTTATCTAGTGGTCCTTTCACATTGCAGAACCTGTTGTGTTACAGAACTGTAGCTTTTTGACCAATAAACTGGTATTCACACCAGTGGGCATGGTGTGACACAACAACCAACATCATTGGACAATGTTGCTACTCCCCCAAGCTTTCCACCCATGTGTGCTTCTGTTCCCCCATGAAAACAGCAGAAAAGTACTGTGTGCCAATATGTTGTTGTTGTTTAGTCGTTTAGTCGTGTCTGACTCTTCGTGACCCCATGGACCAGAGCACTCCAGGCACTTCTGTCTTCTACTGCCTCCTGCAGTTTCCTCAAACTCATGCTGGTAGCTTCCAGAACACTATCCAACCATCTCGTCCTCTGTCATCCCCTTCTCCTTGTGCCCTCCCTCTTTCCCAACATCAGGGTCTTTTCCAGGGAGTCTTCTCTTCTCATGAGGTGGCCAAAGTATTGGAGCCTCAGCTTCAGGATCTGTCCTTCCAGTGAGCACTCAGGGCTGATTTCCTTAAGAATGGAGAGGTTTGATCTTCTTGCAGTCCATGGGACTCTCAAGAGCCTCCTCCAGCACTCAGAAGCATCAATTCTTTGGCAATCAGCCTTCTTTATGGTCCAGCTCTCACTTCCATACATCACTACTGGGAAAACCGTAGCTTTTACTATACGGCCCTTTGTTGGCAAGGGGCTGTCTCTGCTTTTTAATATGCTGTATAGGTTTGTCATTGCTTTTCTCCCAAGAAGCAGGCGTCCTTTAACTTCGTGGCTGCTGTCACCATCTGCAGTGATCATGGAGCCCAAGAAAGTAAAATCTCTCACTGCCTCCATTTCTTCCCCTTCTATTTGCCGATATACCACCCTAAATTTCATCACTTTACTTCCACATTTTTTGGGGGGAGAAATAACAGGGAATCAATTAATATAGAAATGAGTGCTATATTCCACTAGATTTCCAGGAGTGGCTTTTATGCTCTGTGAGAATTCAAATATAATGTGGAGATTGACAGCTAGGAAATGTCAGGGAAATGGGGTGAACTGTTGTGTCAATGCAGCCCACAACTAGGCTGACCAGTGGCCATGATGGCTGGGGCTGATGAGTTCCCAACTCCTGCTGTAGAACGATGCGTACAATGGAGAGAGTATTCATAATGATACTGAATGAACAAAGATTTAAACAAGGGCTTTGTGCTCTACCTTTCGGATGCTGCAGACCTGCAGGCCGCAGCAACTGTGGCAGAAATGGAGCCTATGTGAGAAATCTGAGCTGGAAAACCTTGATCTGTGGGCCAAGTCAAATTCTTGGTTGGGAGTCTCACTTGCCAAGTCGTAACAGAGTGGGCGAAGGATAGATTTCCAACCTCAATTCAAAGAATTTCCTTGCTTTAATGATTATTAAGAATGCGGTACAAAGATTGCCCAACCGCAAGATGCTAAGTGCATGAATCAGTTGTGCAATATGTACAGATTTAGAATGTGGAGCCGCCTCACTAATTAAAAAGAAAGGAAGAGGCAATATGCTTTTTATACATTTTTTCATGGACAGAACACTGATATCTGTCTCACGTTCAACATGATACTCTCATGCTAGCCGCCTCTCCGTACGTGTTCACTCTCCATCTTTTCAGATATCATTATCACACACATTGCCATTCATCCAAAAACCCTTCATTTTATCTATGAATTCTTCCTTCTCAGTCTCTGAAATTCAGCTTAGTTGCCAAGTCTTGTGTTTTCCCCCCTCCTATACACATTGCAAATATGCATATCTTGCTCCTAGCTTAAGCCATTTCTCATTTTAATTGCTATGCACTTTTCTTCTCTCAGAACTTGTTATGAGACTTTTATTCCTATGTACCAACTGTTCCCATTTTCCAGGGGTTGCTGCTAGTAAACCTCCCCACTCTCTGCCACCACTGTTTGCCTTCCGGGGAGACCGGGTATTTCTTTTCATGTTTCGTGAGACACAGGCATGACAATGGCTTCCCTTGAGCTTTCAGCCCTTCCTCAAGCCTATCTAGAAGTTAAATCTCTGAGCAGGAGGAGATGTGTGTTAAAAAGCTATATTGTGAGCTTAATGAACATTCTTATAAGTGGACACACATGAACACTAAGAGTCAAACTATATGTTATGTAAAGCGTATGCTTATAAAATGTCCTTATGACTGATCACTCTCTTTCCATAATGAAAGCAGACCCCAGTGTCATGACTCCCAGGGAAACCTCTTGGCAGGACTGATCAGAGGACGAGGAGGAATGGGAGGAGAGTGCTGAGCTCAATGTTGGGGAGGTGCTGAGAAGTCCACCAAAAGACAAATCCACCCCGCTTGTGCCAGATGTTTCAGAAGAGGAAGGAGAGCCACCTGAACCAGCCCCTGCCCTACCTTCCTACTAACGTGGTCTCCCCAGCAACCAAGGTGCCTCATCCCCATCTCCAAGGACGTGCCATCAGATGTGCCAGTGTGAACAGATCCAGCCTAGTCACAAGACTGTCCACTTGCTTGCCCAGCCCTGCCTCCTGGGACCTGAAACCCACAAATGACTGCACCCACCCTACTCTCCAAAAGCAGGGCAAAGGGAACATGTCAAGTGTTGAAACAACATCTTGATGTCATGAACTGGAAGGATGATGGGGAGGAGGAAGAGGATCCCAGCAATGGGTGTATTCAGGACTGGGACACACAAGGGCAAACAGGGGGTGAGGAAGGAAGTACTCACTGGGTTGCAGAGGATGGCAAGAGGATGGTGGTCAATTCCCTGGAACCAGAGCAGTAGGATCCATCATCAGAGCCAGAGGGGCCCCTGTCTCCATGAACATGGCAGGCGTAGGGAGGTGTAGGGAGCAGTGTGTGTGGGGGGGGTGCTCCAGGGGCCTGAGACAGGCAAGGGCCCACAGCCCAGCTCCCTAGCTGGCCAGGTGGGGCTTGCTAGCTCTGGTAGAAGTTCAACTGTAGTAGGCTTGGAGCAGGTGAGAGTCACATGGCTCATCAAGCCCAGGTGCTGCAATCAGCATACAAAGTACAAGAGGACAGCAGAGCTGAGGTGCTGGCTCTGAAAGAATCCTGGGGACTGTAGTTCAGAGCTACATTTCTCTCTCTCTCTCTCCTCCTTCCTTCCTTCCTTCCTTCCTTTTCCTTTCTTTCTTTCTTTTTGTTGCTAAGAAAAGAGAGTCGCTCTAAGTACACTTTAAATAACATGCTTTGTAGTAATGTGGAGTTTGGCCCTTACGTGCCACTTGGCATATGCTGACTAGAGTTGTTTAAAACTCCCACTGCCAAATCGGTGTGAACATGACTTATTCCTGACCAGCAGCCACTGGTGACAAATGGGAATAGCAAGTGAAACTGTGTAAACACCTAAAGAAGGGCTTCCTGTAATGAGGAAGGCTCTGTTGAATGTTTTTCTGAAGTATCATTCGCACGGATGACTCTAAGTGAACCAACAATGATTCACTTCTGAGACCTTCAGATCCAGAGCTGCTCAGAGGAGCCCCACACACCAAATAATGGCACCTTCTCCAGCTCTCAATCAGCTTGTATGGGCAGTGATCAAATTAGCTGGGGAGGACAGAGGAATTGCCCCAGAGATGTCATTGCAAAGTCCTTTGGTGTGATCTTCTACTTCCAGTTTGGGCAGCTGTCTGCCATGTGGACCAACAGTAGCAACTTGTCTTGGCCACAATGTTGAGGGAACAAGATGACTGTCCCACAGACAAGTGCTGCTTTTTTGAGGTGCTGCTTTTCGTGTAGCTAGCAGATACTGCTCCCTCAGGGATATAGGAATTGCTTCTCATTTGCCATGAGAATGAACTTCTACATTCTGGGAAGCAGAAGTCCATGATTTGAGTGTTTGGTCGGATCCAGCAAGGCTCTTCTTCTTATGTTCTTCCTTATTTATTCTTCTTGCTGCAGCGAAATTATTTAGAAGTATCGCCTGCTAGCAGGAGACCTACAAAATGACTTTGCTTAAGATACACAGATAATGTTTAGAGCTAAAAGTGGCTGGTTCATTTGCCGGCTGGAAAAGAATACATTCTGGAACAGGGATAGACTGGGGGGAAATGGTTACTATAGCAGCAAAAAGCCTTCCTGGTTTGTCATGCTTTTATAATAACAATATGCTTGGGTGTTTACATGACCAAAATTACATCAGTAGTCTTCAGCATCCTACTCATCCTCAAATAATGTGTAAGAGAGAGCCTAGTTGACCCAAAAGAGGTCTGGGGAAAGAGAGATATCCCAGCATTAGTCTCATCTAGACAACCAAAGTTGTGGGGTTTTTTCACTGGAATTTTCTCACTCCTTATCTGACTCAGAGAGAGATCCTGGCAGTGAGCTAAGCTGTTCCCACCCTGAAATATGATCTCATTGAGCTGTTAATTGTTCACAGCTACCATATGTTGCTTTGTGGTGCAAAAGTTGACTTTGACTAACTTGGTTTACCATTTAGTCCTGTGTCTGGAGTCTCTTCAGACAGGCTGTGCTCACCAGGTTCACTGACAGGAAAAGTGAAAGAGAGAGAGCTGTTACTGGCACCACTGCAGATGACAGGAGCGAACAAGCCCCAGATCTGGTTTGCGTTGATATGAGGCTTTGGTGTTGAACTTTAATTGCAGGTAATTTACAAGTTCCTTGGCAAGGCTCCCAACACAGCTCTGCAGCAAAGTTTCATCTAGTCTACACTAAAAGGTAAAGGGAAAGGGACCCCTGACCATTAGGTCCAGTCGTGACCGACTCCGGGGTTGCGGCGCTCATCTCACTTTATTGGCCGAGGGAGCCGGCGTACAGCTGCCGGGTCATGTGGCCAGCATGACTGAGCTGCTTCTGGCGAACCAGAGCAGCACACAGAAACACCATTTACCTTCCCACTGGAGCGGTACCTATTTATCTACTTGCACTTTGACGTGCTTTCGAACTGCTAGGTTGGCAGGAGCAGGGACCGAGCAACGGGAGCTCACCCCGTCGCGGGGATTCGAACTGCCGACCTTCTGATCAGCAAGTCCTAGGCTCTGTGGTTTAACCCACAGTGCCACCCGCATCCCTCTAGTCTGCACTACAGCTTCATTAATGTGTGAACCCAAAATTCAGGATCCCCTCAAACTGATCACAAAAAAGAAACTCTGCACTACAAGGGCAAGCACACATAGTTAATTCACTGTGGCAGACTACAACACAGTTTTCCTCCCAATAATTATTATTAATCCTTAATAATAATTGATACATATTCCCCCCAAAACCAGCTTCAATCCAATTAGAAAACTTGAGCTGCAAATGAGCACACATGCACAGGTAACAGGTTCGTGAGCAAGAGTTCTGTGTGTGTGCTGCAGGGGCAGGGGAACCAAAACGGGCATGTGCATTGGGGTGAAGACATCTCCAGCCTCTAGCTCTGGTGCAAACTGTGTGCAAATGTGGCTTGAAATACAGCTGGCATGTGTGAGGGGGCGGGTGCCAGGAGCAGGCCAGCAATAACTCACACAACTTCAGTGAAGTTAACTCTTTATTCAAAGAAACAAGACAGCCCAGGAGGCCAGGCCTAGTAAGCACAGCAGCCCTTCCTAGTAAAACCTTCCCACAGCTCCCTAAGTCTCCTGCCCTGGTTCCTTCCCAAGCAATCTGAGGTTCCATTGTCTTGCCTGTCTTTGCTCTGCCTCTTTGGGTTCTGGGAGACTGGGTGGGGTGGGGAGCTGGTCACAGCAAGAGGGGGAGACCCCGGGCTTCTTCACCAGCCTGCCTCATCTCCAGCCTCCACTTCTGGACTGCTCTCTGCCCCAGCCTCTTCTCGCTCACTAAATCCTGTGACCTCTTCAGCTTCTGACACATCCTCCTCTCTGTCTGCTCCCTCTTCCCCCTCTGACCTCTCAACATCATGTCCCACCACCACCTGGTTCCCTTGGGGGTTCCCCAGCTGGTGCCTCCCAACCCTCCTCTGCATTCAGCCAGTCCATGACTGTGTGTTTGTGACATCAATGTATTTTAAGTCGCTAATGTAAACATATTCTCAGTGCCGCCTTTGGAGAACTCGGCAAGGGCAAAACTAGAATGGGTCCGCCTGTCATTGGCTCTGGCTTCACTACTGTTGGTCTCCTTGCCTTTCGCCCTACCAGAGACCCACAGCCTTTACCTGATGTCCTGGCATCCCCTGTTTTGCCTATACCAATGTTGAAGCTCCGACATTGGTAAGGCAAAGGCCATAGAGATTTGTCCAGTCCAAATCCATTCAATGAATTAAATGGTCCCTGAGGACAGATCTCTCCCACCCTCTGAGGAGATCCAAAACATCCGATGAGGCCTGGGATGCCCTCCCAGGGACCTGCGATTGCAGCCCGAAGCACGTACAGAAGAGGATGCAAAACAAAAATCCCGCCCCCAAAAGAGCAGAGTTCTTGGAAATGGAGAAAAGGGTGATAGTGCCAAAGGGATGAGAGGTGGGAGGAGAAGGAATGAAGGCTGGAACAGGAAACAAGTTGTTTCCATTTCTGTGACACGTTGTAAAGATGATAAAATGTTCTCAGCGCTCCTACTGGGCTGTAAGCCACCCTGCCTACTCCTTCTTTGTGATGAAGTTCAGGTAGACAATGGTGTCAGCTGCCTGGGCACAGGATTGGCCCGAGGCTCAGGCAAGACAGTCTCTGCACAGCTTCAGATTGTGAAACTGCGTGATGCAAGACTCTGATTCAGAGCTGCGTGTAACCGCAGCCAGCAAACTTTGCCCTTTCCTGCCTGGATTGGCTTCACAAGGCAGAAGAGTAAAGGGAAGATGCAGATGGCTGAAGAAACAAGACCCCGAAACAGTGGAAAGGGAGGCAGTTTGTAATTCTGACTGGAGATGAGCAGCCACACTCCAGGAGATTTACAGAAGGGAGAGTGACAGCCGGGGAAAGCTTGTTGTTGTTGTTTTGCTCCTGTGCAAGGAGCTATTCAGACATTAGAGATGTGCATTGACTTCAGACAAATCCCAAATCCAGAGCCAAAGTGTCACATTTCAGAAGGATTTTGGACAAATCTCAACTGAAGCAGGTACCTTCTGAATCAACCTAAGCCAAACTGGGCTGTTTCACAGAGATTTGGTACCAATACAGATGGACAAAGGCACTTAGTGAGTATGTAAAAACAGATACTCCCAAGCTCTCCATAGAAAGGAAATGAGGGGAAGTAGGGCTCAGTTCTGTGACTGACAGGTCTAGCTGCCAACCAAGGAACAGCTTTGCCAAGGCTCTCCTTTTTTCTTCCCGTCAGTTCTTTTGGGAGGGATGTAGAAGGAACTTGTCAGATTATCTCAGTGATTGGGCTGAGATTCACTAGTTGCAGTTATATCTTGACAGTGCCTGAGATCAAGTTTTTAAAGAGCTAGACAGGATTCCTAAGGCTGCCCTTGGTCCAGAGATATATTCACACCAAACAACTTCTCAGTGAAAACATTCACTCTCTCAGCACTTCTGAACACTTTGTCCCACAGTATGATTTTTAAAAATTAGTATTCTGGATTATTTCTCTGGAATATTACCATTTCAGAAATATAATTTTTATTCTGTTAAGTGTGTGCCTCTCTGGAATGGGATGAGGGCTGGTGTCATAAGTCTGTCCTGAACTCAACCAAAAAATGACTTGGGGCCTACTGCATTGCGTGTGTGTGTGTGTGTGTGTGATGCAAACTGATGTGACAGCCTGCCAACAGCGGTCACAGAAAAGGCATCAGAGGACAGAGTTGTCAGGACTACACTAGGAACACACACATTTTAATGGAACATCAGGAGTGCTGATTTGTTATACAACTGGTGTCTTGAATGGTTTTGTCCACTGGGAGGTGCAAGTTAAGGGCACACCACCCTCTGCTGGTCAGAACCATACTCTCATAGCAGCAGGTTACGGTAAATTGGATGGCAGGAGAAATTCTTTTTATTTTACTCGGAGACCTTGGAGGCGGATGTCCCCTCCCTCCTCTCAATATACATATTTCTTTCTAATAAAAAGGTGACAATCTGCTTTTATACTGATATCTGAACAGACAGTTTATAATGTTTGAGGAGTGTTCTCCATTCATGCAGAAACCTCTCTATGCTGAATCTATATTGATGCCAGGATGTGCTTCACTCCCAAATTGTCCTATTCACATCTGATATAAGAGGCAGTACACCTCTTATATTCAGGACACCAGCTGTACTGAAATATTTTAAGAAACTGCCTCACATAGTGTCTAAATTCTGGAATGCCCTACATTTGCAAATAACGTTCAGCAACCCCTGCTTATAAGTCTTACAGGATCATCCATATTGCTAAGACCTAATGGGAGCATGAGGGATGCGGGTGGCGCTGTGGGTTAAACCACAGAGCCTAGGACTTGCCGATCAGAAGGTTGGTGGTTTGAATCTCCGTGACAGGGTGAGCTCCCGTTGCTCGGTCCCTGCTCCTGCCAACCTAGCAGTTCGAAAGCACGTCAAAGTGCAAGTAGATAAATAGGTACTGCTCTGGCGGGAAGGTAAACAGCATTTCCGTGTACTGCTCTGTTTCGCCAGAAGCGGCTTAGTCATGCTGGCCACATGACCCGGAAGCTGTACACCGGCTCCCTCGGCCAATAAAGCGAGATGAGCGCCACAACCCCAGAGTCGGTCACGACTGGACCTAATGGTCAGGGGTCCCTTTACCTTTAATGGGAGCATAGGAAACACGAAGGTGAAGATCAACGACAAGTTTCAAGAGGGAGACATCTGGCCTCCCAGACCACACCCTAATCACAGCTGCTGGCAGAAAAGGCGCCTCAGGGATTTGCTTACTCACAAGTAGAGCCCATCCTCCAAAGCCTCTCAATGACTCTGGTCCTGTAGTTGTTGTTGCTCTTGGGCCCTCTTGGTGCTGGTATTTTCGACGACTGAGGAGAGGTCCCACCTCCTCCTATGACAACTCCAAGGGTTCTTTAGCAGGTCACACACCAGACAGATCCCTTTTAAGGGAATCCTCAGCACCAGTTTTGGGAGACCTAGCATGTAGAAACATGGAAGGCATGGGTGGCCCACGCATGAGGCAAGGTGAGGCAACTGCCTTGGGTGGCAGGATTCACTAGGGCAACAGATCCCAATGTCAACTGTTCTTTGACCCATGTTCCTGATCTACATCTTCCTTTGCCCCTTCTTCCCAGACAGGAAGGGAGACGCCATTTTGACATCTGCTTCAGGTGCAGTGCCAAAATGTCTTGGGCCAGCCCTGGGAGGAGGCGCCACGACATGCAGTCTCACAGGCAGGTTCCATGCATGCAGAGGGCTCCAGCATCCATCATGTAAACAGCTGGTGCTGCTACATGAATGCTGGGCAGTGGCAGCAAGCAGCTGAACCGGACAAAATAGCGTTAAGAGCTAAACAAAAGATCCTGCAAGAAGTAAACGGATAAAAGCCTTTAGGAAAAGTTGCCGCTTCTGACCGTAAGGTGGCGATGCTGTGTGGGGATCATACCACACACAGCTGAGTTGAAGCAAGCATTTCAAGAGGAACAGCCGGCACCTTCTCCTGTTCTGCACAACTTATTCTAATGCAGTGTTTTCACCATGGCATTTTATGAACATTTACACAGTCTTAATGTTTGGATTTATTTGTCCCTGGAGCCCCCAGCATGGTACGTACATATGCCCAAGACACAGCTCTTCAGTTGTTATGTGCAGGTTATTTCCCTCTCAATGCTCATCAGTAGATCAGTCTTATTACTGGGAAGGGTGTCAATCTGCATCCCATCTGGCTGGTAGGTTTAAACCTCTCTCCCCACCCCGTGTCATGCTTATTTTATTACCTTATTAATTTTTTTCCCCTTTTGCCACCACTGCCAAAATTGCTGGGGTCATGGGAGAACAGAAAAGAATTGTCTGGAAAACCAGCTCAGACTGCCAGGCCTGGGGCTAGCCACACCTGTGGTATAGCTTCAAATTTTTTTTACAAGGGTCTATGCCACCATCTGCCAACATACTGCTTGGGACTGACAGAAGTTGTAGCCCAAAATTTCTGAAGGGCATCAGGTTGGTGAAAGCTGTCCTATGCAATTATTTCATTTATTCATTCAGGACAGTTACATATAACCTTTCATAATATGTATCTCCCTGGGCACAGAGCATCTCATAGGTTAGAAAAGTATTCTTTTGTTCAAAGAATCAAATCTATCCCACCTCTCTCTCTCTCTCTCTCTCTCTCTCTCTCTCTCTCTCTCTCTCTGTGTGTGTGTGTGTGTGTGTGAGAGAGAGAGAGAGAGAGAGAGAGAGAGAGAGAGAGAGGTGGGATAGATTTGATTCTCAGGCCCTTGGTCAGGGCACACTGGGCAGAAATACTAAAACTTTCCTGTTTTGTCTTCAAGATGCCACAGAATGCTGTTCCAGCTCCTTGGTAACTAGTTAGCTGAAGCTCAGAAAAGCAAAGCAAAAAGTACTCTGCTGCTATTTTCAGGCTAGACAAAAGATGCTATTGTAGCCTAACGTTGCATCCAGCAGTGCCTGCAAACTTTGGCACTTCCTTGCACTCCCCCCTCCAAACGTCACTTCTGCCTCCCTGATCCTCCTGACCCAATCCAATAGCATCCATGTTGCCAATCTGCAATGCAAGGCACCTGATCATTTAAATCACTGCAGCACTTGGGCATGCCCGATGGCTGACAATTGTCATGATTCATTCTTTCCAGTGCTCTTTGGCTGGGAGGGTGTGTGCGCGCAACAAAAACACCTTCATGTTGAAAATCACAATAGCAAATGAAGATGTTTGCTGAATTGTTTTCTTAATAGGCAGAGGAGAATGATGTTCTGCATACTAATTGGAAAGCAAAGTAGACTGCATCAACTCATTTCTGACATTATCTTAAACACTCATATTGTGCTTCCCCCCCTGGAGGTAATGAATCTGTAAATGACAAACCCTACATGGAAAAGTACATGTATTAATGGAGTACTCAAAGAGGTCTTTACAACATACACTTTAATTACTAACATAACTATTTAGCTGGATGTCAGAATTCTGCAAACAACATTTAATGCCAATTTGCAGAGAGTCTTGCTGGGAGCACAAGTAGGAAGACTGCTGGTCAATGTGCAGGCTTCTCATCAGCCCTTGTGAGAACAGGATACTGGACTAGATGGACCTTTGGCTGATCCAGCAGGCATCTTCTTAGTTCAAGGTTTTAAAAAACCCCATGCCTATCAGCTATCCTTCTCTCAGGGAAGGGGCATTGCTCAGTTTTGCAAAAGGTCCTTAGTTCAACCTGACATCTCCAGGTAGGGCTGGTAAAGAATCCTGTCTCAAACCCTGAGGAACTACTGCTGGTCCAAAGGATAGGAAATCTGTGGTTTTCCAGATGTTGGATACCAACCTCAGGCAGCAGAGCCACTGGTCAGAGGTGATGGGAGTGGTAATCTGGCAACACATGGAAGTCCATGGGTTATTTGCCCATAGTGTGACTAACACTGAGCTATATGGACCAATGGCCTGACTTGGTATGCAACAGGTGTTCCTTATGACAATATTAGCACAATACTGCGTGCTACTTGGGGACCTTATGTCCCAAATGTGAATTGAAGCAGGAAATCACAAGTGCATTGTTCATAGAGAACACATTGAGAAATGGGAGTGCATTATTGCTTAATGCCCTACACTACCTTATAAAGGAAGACAGAACTGAACTGAGTTGGTGACTCTGAGCTGAATTGAGCGGAATAGCCTCAATTTAAAAAAAAATTATGGGCTCAACTCATGAGAAGTGATATGAAATCTGTGTTGATGGTGCATGATCTATATTGCATCTTTCATATATCCAGTGCATTACTTGGTGTTACCATTACATTGCCAGTATCCAGGGATGAGCCTGCATGCATGGATCATTCTGTGTTTCTCCTCAAGTACTGTGCCTGAAGCTACTTTGCAGATTTCCCCTTTGCTGAAGTGTGGACAAACTCAGGAATAACTGGGAAGGAGTGTGGCCTTCAGGGCCACTTCATACACATATTTGACTGTGTGCAAGCTTCCCTGAAACTGGCAACCCTTGGGTTGGCAGATTCCATGGGCACCTTCACAAGTAGAGCAAAGGGCCCCTCTCACGTTTAAAACTCTCGTCACTGCCTTCATAATCTCTTCAGCTCTCCCCCTTCCTAAGGTAACTTTCACCTCAGTTTCCCTCATGCATACAGAGTAAGGCCTTGAAGATTGCCAAGTGGGGGCACTCGTTGGTTTAACTTATGTCTTGTTAAGAGACTCTGGTTTGAACAATGTTCTAGTTGGAGGTTGTGGGGAAGAGGATAGAAGTGAAAAGAGCAGAAGATGACGTGTTTGAAAATATAGGTCCTATTTTGTAAGTATAAATGATGCTTTTATTTCTGGAATAGGCCCTTTCCTCACCCATAAGAATGCTGCAAGCTGAACCGTACATTTCATAGGAGACAGCAATACATGACAACAATGCATTATTACTTTTTAATGTGGCACAGCTGGGGAACGCTATGAAAACAATGCCAAGAATTATTGCATAATTAGACAGAGAAAAACACATTTGCTCAGGTCGCTGCTGTAAGCAAGCTGCCTGGCACTAAGGCCGAATCATGGCTCAGTCCAGGCTCAGTATCACCTACCCAGCTGGTAGCAGCTTGTTAACATTTCAGACAGACCTCCTTCCTCAGTCATGCTGTGGAGGTCTCCAAAGTCACCAGTTGTTTATAAACAGCCAACGTTGGTACCTACCCAAAGGGTTGGGTGTGCAAATCCCTACCCCAGCCAGGCAGATCCAACACAACCTACCCACACATGTCATGATTTTCTACACACTCATATACTGGCATACCTTAATGTCCCTGAGGCAAGGCTTAACTTCCACAGAGCATATCCCATTCAACTCCTCCTCTGACACACATGCTGGAAATGTGATAGGGTCAAAGCACATTCAAGGAGACTGGTATCTGTTTCCCTGTGCTTTAGATCTGGCTATAAATTATCAGTAGTGAAGCCAGAAAAAGTAGAAGCAAACCTTTGGCTCAGCTAGGATTCATTCAGTAGCTGAAGTAATATCATAGAGTGACATTGTGCTTCCTAGCGTTCACGGGGGAACCAAAAAGATGACACGGGATATATACTCCAAGAGATAAGCAGCAGAGCAGTTTTGAACAGCTTGTGTAAGTACAGGGCAATGGGGAGGGGAGAGAGGAAACAGGGAACAGCCCAAACTCAGACCGGTGAGTCTATTCTATCTCTAGTCACCATGCGATGCAAGAATCAGCTATAGGACACTACCAAGTATAATAAAAACAAAGAGATCTCCTAGAAAGAAGCCCCATACATTCAGATTTTAACAGGGACTAAGCACACACAAGGGAAAGGGGATTTCACAAGCTAGGCCACTTAAATCTGTTACCCAGCAATCCTAGCTCTAAAGCCAAAGTGTTCAGTTCACATTGTGTGACATGAAGTTTATATACTTCGCAACCTACCAAACATGTAAAATTCATACGTTAGCAAACTGCAGCATCATGAGGACTGAAAGTGAAATATACTCAGAGTTGCAAAGTGATTTCATGCTTTTTATTCAGCTCATAGTGGTGAGGAGGAATGAATGAAAGTCCCCTCAAAGTATCTGCTTTATATACATTATTTACACAATGGGCTGCACATGATTGGCTAATTCCGGAATTCTACTGTAAGCCAATCAGGTTGTGGATTCACTTCTATCTGGAGCATGATTGGGTGGTTCCTGCCAACCAATCATACTGCTGCATTGTTCTAGGACCAATCAGACTGCTGCATTCTGAATCCTATTGTTCTAGGACCAATCAGACTGCTGCCTTTTGGATCCTATTGTTCTAGGACCAATCAGACTGCTGCAGTTTGGATCCTATTCAACTCAGTACATAACAGAAAGGCTCCTAGCGCAAAGTCATAATCACAAAGTGTGCTGCTCCCTCACAGAGAGGAGCCAAATGCAAACTATGGGAATAGAGCCGTTCAGCTCCCCAGAGACTCTTAAATGAGATGATGTTGTATGAATTCAGATATCTGGTCCCATGAGTGCGAAGTTCTTCTGCATAGCTAAGCGCATCTCTCTAGAATGTGGAAATATTGTGCCACCAACTGGTGGCAGCACAGGGATGCTGAAAGCTCATAGAAGCAGAACAAGTTCATCTCTCCCAGGTTGCTAATGGATTTTAGTGAGCTTGTGGAACACTGAAATGAATGGCTTGTTTCAATCTATTGCACAGTAATCCTCCAGTGTGTGAAACTTCTCTCACAGTCCTCTTCTTCTTTTTAATCTCCTAGCATTAATCACTAGTCCATAACCTTATTTGCTCTCTTGCAAACTACGTTTAGCCTTTCTTTTTTAACACTAACATAAAAGGTAGTATAGGCAGCTGGGGTATCTACACAAGGACAGAGTCGTTGTGCAGCATACAGTTAGTTCTTTAGTGTTATTTCAGAAATAAGGCACTTAAAATAAAATCTAGAACAAGATTTATACTTAAAAAGTCATATAAAGAATTCTTCATCATCATCCTTTCCATTTCCACGGCTTGTTTTGGATGCTCCCAAGGGAAAACTTGATGGTACCTGTCCTGATCCTTTATTCCTCTTGGCAATATGTGATGACAACGGATTGTTTCTGCCCTCAGAGTGCAAGCTGATCATGGAGCCTGATCCTGTTAACAAACAGCAGGATGCCTGAGACTGTAGAAGCGCTTTCTGTATGTCTTGTGAAAATCTATTTAGTGGCGAATCACTGCATTCGGAAAGGATCACTTTGTTGCCTGTGTCAACATTAGTCTCCTCCTCCCTTTGATGAGGCCAGAGTTCATGACTGGAATGTCTCAATTTAGTGGCCAAGTTCGTTTGAGAACGGCCTAAGCCCTGGAGAGAAGAACCTGCTGGTCTATATGACTGGGATGAAGAGCAAAAGTTGCTTGGCGAGTGACTGCAAACACTTCCCGGAGCATATGCAACTTCTCGTGAGGATTTGCTTTTATTCTTCATGGCTCGAACTGTCCGGTTTTTGGGCTGTACTGCAATTTTTCTTATGGCCAGTGGAGATGGACTGGAGGGGTAGTGAAGGGGCCCTTCCTCGTGTTCATGGCTGTGCCAGCCGGAAGAGGAGTCTTGATTCCCAGTGTGCTTTGAGTTGCCTTGAACCTATAAAATAAAACAAAAAAAATGAGGTTAAGCATCATCCATCATGGGATCAAAACTCCACCTGCCCCTGTGGAACCACCATCCACAAATCAATAGTTAAAGAGGCTTCTACCAAGAACTTTAAAATCATATCCCTTTCATGAAGGGCAAAAACTCATGGAAGAAGATGGAGTAAAGTGACGTATTATGTATTGTCAGAGCTGCCCGAGGTCCCAGCTCACAAAGGACCAACGCCGCTTCGTTGTTAAGTACGAAAGTCTTTATTGACGTTCAGTTTCACTTTCACAGCCGCAACGTGCAGCCCTACGTCTCAAACTCTAGACCGCTGAAGCTCCGTCTGAATCTCCTCCCCCCAGACACCAGTTTAAGACCCTGGCCTTGCTCCACCTCTTCCTTTGCTCTTTCCTCCTCTGGGTCCGCCTGTCCGTCGGGGTCTCGCCCTTCCTAGACTCTTCTGACGCTGAGTCCCCTGAATCTTCCCCCTCCCTCCGGCGGGCTTTAGGACCTGGTTCCCAATCCGGGTTTCCTGCTGTCCCGCGCGCCTGTACATTTGAACTTGGCGCGCGCGCCCAGCCTGCAACTTTCCTCCTGACCATTGCACTGCTGCTGCCACTGCTCCCCCCTTCGGGGAGGCTAGCTGGAACTGACCTCCCCTCCGTTCCCCCACTTTCCGATGGAGGCGTGGTCAGCCCTGACTCATCTTCTCTCCCTGCTGGAGGAGACGCTGGTCCTGACACATGTGACTCTTCCCCCCCACTACGCTCTGGTGGGGAAGCTGGTCCTGATCCCCCGCTGCTGCTTTGGGAGTCCCCGCTGGCCCCTTGTTTCTGGTGCGTCCCCCCGGGACCCCCCTTGCCCTGACCATCGGCGCCCCCTTCTGGGAATCTTCTGATTCGCTGGAGAAGCTCATGGAATCTCTCGGGTCACTGTCATACTCCCCTACGCTGCCCTCGGATTCCTCCCCTTCGCTCTCCATTTCCTCTCTCCCCTGTGCTTCTGCTCCTGAGTCCCTGACATGTATGTTTGTATTTTTCTTACAAAACTGGCATAGATAGTTTTTAGAATCAATACAATGCTGCTGTTACAAAATGTGATGTTGTGAAATAGCATTATAATTGGTTTTTGCAATGAACTTTAAGGTCTATTAATCCAAACAAATACATGTGAGAACGTACAAACACGAACTATCATTAGGACACCACTTGAAAACAGTATTCCGTGAGGGCCATGTTTTCTAATGCTTTAAATCCTTTCAGTGAAAGCATTTCTTGCCCTTATGGCAATCTTTATTATCTTTATTTTGACTTAACTCCCCTAAAAAAACCCTCCAAACCAATATTATTCTCTGAATGGATAGAGGAGAAAATGGAAGGCGACACACAGATGTGAACAATTCCACGCCAGAGCTGAGTGATAGACCCAGTGTTACTATTGGCACACCTACATGGCGGAGTAATGCTCAATAAGCTTAGCACCTTAACTAGAATCACAGAAAATTCTCTTGAGCCTCTCACCTAGTTAATTCACCAACTTGGTCATTTCTGGATTTCAAATGGCAGCTGCCCTGCCTAATGCGTCCCAAAGATCCTCAGACTTTCTGCTGAGGGCCTTGCTCAGAATCTGCTTACCCTCATTTCATCACCAGATTGCTTTCTATGTGAATATACACTTTTCCTATGTTCCCTCTTCCTTCCTTTGTCTTCTCTTGGCTCACCAATAGAATGAACAGCCCCAGACTCTTCCTTCTTCCTTCCTCTAGTTCCTCAGCCCTTGCTGAGGTTGAAGACAACCTCTTTCCTTTATTTCCTTCTTCTGCAGTCTATACCGTAACTCTTTCCTCCTTAGTAAAGTATTTCCTTTGCACCGGTGTCTGCTTTCCCACTCCTAAGTATCCTCCCCATTGGGACCTGCCTCTAAAGTCTCCAGATGCATCATTGTACCCAGCAGTTGTCCAGAGGTTGTGGTGTCCTAAGAGTGCTTCCCTCATGCACCTTCACTTCCAGTTGAGATGTCTCCTTGTCATATAAGACTGGTTGAGGCATTTCATGGGAGCAGCATTTGCCAGATATGCCCCACTCACCGTGAGATGCTTTTGTTGAGCTACAGAACACAACAAACCAAACCACGAGGTGGCAGCCCATGAGCAATACTTGTGGCTCTGATGCATTACCTTAACACTGGATGTAGATGTAAACTAAAGTGTTTTGTGTTATGAAAGCAGTTGGAACAGGGTGGTCCTCCAGATGATGTTGGATTCCCAACTTCCCTCAGTCCCCCCTATCAAGTATGGCCAATGGTCAGGGATTATGGGAGTTGTAGTCCAACATACAGGTGGCGTGTGGGTTAAACCACAGAGCCTAGGACTTGCGAACCAGAAGGTCAGCGGTCTGAATCCCTGTGACTGGGTGAGCTCCTGTTGCTCAGTTCCAGCTCTTGCTAACCTAGCAGTTCGAAAGCACCTCAAAGTGCAAGTAGATAAATAGGTACCGCTCCGGCGGGAAGGTAAACGGTGTTTCCGTGCGCTGCTCTGGTTCACCAGAAGTGGCTTAGTCATGCTGGCCACATGACCCGGAAGCTGTACGCCTGCTCCCTCGGCCAATAAAGCGAGATGAGCGCCGCAACCCCGGAGTCGGTCACAACTGGACCTAATGGTCAGGGGTCCCTTTACCTTTACTACATACAGTCCAACATACAGACGGCCACAGGCTCCCAGCACCTGACTTTAAAAGTCTTTTTATGAATATAGATTGGTAAGAGATGAAACACATGACACCAGTAAGATATACCATGTACAAAGACCAAGAAAAACAAGAAAAAAGTGTGTGTGTGTGTGTGTGTTCCTGCTACTGCCCCCAAACTACAAAACTCCATAAAACATTGGAGTTGGTCCATGCAGTTAAGTTCACAAGCATTTTTCACATATAGTTATAACAGTGATTTGTGGCGTTTTCTTAAAGTATGTTTTGTAATACACCCCCTCCCTGGAAGAGTTATTTTTGCAAAATAGTAACTGACTTGCCTACAAGCATGCTTAAGTCCAGACACTTCCCAGAAGCATTTTAGCATGTTATTTGTCTTTTAATGGCTAAAGGCAAAGCAAATATGAGGAATTTTAATTCCTATTAGACTTCCGTGATACACTTCCCAGTTTTGTTGGAGTAAAAACCATCGTTTTAACGTTGTGACTCAGGATGAAGGCAGGAGAAAAATCCCAACATAAATATTCAGCTTTAACTGGGGTACAGGAACATGGGCATCCCCGTTTTTAAAAGAAATAAACGCAAAAGGGGAAAAGGGTTATGAATAAATTCAGGCAGCATTACGATCATAATTCAAGAAACCCTCAACAACAAGCAGTCTAACAGTGTCTGCTGCTGTGTTAATGCAATATCCAATGCAGTAAAGAGAGGTTCATCGGTGGTACATAGGGATATGCCTTATGCTGAGTCAAGACCTTTGGTCCATTTAGCTCAGTATGGTCTATATCAATTGGCAGTGGGTCTCTAGGGTTTCAGACAGAATTATTTTCCAGTCCTACATGGAGATGCTGGGAATTGAACCAGGGACCTTCTGCATGCAAAGCGAATCCTCTGCCCCCTGAGCTACAGCCATTCCCCCTTGCAGATTGCGCCCACCATTTATAAACCAAGCAATACCTGAAACAGGATCTTGTTCCCTTCGTAGTCTTCGGTTTGCCACCTAGTGCTGCTAATAGGAATGCAGGGATTAGGCAGAAGCGGCACCAGCTGTCCGATTTCATGCACCTTGAACTGCAACACCGAAGACTCCTTCGAGTCAACGCATATTCCCAGAGGCAGCTGCTTCAAGCAGAGCTGGACCGCAATGCTCTCCGTCACGTACAGTACGAAGGCACAGAAGCTGCTTTTCTGCACCGTCGCTTCCTTCTGCAGGATCGTCTCGTAGAGCCTCACTGCATCGGCGTAGTTATCAAAGCTACAGTAGAGTGTGACGCGCAGGATTTCCGTGCCGTAATGAACTTGCCTCAGTCCCCACACGGGCATGTGCTCGTCCAGCCCGTAGAAGTCCTGGTCGTCAAGGGCGTGGGAGGACAGCTTCCTGCCGGCAATCTCCAGGTGGACTCGCTGCCATGGTGGGCGCTGGAAAAAGTCGTGGACTTGGAAAATCCGCTCTTCCCCTAAGTCCTCATGCAGGAAAAGTAGGACAGATGTCCCAGGGAACCTGGAGCTTCTCTGGCGGTACGTCTCATAATACTTAATGGGAGAAGTGCGTTCCGAGACAAGGAAGAGGCGCACGTCCAGGCAGATCCATTCTTGAAGCTGATTGAGGGCTTGCTGCAAGGGCAACGCGTGTCCACATTTGGCAAGCAAGTGCACAGTCATCACCAATGAGTCTGTCCTTCCATCCATTGTATAGTGACCTTGAAAACACAAGGAATAACACAAGCGCTGCCTCAGTGCCTACAGATTAAGGGATACCACACACAGCAGCAAACACAAAAGTACAACAATTAAACTCTGCACTTCCCAACCAATTCCCACTTAAGCTCCTCTATATGCTCTGCAAACCTCAGAATGGCACTAACACAAGAGATTAATCTTCTTTTTATTACCTGCACATTGGATGTTAGAAATGTGATGATAAGACAAGGGTGGGGGAAATCTCGCATCTCCTAGCTCCCAAGCCTGAGCTCTGTACTTAGGACGACTATCTCATGTTTGCAAATCCAGACCAGATTTTCTGTCATGGCAAGATATTACACAACCCGTGTAAGCCACCATCTCTGTGCAAATGCAAGGTGATGCTAATGTTTTCAAAGGCTCAGTGCTGTTTTCTTCTTCAAATCTCTATGCTGTGTGTGGTTTCTTTTTATACAAAGCTAGCACTCTTCCTGAGACAACACCCTTCTGTCCTGTGCTGATAAACCTTAAAAAAAAAACAACGGCAAAAAAGACATAGGACAACTGAAGAGAATACAATGTGGATGCTGCAGATAACAGATGTCTATCTCCCAAGAAGCAATTTCAAGAGAGACAAGACTTCAGGGAAACTGTTTCTAAATGCTGCCTTTATGCATGGCTATTGCACATGCTGCCATCTGGCTCTGCACCAATTATTCCAGAGGCCTCATTTCCTCACAGCAATCTCAAAGCAAAGTGTGAGTGTATATGTGTGTGTCAGAGGGAGTTTCCTAGAAATGTAAGCTGTTTGTTTGTTGCCTAGCTACCAATGTCATGGATTTGAGATCAATCCTGAAAGTGTAAAACACCTTTGCTTCAATCCTTTAGAGCAGCCTCCCCCACAACCTGGTGCCTTCCAACAGTTTTAGACTACAACTCCCATCAGCCTCAGCTGGGTAGGAGTTGTAGTCCAAAATATCTTGAAGGCACCAGGTTGGATGTGGCTGCTTTAAAGCATTTAGGCAAGTTTTATTGTTTTATCCCACCTCTCCTCCAAGGACCCCAGGGTGTCTTACAAATTCTTACACACACACACACACACACACACACACACACACACACACACATTATTTTCGCAACTACCCTGTGAGGTAGGGAGAGAAGGAATGTAACTGGCTCAAGGTCACTCAGCGAACTTCATAGCTGAGCGGAGATTTGAACCAGGCTCTTCCCAGTCTTAAGGCTTGATTTCTGCCAGCTACCGCCCTAGCCATGCAGGAGTAGCTTCCACGTAGCTATGTTAACATTTCAATGATTCAGTGGGACGGTCAGGGCCAGTTGAGTGACGTCTAACCACAGAATGAGCAGCCCTGGGGAACTCCAATCCCAGGGGAAAGATTCATGTGATTTCCCTAGGCTGGAAATCTGTGGCTGCTTTCTGAAATGATTCTGGTCCCCATCTGTAAAATAGGTACAGGAGTGTCATGCAAATTCTATGCAAATTAGAAGTGTCACGTGCAAACTAGAACAGCTATATTGTAAACTATGTTTTGTTTAAAGAAGGCAAGAATAAAAGTGATAGAATCATTGTTTCCCATTCTGCGGATGTCCTAGATGGACGTAAAGCAAACGTGCAATGCTAGCAAATCCCATTCCCAAGTCATTGCAAAAGGCAAACAAAAGATGGCCCCGCTTGCAGTGTTGCTTAGATACAACATGCTTAAAACTATCTTTCTGGGGAGCTCCTAAAGCAAAATGGCAGGAGAGGGGTAGAGATCACACAATACAACAATTATCCCATTATCAGTAATTACCACCTGCTTCCTGTTTTCCTGTACAACCTTCCTGTGGGGGAATATGCTAATATTCTATCTTACTGAAAACCCTAATTTTCCTAAATGTGAATGCAGGAAAGCAACTTGCCCTGTTTCCCTAGCTATTACTCAGATGGGTTTCACCAACAATACCCCATCCTTTGGCGTACGCAGCTGTAGTCTTCTCTCTCCACCGAAACCCCCTCGCCGTCCTTTTTTTGTGTTTTGCTTTCTTCTTTGTGTGAAGATTTTGTGACACCCACACTGAGGTGGGGGAAAAGGGGGAGTGCATATTTTAAAAGCTGTTTTTGAGGTAAGAAGGGCCATAGCCCAAGGTTTAAATCGCATGGTTTTGCACACAAGAGATTCAAGTCCAGGCATCTCCTGTTAAAAAGGTGGCAGCATTGGGACTGGGAGGTACCTGTGCCTGTCAGGATAAGAAATGTAAGGCTAATGAGCTTGAGTCACGACATAGCTCACTATTCTCTATCTTGATGCATTTTTTACAAAAATTACCATATTGCTCTTTAAGCTTAAAGTATCTGCGAGTCCAAAGTAATTTTTCTGGACAAAGCCCGCATGGTCAATATCCCAATCACTGACTACTTCCATTGAGAGGAGAGGAGCTGGAGAGAAGAAGCAGTACCTATTATAAGTTTCACCAATTCCATATCACTACGTTTGCTTCGCTCATCTAATTTCCCAGTTACTTGCTTTAACGAATGTGAACATACCTGATCCTCACCTTCCAGAATACTGTGTGATTGGAATGAAGTTTTCATTTAGATTTCGTATTTCTTCAAATGTCATTTCATCTAATGTTAGCCCTACTCAGAGGACACCCATTCAAAATAATTGACATGACTAACTTGGGTCTATCAATCTCAATAGGTCTACCATGAGAATAATTAAGTTCCATACAGTCCAATGTTCTCTGTGCAGGGGAGGAGGCAGGGGGTTGCTAATAGTCCTATGCAGTGGTTTAAAATTACTAGCGACCAAAGCAAATTTTAATGATTGTTCTGTGTTGCTTTTAAAGGTCTTTGTATTGCTATATGCTGCCCTGATGTTCTGCAAGAGAGCCGTATATAAACACTTGGACAAATAAACACTTTAGGATAACCAATATAAAACACATATTTAAATATGAAATTTGCAGATGGCAAAAAGCTGCGGAATGCAAAAATGAGACAGAATTGACTTATGAATTAGCACACAAAATTGATATGCACCAGAAATAAACTGATCCATTCATCCCCGCTTGCTTTACAACGTGACGCTATGCATATTTACTCAGATGTAATTCCTACCATATTCAACAGGGCTTACTCCCAGATGAGTATGCACATGACTGCAGCCTCACAGAGCAATCCTAAAGCTCAATCCACCACCTTGGAATGGGTTAGGAAGCAGCAATTGTGTCCATTTTCTGGGATCCACCAATATGTATTCTAACTACACCTACCATAATTGAAGATGGGTGGAAACTGCCATCAATGAGATCCCCACTGGCAAAAGAATAGGGATATTTCTGTGGCAGGGAGGGACGGAGCTGAGCTGACTGAAGACCCACTGTGACCCAAGTTCAGCAAGTTCATCTACCAGTGATGGGCTTGAACTGGCTCTTTCTGCAAAATGGGGAAGAAACCACCCACCCCTATCTTGCAGCCTGACTGGCTTTCACAGCAGGGCTTTGAATGCAGCTGTGGCGTCACCTCTCCTGGACGGGAGCCAGGACCGCTCCCTTGTACAATTAAGATGGATTACAATATTGAGCACACCAAACAGGTAATGCAATACTTTTTAGGAGGTGCAATTCAACAGACCCCAAATAACTATAAACTGATATTTTTTTAATTTTTACAAAGCCCCTTTGAGCTAACACTATTTGGCTTGTGTTAATAGTTTCATCCTTTCTATTCGAAAATAAAAAGTTTAAACTCTTAATAAAAGTTTGTGGCTTTCTCCACTTTAGAGTAGAAAGATAAAGGCTATCTTTATGGGAGCAGCAGGCGTGCATACGCACATCCCTCTGGCCTTCTGGTCGTAAACAGCTCATGCTTTGTCCTCACATGAAACACACCCATGACAGCTTTTCTAATTGGTAATTTATACTGCAGCTGGCATGACATTGTTCCTTCCGCCTCTCTAGGCGGCTGTTTGAGCTGTTCATGGAGCCTCAAAAAGCTGGTCCCTTTTCAAATTCTAACCCCGGCTAAAAAGAAAGAAAATCAGAATGAAAGAGAGAGAACCAAGTAAATTTCACTGGGATGGTAAACACAATAGCTTGGAGTAGCGTTCCCAAAGGATGAAACTTCTCAAAGTATGAAGCTTGACTGTGCCTGCCTATGTGCACAATTCCAAGCCCAATGCTATCTCAAGCCAAGGCCATTTGGAATTCCTGGGGTGTCTCCCTAAGGTCAATAGAAAAATATATTCCTATTGTATGGATATAATAAAAAGTATATTTGAAATGGGCAGAGCACTCCAAACTGCCTTACATTGGGTTGTGGGGAGCTTGGAATGAGTGGAGGCCTCTCTCCTCTTGGCACCAGGTTGATTTGCTGATGTGTATGTATTAATATATGTCCATCGAGAAGGAAGCAATGCTAATTCACACCAGTCTGAGTCATTTGGAGTTCTTAGCATTTTCAATAAGAATTGCACTTGGGGATGATGTGTGGTACCAGATCTCATAAAGCAGAAAACCTTATCGGTATTCAGACAGTTGCTAGAATTACATTTGGACCAATATAAGGCTTTTATACTTTGCAGACTGCAAGGAGAATAGAAAGAACCCAACCAACTAAAGTTTCTGGGCTAGTTTTCAGGACTTCGGCATCTAATCTCTAGCATCCCTTCCTTAATCAAAGCATATATACTGCAAGGAAATGATTACTTACTTGTGGCAAATGCTGTCAATCCACTGCATTGGAACCTGAAAAAACAGAAGTTATTGGTACATTGGTACATATGGGGTACATTGGATAATCTAGTCCAGCCATACCATTTTGATTTTACTTAACACGGGTGCTTTCAAATGGCACTGTTCCTTTATGGTGAGATTGCCAACTGATGCTAGGACTGCTTTAAGCAAGTCATATGGGCCAGGTACATGATGCCCCACCCCAAAGTGCCCCTCACACTACAATTAGGTTGGGCGGGGAGCATACTTCAGTCACTGTTCCCAGGGAGGTGGGGAAATCTTCCTGCAGAGTGCTGTTGGGGAGGGAAGAGTTAGCCTAGCTGTTGGAGGTGCCTTGAGCTACTCTAGATCAGAGTTTCCCAAACAGCTGTTTGTGGACTACAATTCCTATCATCCCTTACCACCAGTCCTGCTAGCTAGGGATGATGGGAGTTGTAGTCCAAAAACAGCTGGAGACCCAAGTTTGGGAAACTGCTCTAGATGAAGCTCAGCCCAGGACTACTATGCGTATTGATCTGGATCAATGACTAAATTACTTATTTTATAAAATTTATACACCACTTGATTGTGTAAAACAACAACAAAAACCCCAGTTTACCAAAAGATGAAACAGCGAAATCAAGAAAAAATTCCAAAGTACTTTGAAACATACAAAAGTTAACACACTAAAACAGATTAATTTACTTCAACTTTCAGAGTCCCTTCCAAAAATTATGTGATTCTAACACTTAAAACTTTATCTACCGCCAAACAGACAAAGCCAATATGCCAAGAGCCTACTGTCACTGTGTAGCCTGCCCCATCCATGCAAGCCCCCTGGCCTGTACCCTCTTAACATACCGGTACTTTCTTGCACACAGGAAAACGTGCAAGAGAGTCAGTAGTTATCTCATAAGGATGACTGTCTTCCCTGACTCTTGCCACCTGCCAAAATTCTATGCTTCAAAATCTCTGTGAACAACAACAAAACAACAACAACACAAAGCTGTGAGAGCTTTGGGTAGTACCCCAGTTTTGTGCTGTTATGGTAGAGGGGTTCACACTTTTCATATTCCTGAGCAGAGGCTGGTTCTTTGTATCAGAGACGGACACAAGGGAGATGGCAGTCCACAGCAAACACCAAATGCCTGTGGGGTTCTTGTAAAGAATGATGGTCTTTGTTAAACATGGTACAAGTTATCATGGTAGTTATGTTATTAAGCAAGAGTAGATACTCCAATTTAGTTAGATCAGTTGCGTCTCAACCGTTCAAATATCCAAAATAAGAAGCCTTAAAGGCAGATTTGCCTTTGCTTAAAAACAGAAGCAAATTCAATGTTGATAATAGTTTGCACAGAAAACTGAGGACTTCTGATTTGTGACTCAGCTTCTAAAGATCACAGCAATGTTGCTACCTTACTCTCGTCCTCCAGATCCCAACTCAAAACGCACTTCTTTGAGGCCACTCGTTTAACCCCTTACTGTGCAACCCTACCCATGTCTACTCAGAAGTCCATTTAATGGAATTCACTGGGGCTTACTCCCAAGTAAATGGGATAAGTCTCATTAGTCTCCCCCCCCAGTTGGGTATGAAGACTAATGGAGCAACCCTAAACACCTTTACTCAGTAGTGCCATTAATAATCACTTCATGGTTAAGTGTGTATAAGATTCTGTTTTACATGAGTAACAAAATTTTCTTGCCTCTCTCCAACTTCTTGATCTAAATTAAGAGATTGTAAGAGGCTTGGCAGGAGGTACTTATATTTTGCTTATGTTGCTTTCTAAAGTGCCACACACCCAGGTTGTGCTACGTTAATAATGATTTTATTTGTTCCCACAGATAGGTCACTTTTTACCGTCACAATGCCAAAACAATTGATTAATAGCCATATAATCTCCCTTCTCTTTCCATCCTCCTTGCCCTTCATCACCTCACTTTCTTGGAGGCTGCAGAACTGTTCCCATAGCAGTTCTTAGGGAGCTGCAGGCAGGGAAGCCAGAGACCAAAGTTAAGCACAAGTCAAAAGGTCACATTTCTCAAATAACCTAGCCAAGAGGATGAATAAGGACAAGCTACCCTGGTAACCTCTTGATATATTACTTCTTTGCAAAATGGGCTTTCATTCTTACATTTTTACTTTTGCTTTTATGTACATCATTTTGTGAAGATTCTGTTTAAAAAACACACAACAGATTTGGCCAAATACAAATGTATGTGTGTATAAAAACTGATACTGCAAAGGTTTCATCATATGGCCCTTTATCTGCTCCTCATTCAACAACAGAACAGCATGGCAAACCCACTTTGCACCAAACAGTAAGTGTAAGCAGTGAAGGACTATTGCAGGGGGTCAGCAACCATTTTCAGCTGTGGGTTGGTCTGCCATCCCTCAGACCATGTGGTGGGCCGGACTATATTTTGAAAAAAAATATGAATGAATTCCTATGCCCTGCAAATAACCCAGAGATGCATTTTAAATAAAAGCACATGTTCTATGCATGTAAAAACACGCTGATTCCTGGACCATCCACAAGCCGGATTGAGAAGGTGATTGGGCCGCATCCGGCCCCTGGGCCATAGGTTGTCTACCCCTGGACTAGTGGTTTCTTTGTACTAAGTACACATCCAGATTTTGGGAGAGTGAAGGATGTGTACATAAGTGGAAGACAAACAGGTTTTTGGTGTATGTGTGTGTGTGTGATGGGAAGAGAGAATAAACTGCATATCTAGCAGTCATTTGAAAAACCTTTTCGGGGACAGTACCAATAATGCCTGGTGCATTGTGTTGCAAGCTTAACAACACAATCCTACACGTCTACTTAAACTAGCCCCAATGAACTAACCCAATGGAACTTACTCAGAGGCTTCTATTCCAAAGTAAGCCTAATGCTACAATCCTACACACTCTTGTGGAAGCAAGTCTCCCTGAACTCGTACGGAACAAACATACAGAGGATTGCACTGCGCTTCTCCTTAAAGAGGTGAAAGGAAAAGTGGAAGTTGTTATTTGCAGTTAAAACTTGATCAGCAAAGGACTCTTACAGACAAACGCTATGGGAATAAGGCTATCTGTAGATACTAGTCGTAACAGCATTACTATTATTATTATTACTTGCCCACTCTTCACCATAAGGACTCTGAGTGGGTCACAACAATGTAAAAATACAGTATCATCCCTGTGTCAAAGACACCTTACTGGCCTCAACTAGAAGTTGATGGTTGGTCCCACACTGTGTTAGTCCAGCAAAGTTTCAGGAGTCTCTTGAAGACCTTTCTATGCAGGCAAGCTTTTGTCTAATTAAACATCTGCAGTCACTTTAATTATTCTCTGTATTGCTTTTAATGGTGTTCTGTACTCACCACCCTATTTTATGATATGAAAGCACAGAAATACTTCTATAAATACATGAAGAGTAACCATTAGAATCAGTTAAAACCATTTTCAATCTGAATAATATATGTTAAGAGCCCAGGCAGCCTGCCTCTGAATAACAGTCGTTGGAGGAAAACAGGAGAGGGAGAAGACTACAGACCTCATGCTCTTGTTTTCGGGCTCCCCAAAGGCATCTAGGTGGCTGCTTTGAAGGCAGAAAGGATGCCAGACTAAATAAGACCTTTAGTTTGAGGCAGCTTCTTCCACCCTACCCGTTTCTCAGCCCCATGAGATTACTTACACCAGCTGCCTTTGGCTGGTGGGAAGCGACCCACTGCCAGGTCACACAGCCTGATCCAAGGTGGATCACAACAGCAGCAGCACTGCCAAGGGGTTAAAGGTGGGTTCTGGGTCTGAAAAAGCTGGATTTTATTAATGGATTGATTAATTGACTGATTTTATATCTCACTTAGCCCAGCCGACCTTTTCGCAGTGCAGGACCCAAGGCAGCCTAAATTTAAACACGACTGACTAAAAAATACACAATAAATAAAAATATTAGGGGGGGGGGACCAATTAAACAAGGAATCCTATGAAAAACGACCCTGAAAAAAACTTTAAAAAACACTCACGCCACTTTTGCAAGGTAAAATATTTACAGCTGCATTTCTCTCCTGTTCCCAACTTCCATCCGGTGGATAAACAAAAACCATAGCGCTCTTCAGTTCCCTGAGAGACTAGGAAGGGCCGGGCTGGAGGAGCCTATATTTTAAGTTTTTGGCAAGCCTGGGCAACAAAGTTGGCAACGTGACCTTTGGGGTGGGAGGGTTAAAGGAGTAGTCCCCCCCCCCAACCGACGCCTATCGTTCCCGTTTCCTTGGGAAAAGCACCCACCACCCATCCTCGCTGGAGAAAAGGGACGCGAGATACAGGAAGGAGCAACGGCGGAGTCCGAAGAGACGCGCCGCAGCCTGGATACCAAACAACAAACGCTCGGGCCAGCGGCTCCAGCGCTTCCCCCGGCAGCTCCGCGCCTACCTGACAGAGCCAGCGCCCGGCTCCATGGTGCCTGCGCCGGGAAGGCGCCCCGGAGCCTCCTGCGCCTCCTCAGCCGAGCGCGCCTGCAGCCCATCCTGCAACAAGTGAGCCGGCACGCCGGCTTCGCCTCTGCCCAAGCCACGGCCCGCCCTCTCCCCGCGCCATTCGGAGGCGGGACCGCCGCGCTCCCCGCCCGCGCCGGGTTTTAGCAGCTGCTCGCAGGAGGGGGGCGGAACGCGGCCGCCTCAGGAGCGAAGCTGTACCCCCAGCCACTCCCAAATACCCTTATACTAAAACAGGGAGGGGAAAGGGCTATACATAGGTCGCTGGGGGTTGTGGGGCACCTGCGTGGCGCACCAGGCGGCGCTAGGCTAGGCCGAATCCTTGCCACAGGGTGGGGAACTTGAGTCAGGTCCTTTTGGGCCAAAGCTCCTGAGGGCCACACGCCGGCGGTGGGCGGAACAACCAAGGCAATGTTTACCCCCTCCTCTCTACCCCTGCAACTCGCCTGTTCTGCAGGCACTGCTATTCCCACAGTGGCACACATATCATAGCAGGGGCAAGGAAGCATTTACAGCCAAAGGGCCTCCCAAGGGCCACATGCCAGTAAAAGGTAAAGGCAAAGGACCCCAGGATGGTTAAGTCCAGTCAAAGGTGACTATGGGGTGCGGTGTTCATCTTACTTCAGGTTGAAGGAGCCGGCGTTTGTCCGCTGACAGCTTTCTGGGTCATGTGGCCAGCATGACTAACTGCTTCTGGCACAATGGGACACTGTGACGAATGCCGGAGTGCACGGAAACGCCATTTACCTTCCCACCGCAGTGGTACTTATTTATCTACTTGCACTGGGATGCTTTTGAACTGTTACGGCCTCGGTCCAGAAGGAGCGTCTCCACCCCCATCATTCTGCCCGGACGCTGAGGTCCAGCGCCGAGGGCCTTCTGGCGGTTCCCTCATTGCGAGAAGCAAAGCTGCAGGGAACCAGGCAGAGGGCCTTCTTGGTAGTGGCGCCTGCTCTGTGGAACGCCCTTCCAGCAGATGTCAAAGCGATAAACTGAAGGCTGAAGCCTTATCCTTGCCAGGGAATCGTTTGCCTGCGTCCCCAGGGCCGAAGAGAGAGCAAAAAGCACCAGGAAAGATTCTTCTTTGGAGAAAAAAGTTTTATTGAAATCTGTGCACAGAGGTGGCCAGTGGGATCGTTCCCAAAAGACTGGCCCATAGATACAAATAAACAAGCATCTTTATACCTGAGAGTCTGCCCATCTCTTCCCACCTCTTCAAATTCTCCAATCAGCTGGCAAGGTTAAGCTTATTTCCTTATATGGTATATAGCTATCTAAACGCCCCTCCTTCCCTTGTTCGTGTGTTCTTCTCTTGCATTACTGCATCAGAGAGCATGTGCAGAGAGTACTGCAGTTTCTACTTAGCTGAGAGAAAAAACAGGAAATGGGCTTCCCTGCTAGCCAGCAGAAAGAGGAAGCTGGCCTTTCTGCAAAGCCGCTGCTCGCTGTCTGCTAGCCGGCAGAAAGAGGAAGTGGGCCTCTTCCCAATTCAGCAAAGCAGGATAGTATGCAATTTTAACAGAGCAATTTACTTTAGAAAACAATTTATCAGAGCAGAGCAATTTACTTAAATATAAAATACAGGGAATACCTTCCCTGTCCCTTCATTCCCTC
The DNA here is from genome assembly GCF_027172205.1 of Podarcis raffonei. NCBI lineage: Eukaryota > Metazoa > Chordata > Lepidosauria > Squamata > Lacertidae > Podarcis > Podarcis raffonei. Next base: position 72,021,644 of record NC_070606.1, read on the forward strand.
CTCTTCTTTTGGGACAACCTATCTCCTAGGTTCGTCCTGGTCTCTCGGGTTTATAATCCTGGGGAAGAGCAATAAGGGCCATGATTCTTTTTGCATCACACCTTGTAAGCATTGCACGAAGCAGGGTATACAGAGGCAAAGAAGCAAAAGGATTAATAGCGGCCCTGCTAATAATACCACAATATGCCTGAGCCAACTGCCATGAGGCAGCCAAGAACATACCCAACCCCATAGATCACCTCCTGTAGTTTTCAGCGGGTTCCTGGCTATCATTGTTTCCATGTGATCAATGGTGGCTGAAATGCTGACATTATTATCTGGGACATATCTATTTTATTGCTGAAGGGCCCACTGATACTCGTGCTCTATCAGCTGCCTTGCTTCTTGGGAGGTTGTGTCCCACCTCTCTGAGGAGGAGCCTATTATCTTAACCAATTTTCCCACCTGTCCTTGTGGATGCTTAATACTCTCATGATTTCTTCCCAACACACTGTATCCGAAAGGGGCTTCTCCCTCTACATATATTAACATATACCCACAGGAATATATATCCACCCTTGCAGAGGCCTGACACACAGAGTGACTATATCAAAGAGTTCTGGCCCCAATATCAAAAGTCCTGGCGGTGCCTTAAAATTTGCTGGGAAAAAAGTCTCTACGTTGGGGACGCTGCCCGCGGGCGTCCCTCCCATCCACTTGTCCAGTCGTCTGGCGCTCTTCTGGAGATGGTTAGCTTCAGAGGATCATCAGGATTTGGTGTAACTGTCCAATCTAAAATAGCCTTCTTCACTTAAGTGTGGTGGACCCAAGGGGTGAGGTCAGGAACTTTAACAGCAGTGGGCCTAGGTCCACCTGTTAGAAAGAGAGAAAATCTCGGGAGAATTACTGCACATAATTATTAAACTGCACATTTTGACTAGCATGGGGGGTTATTGCAGAACTGAGTGGACAAAGGTTGGTCCATTGTCAGATTCTATTGACCTAGGTAGTCCATAGCGGGGAATGATCTTCTATAACAGGCACCTGGTTACCTCGGACGCCCCCTCAGTTCTGGTAGGCCAAGCTTCAACCCATCCTGTATACGTGCAGATCGCCACGAACAGGTAGCGGTATAGTTCACAGCGGGGCAATTCAGTAAAATCCACAACAAGGTCTTCCAAGGCTACCACTGCATAGCCTGCTTTTCGCTGTCCAGCCTTAACAAAGCTGCTTCCATCCACAAACCATGAAGGCCAGTGGGGGTTTGCTTCATCTTTGAGGTCAGGCCTGCTAAAATATTCTTCATCATCTTTGCTTGGGAGAGGAAATAGGTACCCTTCATGTCAAGCAGAGCTGGGACTGCATGCGGGGTCACACAAACAGTGTCTTGGCCAAAAATAAATTTGTCTGCTTTGTTCAGTAGGGTGGCTACTGCCACAACTGCTCTCATGCACGGCGGTAAGCCTTGTTCTGTAGGCATCAGGCACTCAGATAGGTATGCCACTGGCTGTTGCCAGCTTCCCAATTTTTGGCACAAAACGCCTTTCGCCGTCCCTTGGTCCTCATCCACAAATAGAGTAAAGGGTTTTTCGGGATTTGGGATGCCAAGCGCTGGGGCTTGCTGTAGTGCCTTCTTCAAATCCACGAAGGCTTGCTGTTGTTCTGTGCTTCAAACAAAGGGGTCTCTCTCAGTTCCTCTGGTTGACTCATGTAGAGGCTTGGCAATGATGCTGTAATTAAATATCCATATCCTACAAAATCCTGCAGACCCCAGAAAGCCACGGAGTTCTTTGGTTCTGGTATCAGGATAATAGCCTGCTTCCTTTCTTCACTGGTAACAAAAGGGTGTTCCACTGTGATTGGCATTGCCTCAAGATCCTATGTTGGAGCAGTCGCTCTAGATGCACCCACACTCCTTCAGTCGCCCTTCGTGGGATGGGATACTTATTTACTGCAACAGGATTGACAAATGGCTTGGGCTTCACAATTATTGGTGGGATATTCTTTGCCATTCCTGGGGGGTTACCTTCAGCCCATACCGCGGGGTTCACTTGTTCCAGAATACTGGCGGGGATGGGTCCCTCCTCTTCTTTTACCATCATGAGGCGCCAGTACTCCCTCAGGGGTGCCTCCACAACCAGTTCCCCAAGTGACATAGTGGACAATGTGGCTTCTCCCGATGGCTTAAAAGTAATTTGGGCTTGCAACTTTACCAACAAATCTCTTCCTAATAATAGAATAGGGCATTCTCTCTTCCAGTGCCCTTCCTGTCGGCAGATGGCGCACTGATTCCTCCCGAGACGGCTTCGCCCTCCTCCCCGGGCACTTCCTCTTTCCTGAGGGGTGGGTGTGGTAGCCTGTAATGCCATCAACTTCCTTGTTTGATACTTCTCCTTTTTTCTCTGGGCCTCCTCATCTCTCTAATTGTAAGTGGTTTGAGCTATTTCCAACATCTATTCCAGCCCATGGCCGATGAACCCCTCAGGCTTCTGGATTTTTTTCTTTTGGCGAATATCGGACGCTGCCTGAGCTACAAAGGCAGCCTTTATAATGGGGCGTTGGCAATATCATCTGGGTTCTCCTCAAAGGTAGGGTTCTAATTTCTCCAATTGCACACATCAGCACTTGAAAAAGGCACATGTTGGACTGTATAAGTGCATGGTGGTGCTTCCCCACCCTGTCCTGGGGGGCCTGGTGGGTCATACACTCTGCGTAGAGGCATCATTGCAGTCCCACCCTTTTTCTGTGCCTTATGGGACTTATGGAGGGACACCCTGGTTGCTGCTAACAAATGGGAACTAACATCCACTTCTTTCACATAGGGTTGTACATACTGTTGCAATCTCAATTGTCTGATACTGTGTCCACATTTTTTCCTTTCTTTGCTAACTCAATTAGTCCCTTCATAAACTCCTCATCATTCTCTTCCTCTTCGCTCTCTAATTCATCAACCTTGGAGGGTTCAGGCTGAGGGCCGGCTCCTCCCTGGTCCTGGGGCCCTGGGCCTCGGGGATTCGCTAGAGGGGCAGTTGGTGGAGCATAGGGTGGCGGCGGTTTAATGACTTCCCCCTCTTCTCCTTCCGGTTCTGGTATCACCGGGGGGGCCTTTCTGACTTCCCTGCCGGTCGGACTGCACATATTGTATTTTGTGGGGCGTCGCCTCGGCAGGCTTTCAGCCACGGTGGATTCTTTTCTACATTGGTTTTCCAGGTAGAAATATAAGGGATCTGGTCTGGGTGGACGTTCAAGATATTTTGATATAGTGGGTTGATTAGTTGCAAATTAAATCTGCCCTCCGAGGGCCAATTAGTTCCTTGGGTGGGCCAATCAACCTCACATAATGTCCTCATCCTCTCTCTTCTCAATTTGAACCCAATCATCATGCTTCGTAGCTGCTTTCCAGTTGGTTAAAAAGCATTTCAGAGGACTACGTTAGCTTGCCCCAGACCCCATTTTTTTCAGATACTCCGCTCCTAACCGGGCTTAAGATCCTTTCACACACCAACCACTACAGACTGTGACTTGGCGAACTCTCGTTGCCAAGAAATGCACAGCCCTGCAATCGCTCGGCCAAGGGGACGCTAAGCCCCGGCCCACACTTGACAATTCAGCCACTGGAGTATCTGACATGCAACATACAAAACACACCCCAATATAATTCCAACATGCAACACACAAAACACACCAAAATAATTTTCCCTCTGTTTCCCCTTTCCCCAACCTTACTGGCGGCACTCTACTGCCACCTCTGTTTCCCCTTTTCCCTTTTCCCGTCCCTGTCTGGCGGGGCGGCACCTTATTGCCACGGCCAGTTCCCTTGTTCCTTTTCTGGCGGCACTCTACTGCTCACAGCCAGACCCTTTATCCCTTTTCTGGCGGCACTCTACTGCTCACAGCCAGGTGAAGCTGTCCAGGCTTCCTACCACGCCCTTTCCCTTAGGGTTACCTGTTCCGCTGCGGACCCCTCCTTCGGCCGTCCTCTTTTCTCCCTCGACCAGGTGTCTCACTCCGGAGCGGTGTGGCCGGCTCCCCCCACGAACAGGCAGGGGTGCGCACTTGGAGCCGCGAACGCCGGTCCGGGGCTGTTCACCTAGGTCGGGCCTGGCCCTCCCCGGCCCCCTGGGGTGGGGCAATTCCCGGCCAATGCACCAAAATGAAGGCTGAAGCCTTATCCTTGCCAGGGAATCGTTTGCCTGCGTCCCCAGGGCCGAAGAGAGAGCAAAAAGCACCAGGAAAGATTCTTCTTTGGAGAAAAAAGTTTTATTGAAATCTGTGCACAGAGGTGGCCAGTGGGATCGTTCCCAAAAGACTGGCCCATAGATACAAATAAACAAGCATCTTTATACCTGAGAGTCTGCCCATCTCTTCCCACCTCTTCAAATTCTCCAATCAGCTGGCAAGGTTAAGCTTATTTCCTTATATGGTATATAGCTATCTAAACGCCCCTCCTTCCCTTGTTCGTGTGTTCTTCTCTTGCATTACTGCATCAGAGAGCATGTGCAGAGAGTACTGCAGTTTCTACTTAGCTGAGAGAAAAAACAGGAAATGGGCTTCCCTGCTAGCCAGCAGAAAGAGGAAGCTGGCCTTTCTGCAAAGCCGCTGCTCGCTGTCTGCTAGCCGGCAGAAAG